>NC_048221.1:136951491-137074417 GCF_002007445.2 Ailuropoda melanoleuca | reverse complement strand
AAAAAAAAAAAAAGTATCTTTTGAAGCTTTATTTTAATAACTTGCAATAGAAAGAAATTTCACCTTTTAGCGGTCTATAAAGCTAAGTTACTTAAAATGATGGGTCAATGAGCACGGGATAGCACTTTTCTGCTACGAAATTCTTTCCTGCTAATTGGGAAGAATTATACAAGAGACAGAGACAAATTTAAACAAACTGAAAAAAAATTTCACAAGTCAACTAAACTAGGCCCAATTTTAGCTTTAAGGTCAACACATTCTTTGTCCTCCCCAGACGTTCTAAGAGGTTCTGCTCCCCACACTTACCAATTATTTGTGATTCTCCAACAACCACAATCAGGGTTTTTTTTTTTTTTTAAATGTGAGGGCTGCCTCCTACTTGTGTAAGTCTGTTCGCCCGAACTGAAATCTCAATATTCCAAGCCTTTCTTAAATCTCTAAGTCATTCAAAATTCCTTACACAGACAATTCTAAGGCACAGCTAATGGGGAATGTATTAGCATAGTTACTACAAAGCTATTTTGTATCATAGCTCCAGCAACTCCGGCGAATTTCTACACCGGGTCATTTCCTCTGTACACGAAAACTAAGAGAAACAAAATTCCAGGACAGCGAGGCAGAATGGTCCGCCTCCTCCTAATAAAAGTGAGCTGAGCGATGGGAGCCCGAGACCTGCACGGGCTCGCTCACACCTCTCCTGCACCTGCTGCCGGGCTTGCCACATGGGTTTTAAAAAAAGAATAGCGGTTGAAAGAACCACGGACCTTCCCAACAGCTTCCGGCTCAGAATCCCCACTGACGTGGTTCGGAAGAGGTGAGACGCAGTCCCCTCCAGCCAGGGCTGCCCTAAGCCGGGGGGCGATCCGGGGCAGGAAGGGCCGCGGCGAGAGCGGCCGCCGGGCGCGCGCAGGGTCCGGGGGTCCGAAGTCCCGCTTCACGGGGGAACTCAGGCCCCGGAGGGTAGCGGCTCACCAGGGCAGGGACCCGTGGCCGGCGCGACGACCACGTGTCCCTCGCAACTCCAGGCGCGGGGTCAGTCCCGGGCCTCCGGCCCGCCGCGCAGGGACACGTGGCCGTCCCCTCTCCCGCCTCCCAACCGGCCGGACGCGCCCCCTCTCACCTTAGAGCGCACCGGCGCCGCGGGCCAGCCCCATGGAGATGTGGCCGCCGAGCGCGCAGGACCGCCGGCCGCCCCGCCGCCCCCGTCANGACTCGCCGCCGCTCCGCTACTTATAGCACCGCGCGTGTCGTCATGGAGACGCACCAGCTCAAACCAGCCGCGATCGGTTCCGTCCGGGCGTCCTCCGAGGAAGGGGGCGGAGCGCGGCGGCGGCGGCCAACCCGGGGCCGGAGGGAGGATGGGGGGCGCGGGCCCTTCAACGTCAGCGGCTCCAAGCACCACCCGGCCCGCCCCCGGCCTCGCGCCCCTCCCGGCCCTGCGGCAGGCTTGCGCACGCGCACGACGCCGCAGGACGCCTCCAGCGGCCTCGCACCCCTCCCGGCCCTGCGGCAGACACGCGCACGCGCACGACGCCTCAGGGCTCCCCCCGCTGCCTCGCGCCCTTCCCGGCCCTGCGGCGGGCCCGCGCACGCGCACGAAGCCTCAGGTCCCGGGCCCTGCGGCACCCGCCGCTCCGCTGGACCTCAACCCTGGGGCCGGAGCGGGCGCCGCAGAATTGGGAAACCTGCAGCCGATAGATGCCGAATTTCAGCATCCGCGCTGGGCAGAACTGTTGTTCCACTTGGCTTTAAATGCCTCAGTCCTAGGGCAGAGAAAGGCGATCGCGGGCACGAGCGGGACCACGTGGACCCTCCCGGGTGGACTCTGGCCCCTCCTGCCAGGCGCCTCCAGTCCCAAGGAAGCGACCTGTAACGATTCTGGCTTCACCCCAAGAACAGAACGCAGACGCAGACAGGGGCAAGGTGCGTTCGGAGGGTCACCTTTGCGCCGCTCCTGAGCCTCTGCGCCAATAAACGTATCCAGGTGTGTTGCGTCTAGATGGCTGGCAGCGACAGCCACGCGAAGACACAGGTGCAGTATTAAGCCAGAGGCTTGTCTAAGGGCCGCAGGGGAAGGAGGTAGAGGGGCCACAGGCCGCCGAGCCCCTCCACTGCCCTTTACCATAGTGGACAGCACTCGTCAGTGACTCTACGGGCGGAAGCGATTGCCTTGCTTTGAAGAGCCCTGTAAGTCCCAGCACAGCCAGAGTCTGCACAATAAATCAAAAAAGGCAAAAGCCTTAGGAAATCAGTTATCCCTAGGAGCTTGCAGCCTCTGGTGGAGGACTGTGCCTCTCTGGGGTGTGGGCCACCGCCCACCGCTGACCCCAGGGAGGGGAGAAGGAACGTGGGGCACTTTTTTTTTTCTCTTTCCTTTTACCGTTCTTTCCCTTGACCACAAAATGCAACCCTTGACCACAAAATGCAACAATCGCGTCCCACCCTAGAGTGTGGGGCGTGACCCGCCTGAGGGTTGCCGGTGAGGATTTAAAGCCCGTGTGAAGCTAGCCCTGGCAGGTGGGGGTTGGTGCAGAGGGATCTTGGAGGAGTTCAATGCTGGACCCTGTCCCTGGCACTGACTTGCTGTGTGATCTCGGATCAATTACCTCCCTTCTCTGAGCCTCCGGGGAGGTTTGACTAGATGACACAGGATCTTTACAGCTGCAAAACCCTGTAAGATTTTGAAAAACTTCCCTTGTACTGCCACCTCACTCAACTTTATTTTTACATAGTCCTTGAAAAAGGGCGGCACTGGGTGGGTGCCAGGCGCCCCTGGACTAGGGAAGGGAGGAGGGGAGTTACCTCCACCCTAACAAGCTTAATTCCTACCAAAGGATGAGATAAGCAACCCATCTGAGAACGTGACAGCCCAGACAGTAAATGAGACAGCTTTAGAATCATGGTGAGCGCCCTGGTATTTGTCCCCCCTCTGTGAAGAAACATTTTGTCCCAGTGACAGACTTTTCCTCACATTCCAGAAGCTTCCCGTGTCCAGTGCCACGGCCAAGTGGGGAAGAGGGTCCACACCCCCATTCTCCTTGGCATGTCAATCAGCCAGTCATTGCCAGGCGAACATTGTCCCGGCTCTGCAGCCTCCTCCAGGCAGCGGGGACCAGATGTTTCGGCACATGGGGTCCTGGTAGCGGTCTGGCTTGGAGGGAAGGACAGTCAGCCCCCGTCTTGCCAGCAGCTTGCCACCGTGGGAGTGTGACCTGGCCACCTCCCCGACTCTCTGAGCCAGTGTGTCTCTAGCCATTAAGGGAAAGTTTTGGGCCAGATCTAGGGTCCTGTGTCAGCTCAGATGTGTGATTATATTTTGGATTTAGAGTATTAACCGGAATTAGAGGCAAGTTCTTGATTGAGGAAGCCAGGCAGTGTGTCCCTCTGCTGTGCGTGTATGCCACTCACACCCGGGTCGCACAGATTCGCTGCCGCTCCTGCTAGCCGCGCCAAACATGCAGACTCCTGCCCGCTTGCCGTACTTTCCTCTGGGGAAGCCACGTCTTGCCCCGATGATCCGTCTGACCCAGATAGGGAAACAGAAGCAAGGGAAGGAGGCCGTGCTGCTTCCTTGAGCGCTGGCCCGGCTGGCCGCAGGCAAACTCTTGGAGAGGCCCTTGGCCTTGGGTCTGGGAGTTAGCAGGGCCTGAGTCATTAAACCCAGCTACTAACCTGGATTTGAGAAGATAAATCGGCGATGACTAAAGCTGGCCTTATTCATACGCATGGCATTAATGTCTTTCTGCGTATTTTCGGTAGACTGTGTCGTCTCCCAGACTATTTCTTTCCTTGGAGAAAAGCAGCAGATCCTTGTCAACTACGTGGTGGCCAACACCTAAAAGTTACACTAATGTGAAGGTGAGGTTTTTGTGTTTGGTACAGAAGCCGTACTGACAACAAAAAAATACACCAAAAACCGTGTTGGACGTGCCATTTAAGATCTGTGTCCTCAGTCATCCCACCTAAGCTCCAGGACCAACTCGTGTTTTTTTAGCTACCTTCACCGCCGAGCTCATTATGGAGCCCTGGGCTTCCCTTCCCCTCGCTGGGTGTCCGGCTCCCCATGTAAAATGCTCTCTGGTTGGATCGGCAAACATAAACGTGCCAGCTCTTGCGCTCTGATGTTCTAAGAATCTCTAACTTCCTTTACAATGAGACTCATATATAAATCTGCTGTATACGTTTTTTGAACCAAAAATAAGGATATGTCTGAAAAAGAGGGCGTTTTTTTTTCTTCTTTAACTTATTAACACGAAAGGGCTTATGAAGGTATATATAGTGAATACAAATTTAAGGAGTCCCCTTTACTGGACATAATTAAATAACATAGAAGACAGCACTCAGGGGCGCCTGAGTGGCACAGCGGTTAAGCGTCTGCCTTCAGCTCAGGGCGTGATCCTGGCGTTATGGGATCGAGCCCCACATCAGGCTCTTCTGCTATGAGCCTGCTTCTTCCTCTCCCACTCCCCCTGCTTGTGTTCTCTCTCTGGCTGGCTGTCTCTATCTCTCTGTTGAATAAATAAATAAAATCTTTAAAAAAAAAAAAAAGACAGCACTCGGCGGACATTTATGTATCCATGTAGTCGATATTGGAATATTAGACGTTGAGAGCCTCCTGGAAAATGGGTTTGTGTTCTGTCCACACGTCCAAGGTCATCTGCTACTGCACCAAAAATCTTCCCAGAAACCCAGAGTCGACTCCGGAGTGAGGCTCATGACATTCAGTTACATGAGGACTTGGGAGAGGTTAGGGCCCGTCCTGCAAGGGTACCCTAACTGAAGACACCTGGGAAGCAGTCATGGGACACTCGAGTCATCTGTGGATGTTTGACCACGTGTTCTGAAGCTCAGTCACTCACCAGCGCTCTAGCCTTGCCCTCGAATCGCTTGAGGTGCTTCCAAAAATCCAATCCGCCCTCCAAGGTGGAAAGTGTGCCATCCTTGCCAATATCCAAATGATGTGCCCCAGGCGCAGAGAGCTTCCGGGAGGCCCTCCTTGCTCTGAGCAACACAGGTGTCATCACAGAAGCGGAGCATCTCCAAAGGTATCTGTCAGAAGCCAAAGACACCCATGTGTAAGTGGACGTCCCAGGACGTCTGTTATATAAAGTGTTGTCTCACGGCCCCACCTTGCCCCCGCCCTGGCGTGGCTCCCTGGGAAGCTGCTGGCACAGAGGCCTTCTGGCAGGAACAGGGCCAAGGCCTCCTGGAGCCCAACAGCGCCCCGCGGCAGGTCGGTGGCCACACGGTACATTGCGGAGAAAGGGTGGCCTCTGTCCAGAGGAGCAGAAGTTCATTTGACTGGCAAATTGGTTTTAACAATGCCTTGCTTCCCACAGCCTGCCTTCTGAGCAGCCAGAAGACAGAGTCCCAGGATGTGTGTGCTGAGCCATGGTTCAGATATGACACCTTCCTCACAGGGGATGACAGCAGGACAAAGGTTTTCAGATCTGACCGCTTTACTTGTTTATCTACAACTCTTCACTGGTGGCCTTGGGCCCAGAGGCTAAAGTCTGGACACCCGGCACCCAGGACAGTCAGAGGTCTGTCCCAATCCCTTTCCCAGTCTCCTGTCCTGCACTGGGCTGTGCATGTCCTAAACCCTCCTAAACCCTGAAGTCCTCCTAAACCGCTTCGTTCTGCCAACCCTGCCCGCCTGCCATCCCAGTGTTCCTCACACAGGATGGGCACCTTGAGTCTTCCGTCTCTTCCCGTCCCCTTTGACGTCAGGACCACAATTTACTTAACTTCACATGTCCAGTTGCTAGCCCAGTACCTGGCAGACAAAAGTCGCTCAGCATTGTTAGGTTGGAGCGAGGGCTGCCTGAGAAATCTGGGACTTGTGGTTACACAGCTGATTAGCTCATGGGAATTTCTCTCTCTGTGCCGTCTCAAGTCAGAGGGAGGAAAGATGCTGAATCTTCTTCCTTCGGTCATTCATTCGTTCATTCAATCTGTGTTTATCTTGAGCGTGTCCTACATGCAGTTGGTGTCCTGGGCGACGGAGGATCCGGGGGCTGCAGCTCTGGGCTGGGTGCTCGGGCCCCTCGTACATCTGCCAAGGGCCTGACCTTCTGACCCACCGCCTCTTTCATTTGATTTTCTCCTAGGCTCCTGGTGACTGCCTCTGAGCACGCCCGAGGCAGCACCTGTGCTGGGTTTTGCCACTGTCCCTCTTCTTGCTGGAGCCCCACCCTCGTGGGGCCCCACCTCTGGGAAACCCCAAAGCCCAAAAGAGTTCTTCCTCTCGTGGTAGGGAACAGCATGTGGAGGGCCCTGGCACAACGTAAGCCTTCTTGAAAGCGTGTGATCTGCCTGGGGTTGGTGTGAGCTCCACATACCTGCCAAGTCAGACCCAAGACTGAAGGGTCAACAGTTTCGTGCTGGGCTGAGCCACAGGGGCCCTGGGCATAAGGCAATGTGTCCCTGGGCTCATCAGGACAGCTTGTAGGAGCATCTCAAGGGGATGTGTGTTTTCCCCCTTCAACCTGTGAGCCCTTATTCTAGGCCAGGCCCCCTCTAGCTGCCAAGGAAGTCCCTGTCCTCACAGTTAGAGAGGGGGCCAGCTCCCAGGCTTGTGTTTTGTATGTCTGGTCACCTGGACAGGGCCACACAGGGTACCACCATGGCAGCCCAAGGACAAAGGCATGAGCTGGCTCTGGGTATTAGAAACAGAGAAATGGGGCACCTGGGTAGTGCAGTCATTAAGCGTCTACCTTCGGCTCAGGGTGTGATCCTGGCGTTCCGGGATCAAGTCCCCTATCGGGCTCCTCCGCTGGGAGCCTGCTTCCTCTCCCACTCCCCTGCTGTGTTCCCTGTCTCGGTGGCTGTCTCTCTGTCACATAAATAAATAAAATCTTAAAAAAAAAAAAAAAAGAAACAGAGAGAAAGGCTCCTCCAGGCTGGGCTGAGCTGCAGAGGGACCGAGGACACTCAGGGTAAAGACATGGAGAGGTAACCATCCATGTACCCAGCTTCACTTGGGAAGAGAACTAAGGGCTATGTGACAGGACTCACTCTGGGGAACAACATCTGACCCTCAGGGGCCACTCTTCGGTTGTGCAGACAGATCTCAAGCTGCATTTCCCATCAGCCCAACCAAATCCTACTGAGAACAGGACCCAGTGATCTCGAAGGGCAGGGGGAGGGGTTAGCCGCCCCATGCAGGTATGAAACATTCCCCTTTGGCATGCCATGCCCTGTATCATTCAGGGCCCCGGCCCAGAGTTCAGTGGGGTGAATTTAACATGGGAACTAGTTACAGAGATAACAGAATATCTAACAGCTGCAGAAAGCAGCTACCACCATAGGCTGGGTGTAAAAGGAAGGAAGGGCCCCTAGCAGAGCTGTGGCCACTTGGGGGCTGTCCAGTGGGAACTGGAACCACAGAGAGGCACTGACCGTGGGGGGCTGGAACCACCAAGGGGAAGCAGCCAATGCCGGGGATATTGCTCGAAGCAGAGACAGGAGGAGAAGGACCCAGTTTCTCTGATCCTCCAATCTCTTACTGGGGCCTCCCGATTGGACCCTGTTGGCAAGAGAGCTGGCAAGTGATTTTCACGACTCAGCCCCCATCTCCATCCATGGGAGAATCAGAGCCTGGCCTTGGGGACGTGGGGGGATGGGTGTGAGATCAAGCAGGCTAATGACTGGCACGGCTCCCTTTCCAAAGGCTTGTGAGAATCTTCTTCCTGCTAACATGCAGGACCCTTCCTAAGAAGAGTTCCAGTAAGCACAGTATTACGTTTCCTATTGGCTTGAGCAACAGGGAAAACTAATCATCTCACATACCAAGAAATGTCAAGGAAGGGAGGCTCCAGTTTCATTCCTTCAGAAACTCATAAACAACACCAAAAACCGGGGTCCCATTCATCTTTCTCACTTCCATGCCCAGGGTGAGGGCCCAGCTCCCTTTATGGTTGCAGATGGCTGCCTGGGCTCTCAGCATTGGACACGGTTTATAAAGCAAAGGCTTATGTGAAGAGGGAGAGGGCATCTCTTCCTCTATCTCTCTTTACCCAGAACTAACTCTCCCCAGCCTACTTCCCTTCCTGTTTCATTAAGTGGAATGGATCACATCCTCTTGCCTTCTCGATCTCTAGGAAGGTGGGTAGGACCTCCCTGGTTGACTTAAACTGATTTCTGTTAACCCACTAGCACTGGAAATGCTTCTCTTATCTGCTGCCTCTCCCAGGGCGCACCCGAAAATGCTGTCTGGGTTGGGGCCACCTGAAGGACCTGGGTCTGGAGGAAGCCAGAAGTCCCAGGAAGAGCCAAGCTGGGAGCTGAGCCTGGAAGAGTCAGAACCAGCTGGACGAGAAAGAAGAGAAGCGACAAAGGCACCTGTTCCAATATGTCGCCCCCCCCACCCCAAGACGTGAGGTGGAATGTGGGCTGCCTTGCGGCTTGTTTAAACCTACAGAATGTGGCAAAGGAGAGACAGCTTCCACCTCGCAAGCTGGGATGCTGGCTTTTGGAGCCCTGGGTCCCCTTGTAAATTGGGAGGCTGCCCTGAGGCCACCATGCTGGGGGAACCCCAGGCCAGGTGAAGGGCCCCATCTAGGTGTTGTTCCCAGCTGAGCTGAGCTCCCAGCAAGCAGATAGCCTGCACCAAACATACGGTCCAGCCCCAAGCCAGGGAGTCACTCAGCCACCAAATCTTCCTTGCTGAGGACCCAGACGTCATGGACCAGAGACAATCCTGGCCCCACCGTCCATGACCCACCAAATCTGCACGTGTAATAGATGGTTGTTTTACCCCATTAAAGTTTGGGATAATTTGTTACATAGCCATATAAAACAGAAGGAAGCAGCTATAATATTCTTACCAAATATTTGAGCGGGGCCCCTGGGTGGTTCCGTTGGTTAAGCATCTGATTCTTGGTTTTGGCTCAGGTCATGATCTCAGGGTCATGAGATCAAACCCGGTGTCAGGTTCCAGCTCAACAGGGAGTCTGCTTGAAGATTCTCTCTTTCCCTCTCCCTCTGCCCTCCCACCCACTGACGCGCACACTCTCTCCCTTTCTCTCCTTCCCTCTCTCCCTCCTCCTCTCTCTCTCAAACAAATAAATCTTTAAAAAAAATTCTGAGCTGGGCCTGCGTACCGCGGTGAGCAGCTCTCTCTGGAAGAGCCCAGCTTTGGGGTTAAACATTTCCTAGCACAGGAGTAAGAGAGCGAGCTGGGGCGACCAAGTGTATGGATCTGAATCCCAGCCCTCCCTGGCAAGTCAGTTCGTTTCCCTGAATCTCAGTCTTCTCATCTCTAAACGGGGAAAATAACAGAAGCCACCTCTTGGGGTTACCATGGAGATTAAATGAGATAATTAACACACAGCACCAATCTACAGAATCTGACACCTAAAACTGAAAACTTTTTAATGTCCTTCTCCTAGATCCAACGAAATTGTTCTCTGTTAGTGACTTCTGTAAACACCAGCCGCAATGATCACTTTCTTGATTTGTTCTTCAGGTTTAAAACAACCAAAAAATCGTTTTAAAAGAAAAAACTTCAATTCTACAGATATCATTCAAGTTATGTCTCGTGTATGAATGGAAAATCCGTACCCACCAAATACAAATACCACATCTTGCAGTTAGCGTCTCCAACTGCTTCCACTTTCTATACGGAAGCTACATACGCAAGGACAGGATCGAAGTAACTCAAGCTCTGTCCCTTTACATTCACAACCTTGCGACGTTGTTCGTTTCATGTCTGTCATGGGAGCTGGAGGCATGAATTGCTCCCGGGCTGAGCTCAAAGGGAGGGACATTCAGTGTCAAAAGCAGAAACGTCCTGGGCGATTGGCGAGGACCCGCTGGTTAGCCTTCTGAAGGACTGCGAACCACGAGAAACAGAACAAACACATGTAGCCAAGTCTGTGTGAATCAGGGGCCGACTATAGAACGGAGAGTTCTCTGACGTAACCGAGGTGCAGAATAGGACGTTTGTGAACCAGGCGAGCAATGAGAACGTGACGTTTCACAGACGTATTATTAAAACTCAACTATAACCGCAGCGATTGTTTAAAACAAAGGAACTTTTTCAAGGAGGAGTATTTCATCTGTGCCACTGGATAGAATTGATGGGCTGGGGGGGCACCTGGGTGGCACAGCGGTTAAGCGTCTGCCTTCGGCTCAGGGCGTGATCCCGGCGTTATGGGATCGAGCCCCACGTCAGGCTCCTCTGCTATGAGCCTGCTTCTTCCTCTCCCACTCCCCATGCTTGTGTTCCCTCTCTCGCTGGCTGTCTCTATCTCTGTCAATTAAATAAATAAAATCTTTAAAAAAAAAAAAAAAAAAGAATTGATGGGCTGGGGGACAATGACAAGCAAGGCGACTTCCCCAGTCAGCTTTACCCTCGTTTTCACATTACCTACAGACATTGCAGGTCCCTACGGCCTGTCCTGGGGCTGTCCCGCCCGTCTGAAAGCACAGCTCCTGGTGAGCAGAGACATTACCTCTCATTACAGCTGGCCCTGGGCTCTTGGGGGAAAGTCTTTCCCATCTCTGTGAGTGGGGGCATCCAACTGTTATTTTGTAGGGCTGCTGGACGTAGGAATTTGTATGGTTGCTGGTTACTGGATGATTCCATAGATCAGAAGGTGCCTGGTGGCGCCCTTGACATTTGGGAGCGGCTCAACAACAGTTGAGAACTCCGGTATCTTCTTCCGTATCTACCCCAGCCAGTTCCCTCTCCCCGAATGCCTTCCCCTTAGATCTTTGCTGATTAAAATTTGCCTCATCTCACGTCAGTGAAATCCCATTAACTACATTCCTACAGATCTGTTTACGTCTACCCCTCCTGGGTCTCCCGGCCATATCTGGTCTTGTCTAGTCTCTGCTTCTTTGACAATGTGAGGTATTAGCAGGGAGGTGCACGTGCTGTCCTGTTACCTCATGAAATTGCACGTTCCCTGGACCACGAGGCCCTGCTTTCCCTTTGCCGCCTCCATTTAGAAACCACAGTCCCTAATTAGACCCGCAGTCCTTAATTAGGTCCTCCTTTCTGATGTTTGGGGTCCCATTCCATACAGACTCTTGGTGCTGACTTTAGGGTAGACATGTGGTCCCAGATGACGTTGTAAGGTAGGTGTAAGTCCTGGTTTGCCTGGGACAGTCAGCCCTGGGTTATGCTGTTATTCCCGTGTAATGAGCAATACTCCTCCCTCTAGGTGACCCTCGCCACACCTCCCAGATCTTCTCATGGCCTCATGGGCGCTCGCCTCCTCTTGCACTGTCTCTCTCCAGAACGCACCTGCCTGAACCTCGGGCCCTGGCCATAGACCCCTCTTGGGGATTCCGGGAGGCCTGTTGCCAACGACCTTTCAGATGAGTCTGAACCAGTGGCCTGAGCGCTCTGCCTGGGCTTTCGACCAACAGCAGCACTGGCAGCAAGACTCAAGCAGGAGGGCAGGAGCCATGGGCTACCTGGAACCGTCACAAATGAACCTGTTTGGGCTGCGGGTGTGACAGTCGCTCTCTTGTACAGCAAGGACAAGTATAAATCAGTACCACACTTATGGAACGCAATCTCGCAGTAGTATGTAAGTATGAGAAGCTTTAAGCATGGTGTGCCCTTTAGTCTAGCAAACCCACTTGTAGGGTTCTATCTAACCACAGATAGACTCTGAAAAGCAGACGATGCTTTTGTCACAAAGGTATTCATGAAAATGTCATTTACAATAACGAGAATTGGAAACACTTCGAATATCCAACATGAGTCGAAGGGTGGTAAAATTATGCTGTAGCCGTAGGATAAAGCATTACTCCATCTTTACAAGTGTATTCATGAGTGTTTTGTAATGATTTGGAGAAGCGTGCAATGTGATAAAGTGAGAACAGATCTACAGAACCGTGCCCTGGGCAGAACCAATCTAGCACCTTGATAAAGCTGGAGAATTTGTCCTCGTAGGATGGTGTCACTGTCCCCAGGGCCAGATTTTCTGACCGCATCTAGACTTACAGAACTCTCCCACGTGTTCATGTGGTTCGGGCCTTTTCGACTGGTTCCCTGGGTCTATCTGATACACTCTTTGCACCCCCTCCTGCCAATGGTTCTCACTTTCTACGCCTACGCCGATCGTTGTCCGATGATGGAATTGTTGGGTATTTTTGCTGTCCAATATGGCAGCCGCTAGCCACATGTGGCTCTTGAAATGAGGCTGGAGTGACTGAGAAATCGAATTTATGATTGTATTTCATTTTGATTCGTTTAAGCTTTTAAATAGCCATGCCGGCTGGTGGTTACCGTGTCGGACCCTGAAGGTCTAGGTGAAAACTAGGCATGTTGATTTCTGACGTACAAATAGCAACATACCCAACTGCATTTGCATTTTGAGGACCACCTAAACCTACTGAGCCCATGATCCCCTTCCAACCTGGCCCTCCAGGAACTGTGTTCTCAGGACGGGACTCCGGCCGAGGACAGAATATTCCTCGGAAAGTCTGTTGACTCAGCGCTTTAGAAGCAAGTGGGAACGGCTCCCTGAGCCACAGACTGGGCACCCTCAGCTCTGATCTCCCTTTGGAAGAAAGCACCCCTGTAACTCTCTGCTGAGGTGTGATGCATTGCCGGAGTCTGAGAGCCACCCCATGACATAATTTTAACTTTTAAAACCATTTTTTCATGCTGCTGGACAAAGGCAATTCTTCCTGCTTATAAAACCAAACCCCTTATTACGCTAAATGGACTCTCCTCTAACCATTACTTTCGTGAAGTGCACGCTGGCCGGATGAAGGATCCGGAAGGATGCTGAGTTGCAGATTTGAAGCATAGGGGAAGTGTATGCACCCCTGGCCCACATTTGTGAAGTCACACATGGACAACTCCCAGTTACATCACTGCACACAGCTCACAGAGCAGCCTTGTGGCCCACCGACTGCAGGGGGAGATGGCTCCTTACGGCTTAATTGCACCTGTGCACTTGGGAGAATTACAGTGCTCTGACCTGCACCCTGCCAAGAGCTTAGCCAGGGTGCCTCCCTGTTCCGAACCTCACTTTTCCGGCCTATAAAATGGGAGGGAGGGACCACTGACCAAGCAGCCCTAGGCCTTTACCGTGCTGACTTCCTCCAGGTGAAGCAGAAGGAGGGAAAAAATCCATCCGATGAAGTGAGTGGCCAAACTGGGAAGAAACTCTAGCCTTCTGCGCACAAACAGAGCTGTACTTTTTGGCACTTTGCCAACGCCAGCTTCATGACCCACCTTCATGGAGAGGTAAACCAGTAAGCTTAGAGTAGGCTAAGGTTGTTGGTGTTTAGTGAGTCTAATGTGGGCTCTCAGGCTTGCCACTGAACAGTCATGTGACCTTGGACGAGTCACGAATTCTGTGTGCCTCCGTTTCCTCGTGTACAAAATGAGGATAACAATATCTATTGTCCAGGCTTGTCATTCCTTGGCGTCCTTCATTTCTGCCTTTAATTCATATACAACAACTGATAATATTAGCATCGGTCAGAGTTGATTTTTGGGTGTCGAGACCACACCAGTGGTTTACATATTGAAATGATTCTGCAGTCCTGAGCCTTCTGACCACCCAGGCCCTCCCTTGGGCCCCCCTTCCCCCACCCTCCCTCCATGATTCAGCAAAGAAAGAGCTGTGGCCCATCCCCCATGGACTCTGTTTGCATCTGACTGGTCGGTGTCTGTGTAATGCCGGTTGTTAATTTTTTAAAAAACTAATAAGTCTTATTTTTCAGAACAGTTTTAGTTTTACAGAAACATCGAGCATAAAATACAGAGTTCTCATCTACCCGCCCCTGTGCCTGCCCACATTCTCCCTATTATTAACACCTTGCATGAATGTGTTGTGTTTGTTACAATTGATGAATCAATATTGAAAAATCAATACATTATCGTTAACAACACATGTTTTATTTAATCAAAAAGAGACTATAAAAATTGTGTTTGTTGGATAAGTCTGCCGGCCTAAAATGAAATGCCTTTTGTTGAACATTAGGATTATTTGGGGAGCTTTCAAAACACGCCATTGCCCAATCCCCAACATTGACAATTAAAACAGAGAAGTTTGAGGGGAGTGGGGCCCAAGCGCGACCCATGAAGCCCTGAGGCGGCTCTACCACTCTGCCAGGGACAAGGACCACTGCTCCCCAGCCCTGCCCCTTGGATGGAGGCTGTGGTCCCACAGTCGCACTGGGGGCTTGCTAGAAACGCAGACTCGCAGGCCCCTCCCCAGACCTAGTGACCCAGAACCTGGTTTTTAACAAGACCCAGGTGAGCTGTGGGCATGGAGACGTTGGAGAAGCAAAGCTCTAGAGGGGGCTTCTGGGCGAATAGGATGTGTGCGGTCATGGGCACCCTTCCACAGTTCGGGGCCTTCCCAACCCTGGGAACCCACCCAAAGCACGGGTAATGGGCCTCCGCTCTAGGTCCGCATGTTGCAACATTGAAGAATTGTCCAGGGTCTGCAGGAAAGAGACGACCTGTGCGGTGATACCATCTCTGTTTCCCGCTGCTTGTATGCCTGTGCAGGGGGGGCGGTTTGCTTTACTTTTTATATTTCTGAATTTTAAAAAAATGATGAGAAACTTGTCTTACTTTTATTTAATTATTTATTTATTTACTTATTTATTTTGGTCCTTCTTTTTGAGTTCACCTCGTTTAGATGGGGAGGGGCATCATTCGGAGGGGACAGTGGGTCTAAGCGTTGGCATGATTGTTAACTTTTGTCATCAAGAAAACAGCAACGAGACCCTGGAAGAAACCACACCTCAAAGCCACCTGGCTACACTCTCCCCGTTCACTTAGTTACTTGACATTCACTACTACGTCCGGTTCACAAAATGCTTCCACGGGCTCGGTCGTCTTTAGCTCTCACCACCGTCCAGTAAGGCAACAACCCTGTGGAAGATAAGGAAGCTAAAGCTTAGGGAAATCCTATGCTTCTAGTCAAACAGCGGGATGCGAACCCAGGCCTTCTGTTCCCAGCTAACCGCCAGCAGACACGCTGCCTTAGGTCCGCAGCTGAAGAGCGAGCACACCGTTGATGCCCAGTAAAGATCCTCAGGCTGCACGAACAAATTAAGGGTAAGGAAAGTTGCTCTCGGGTTCCCCAACCCTGAGTTCTGGAAAGTTCTGGTGGTGGCCTCAGCAGAAATGACCAGACACCAAGGCCTCATTTGCCTCCAGTGACACTCAACTTTATCCACCCCCATCAATGAGTGTGGGCCAACTTTCAGATCTGCCTGGAGTCTGCTGGGGTGAGCTGTAAAGGGGCTTCCCCACACTGCCTGCTTCCCCCAGCTCCCCTGAAGGCCATGGGTGAGAGTGGGCCCAGTGGGCTAAGGGCCCCCAAGGTTCAAGATGGTGGTGCCAAGGCAAGGCTGCTCGAGGGCTCCCCCAGGCCATATGCTTGTGGCTCATCCCCCTCAGCTGTCTCGTGCGTAAGCGCCCACAGCAAGGGTCTGCCAGAGAGAGACACAGGACAAGGGATCACTGTTAGGGGCCTGGAGGTCCTGTGTGAGCAGGTCCTGTGGAGTAAGGGCTGCTGAGGTCTTGGGTGCTCTTGTTACTCGAGACCTGCCTGCACTCCGAGGCCAGTGAGGTTAGGACGACCAGGATCTCAGCAGTGTTCTAGGGCCATTAGATTCTAATACTTTTACGAACTAGTGTGTAGCATTTCAAACATAGGAGCTGACTTGATTTTGTGAGCGATTGTGGGCAACTGGTTACTTTTCACAGGAGCGTTACTAGTAACATACACCTTACATGCCAAATAACTAACTTCCACACGAAATCTAAGAACACAGCCCCTTCTTCTAAGGTCCAGAAAGGGGGTTGCTGCAAAGGAGGGAAACGCAGCAGACGGGCTTCTCTTGCTGCAAAGAACACCATCTGTCCTCCGAAAATAGTGACACAGAGCCCATTGCCACCCCACCTAGGTGAAGGACACATCTCCTTAGCAGTGATCTCTGGCCACTCCTGTCCGCGGACTCACACTCTTGCACTGAAGGCCTCTGCACGTCTAACTGGAAGGAAGCCTCTTTGTGGGGAGGACAGGGTCCACCACCATGCCCTCAGCACCTTGCTAAGAAGCCCCTCACCGTGTCATGAAGAAGCGAGTCCTGCGTGGCTGTGGGGGCGGGGCCAGCCCGTGAATGAGGCAATGCTTCTGCCCCAGACGTGCTGCCATCTGGCCAGTGACCTAAGCACAGAGATCACTGCAGCCCAGGGCAGAGAGGGACGAGGATGGAGATGCAAGGACAGAGGACTTTGGCTCCAGCAGCAAGCATGGAGAGAGGCTTTATGAGGAGGGACACCTGGGCCGGGATGCGCACAAAAGTGCCTCCACGGCAACAGCAATAAATATCGCACCTTATCAGGTGCCAAGACACACCCCGCTGACCTGGCAGTAGAGCTGGCAGCAGCAGAAAACTCTGGCTACGCCCTGGGGCAAGGCCCAGTGGCGGGGGAACGTTGGGCAGCCAGAGCCCCAGCGCCGGGCTTTCTGCTGAGGGGACACAGCCATCGCAGGGTGACAGGGCTTTGAAGGAGCTGATCCTTGACCCGAAAGACAGTATTTGAGACCTCTCTGTGACACGCTAAGCCTTCCTTCTATTCTGCCACTGATGAGAATGAGGCCACCTGCGCCACTGCAGGGGCGTGCGTGTGCCCGAGCCAGGAACAAACCTGGGGCCACAGGGACCGTTCCAGTTTGACAGTTAAAAAAAAAAATTGGGGTAAAATTCACATAGCATAACATTTACCTTCTTAAAGTTACGATTCAGCGGCATTCAGGACATTCGCCGTGTTGGGCTACCAGCACCACTATTGTACTTCCAGAACTTTCTCATCTCCCCAAAAGGAAACCTCACAACCACTAGGCAGCCTGGCAGTTTTAATGAGAATTATCTTTGATGACAACGAGAGATGGGTGTGTCCTGGGAGCCCCAAGCACGGCCACGGCTCTGGCTCACCAGCCAGTGGGTGCAAACTGGCTCAGGCCGTGGGAAGTGCTTCCTCGTGAAGGGCAGAGCCCCCACCCTATTTCCGTGGCCTGCCCCCGAAGTCCGACAGGCAGGATGGTTAAACACATGATGGGAGAGGTTTTCGTAGGCTGGAATCCTACACAGTAAGGGAAATGATGTCTTCAAAGAATGCTTCATGACCAGGGAAAATGTTTACAATATGGGGCTTAAGCACAGAAAGCACGATACAGATGAAGGTCATTTGGGTCCAATTTTGTCGAAAAGGTGGGGGTGGGGGAGAAGATGACATTGGAAGGAAAAGCAGAGAATGTAAACTGTTTTGGAGGGGGCTGGGCATGCCCGCCTGCCTGAAGCCCACCACCTAACTCCCCGCCCCCCCGACTCCTATTCACAGGAATGTGTACCCACCAAGCCCAGAGGGCTCAGTAAAAGTTACTTGTGGTCATTTTAATTTTCTTTTCATACTTCTCTGTATTTTCCAAATTTTCTGTAACATTTAAGTTTTAACTTTTACAATCATAAGTACTCAATGTGAGTTTTTTAAAAAGTAATCTTCCCGCCCAACGAGGGGCTCAGACTCACGACCTCGAGATCAAGAGTCACAGACCGAGCCAGCCAGGGGCCAATTTTTAAAGATGAGAGGAAACAGTATTGCTGTTGGGGCTGAGCACGTCGCAGCCAGACCAAGGATGAGCCCGTCTCTCTTCTCACTGCCTTCCTCTGAGAGAAGAGGCCTGGCCCCTGGGCTGGGCTTTTGTGGTTCAGCGTCATATTTGTAATCTGCTTGAATGAGATACTTCACGTGGGATCCCAGGAGCCACACACGGGTGTACACACACACACACACACACATGTGAGCACCATCCACATTCTTTGACAGTTGCACCCTTTGTGATAGTCCAGAAACTTCTAGAAGGACACACTGCAGTAAAAGAAGTCTTATTCCCTTGAATGGAAGGATTGATTACATGATATCAGTGTGGGAGTTCATGAGGCTCTCTAGGCAGAAGGGCTTAGCAAACATTTATTTAATTCTGCTACAATTTAAATAAGAAAGGCAGTCTCAGTGGGCAGATGGCCCAGAGAATGGGAGAAGAGGACCCTTGAAGGCTCGACTTGGCTAGGGTTGGCCAAGGCCAGGTCTTCAGCTTTGCAGCCCAGATCCTCCCCGTTGGTCAAGGGTCAAGGGACTGGCTCAGGCCAACCCGTGCTGGGAGGTCGTGGGGGCAGCAGACCCACCGGGAAGCTGAAGCCCAGAGGCACCTGTGGTTATGCCGCGGTGCAGGGTAGGTGGCCAGCCCTAGCTCCCTGGGCTGGGGGTATCATTTTGTCAGAAGCTGCCTGGGAAACCCACAGGCAAACATGGGGACCAGCATGATAACTGTATTCACTTTTTTCCTCTGAGGGGCTGGTCATCTGGAGACTGGATGCCTCTGCCACTGGGTAGGCCACCCAGGCAAGGTTGGGTGCACAAGGACACACCCTCCAAGCTTTGACCTTGTGTGCCCACTGTCTAGGGAGAGGAACACAAGGGGCAGCAGGACTTGTCCTGTAGGCGGTGGCCCAGGATAGCTAGCCTAGGAAGCTTGCTGGCCCCGCCAGCCTGAGCCTCCGACGCCCCTGGCTGATGTTGTTTCAAGGCAGCGTTTGGTGGCCTGTGCTCCAGCCTCACGTTGGGAGGCCTTCTTCGGGTGCTGACCCAGGACCCCCCTCTGGCAAGGAGGATGTGCTCACCCCTCTCCTCACGGGCCTCCCTGCTCTTGCTGCCAGACCCTCCTCCCCACCCCACCTGGTCCTTCCACCCCCTCAAGGTGCCTTGTAGCCTCAACGCTGCCTTGCCCCTGCCAGCCTCCACAGGGACCCGGCCAAAGGGTCTGGGCACAGGCTGGCTTTGCTCCGTATGGTGGAAGGCCGGCCAGGTCCCCCAGCCTGCTTGTGGCTGGTGCAGAGAAAGGGCAAGTCCAGGAGGAACTTTCAGTAGCAAGCTGACCAAGACCTTGAGTGTGTCGGGGGAAGAGTTTCTAGTGAAAAATTAAGATTCAACAGTTGAGCCTAAAAGAACACAGAGGAGCCCACAGGTAAAGAAGAGAAAGAAAGGTAGGGCTGATATTTTAGAATGTGTTTAAACCTTAAATGTTGTTGTGTGATGATTTTTACTTTTTAAAGAGATAATCCCATTGGAAACTGTGTTAGGGTTTTCTCAGAGTTACCACCCCTGAGAGAAACCTGAGAGTTCAGGCCGTGGGACTGAACCCCAGTGCCTGCCCCACACCAAGGGGCACTGGGGAGGGGCTCCTGGTTTCCCAAGGCTCGGCTTGTGGCTCAAACGTGGTCAGGGCGGAAGGGATCCTGGGGCATCAGGGCCCGAAGGCCTGGAGCTCACTCAATCCAGCACTCCACCTTCGGGAGGAAGGATTTGAGTCTCAGGATCTGAAAGAGGCAAGAGCAGCATCCACCGTGAGTGAGAGGTAGGGCCGGGTGACCCCCAGCCAGTCCCCTGGCCCTGCCAGTGGTCACAGGGGACTGCCGGGAGGGTTCCTGTGACCGCCGGTGGGTGTGGCAATGACCTGGGTGACGTATGCCAGGGCCTCAGAGTCTGAGCCAAGATGTTGGCAAAGCCGACGAGGAAAAGAACTGGGTAGCACCGGTGTGAGTCATTCAACTCTACAATGGTAGCATGTAGGCAATGACCGGGCAAGAAGACGAGGGCAGAGGGGACATTAATGAGCACCTACTGTATGCCAGACCCTGTGCCGTGGGCTTTTGTGCTCATCAACTCATTTAATCCTGGCAACCAATCCCTCTACTGATGAGGAGACTGAGGTGTGCAGAGGTTGGGACTTGCCCAAGATTAACCATAAGTGAGTACAGAACCGGAATTCAAATCCAGGCTTGTCCAACTTCACCAGTAATGCTGGAGGAAAGTGAAGTTTCCTGAGCCATCCCAGAGTCTCAAGCCCCAGGGAAGGAGTTTTGCTGCCCGTGGCGAGAGGCCATTGAGTAAGGAAGATGGGGTGGTGTGGGCAGGTAATAAGAGCCTTCTGCTAGCACCCTTTGGAAAAGGTCTCTGGAGGAACCATGTCCCTTCCTGAAGTCTTGCATATGGCGGCGACACCTTCCTAGGAGAGTTCCCTGTTCATGCGTCCAAAAAGAGAAGCTATGAATTTGACCTGGCTTACAATGACAATAGAAACTCTTTACTCACCTGCTGTTGCCCCTTGGAAAAGCCACAGCTTTCCCTGTGACACAGCCCGACGCCAGTTGTCAGCTGGCCGAGGGACAAGATCACCCCTCTTTGAGCCAGAACCTGGTTGGCATTCTGGTCCTACTGTGTGACCTTGGATGTACCAGTCCACTTTCCGAGCCTCCGGCATCCTCATCTGCAAAGGAGGGATCACGATATCACTCCTCGGAGTGCCCAAAGAATTAATTTAGAGGAGGGGACACAGATAAAGTAGCCTCTATCCCAGTGCCTGGCCCGCAGCAGATGCTTAGCTGAGACCAGATAGGAGGGAAATGGGAGTCTGCTGGTGGAGACAGCTTTGTAGCAGGGGAGTGTTCGGATCTGAGAAGTGGGTCTGCAGGCTTTGCCCAGCTCACCTGAAGATAGGCCAGTACCTGGGGGCAAAACATGAGTCAGCCTCATTAATTCCCCATAACGCCTGTAAGCCCAACAACATGTATTTAACATGGGCGCTGCAATCAATTGAGGCCTCCCCATCAATCATGCCCGGGAGCCCCCGGGGAGACCAGCGGGGCAGCCCCAGCGGGCCAAGTAAGGCCTGAGACAGGCGTTTTGCGGTCTTGTTCAGACTCAGCTACTAAATGCTTTGGGGCCTTCGGCATTACTTAACTTCTCAATGTCTCACTCTCCTTATCTGTAAAATGGGGTTAATAATGCTTACCTACCTCACGGGGCTTGCTGCAAGAATTAATTAAAGTTTATGAAGTGCTTTGAGTTTCCTGGATAAAAGGCCCGACAAAAGTACAAAGTATTATTATCATAATCTAGTAGGCTATGAAAGATAATTTTGCAGGAAAAGGCAAAATTTTAATTTCCATACAAGCAGAAACAAAGGCAGATATAGTCATAGAAAGTTTAAAAAAAAGTCTAGAAGATAATTTATATAATTTTTAAAAATTATACAGTGTTTGCTCCCTGCCAATCATCAATGCAGCATGATAATTACAGATTTCAGTCAGAGGCCAGCAAATCACAGCAGTGTCTCTAAATACGTGTGCCGGGCCTTGGGTTGGGGATTCTCTATGGGTTATCTCCTGGAACCCATATGACAACCCCACGAGACGAACACCATCCCCCCAGGAGAGGACTCCAGGACAAAGCCTAGAATCCTCTCCTGGCCTTGGTCACTGCTCTTGATGCCGGAGCTGGGAGGAGGACTTGGTGACGTGCTGATTCGCTTGGCAGGTGGTCTTTAAGCAGATCTGAGACATAACCACAAAGGGAAATGGAGNTACGCCTACGCCGATCGTTGTCCGATGATGGAATTGTTGGGTATTTTTGCTGTCCAATATGGCAGCCGCTAGCCACATGTGGCTCTTGAAATGAGGCTGGAGTGACTGAGAAATCGAATTTATGATTGTATTTCATTTTGATTCGTTTAAGCTTTTAAATAGCCATGCCGGCTGGTGGTTACCGTGTCGGACCCTGAAGGTCTAGGTGAAAACTAGGCATGTTGATTTCTGACGTACAAATAGCAACATACCCAACTGCATTTGCATTTTGAGGACCACCTAAACCTACTGAGCCCATGATCCCCTTCCAACCTGGCCCTCCAGGAACTGTGTTCTCAGGACGGGACTCCGGCCGAGGACAGAATATTCCTCGGAAAGTCTGTTGACTCAGCGCTTTAGAAGCAAGTGGGAACGGCTCCCTGAACCACAGACTGGGCACCCTCAGCTCTGATCTCCCTTTGGAAGAAAGCACCCCTGTAACTCTCTGCTGAGGTGTGATGCATTGCCGGAGTCTGAGAGCCACCCCATGACATAATTTTAACTTTTAAAACCATTTTTTCATGCTGCTGGACAAAGGCAATTCTTCCTGCTTATAAAACCAAACCCCTTATTACGCTAAATGGACTCTCCTCTAACCATTACTTTCGTGAAGTGCACGCTGGCCGGATGAAGGATCCGGAAGGATGCTGAGTTGCAGATTTGAAGCATAGGGGAAGTGTATGCACCCCTGGCCCACATTTGTGAAGTCACACATGGACAACTCCCAGTTACATCACTGCACACAGCTCACAGAGCAGCCTTGTGGCCCACCGACTGCAGGGGGAGATGGCTCCTTACGGCTTAATTGCCCCTGTGCACTTGGGAGAATTACAGTGCTCTGACCTGCACCCTGCCAAGAGCTTAGCCAGGGTGCCTCCCTGTTCCGAACCTCACTTTTCCGGCCTATAAAATGGGAGGGAGGGACCACTGACCAAGCAGCCCTAGGCCTTTACCGTGCTGACTTCCTCCAGGTGAAGCAGAAGGAGGGAAAAAATCCATCCGATGAAGTGAGTGGCCAAACTGGGAAGAAACTCTAGCCTTCTGCGCACAAACAGAGCTGTACTTTTTGGCACTTTGCCAACGCCAGCTTCATGACCCACCTTCATGGAGAGGTAAACCAGTAAGCTTAGAGTAGGCTAAGGTTGTTGGTGTTTAGTGAGTCTAATGTGGGCTCTCAGGCTTGCCACTGAACAGTCATGTGACCTTGGACGAGTCACGAATTCTGTGTGCCTCCGTTTCCTCGTGTACAAAATGAGGATAACAATATCTATTGTCCAGGCTTGTCATTCCTTGGCGTCCTTCATTTCTGCCTTTAATTCATATACAACAACTGATAATATTAGCATCGGTCAGAGTTGATTTTTGGGTGTCGAGACCACACCAGTGGTTTACATATTGAAATGATTCTGCAGTCCTGAGCCTTCTGACCACCCAGGCCCTCCCTTGGGCCCCCCTTCCCCCACCCTCCCTCCATGATTCAGCAAAGAAAGAGCTGTGGCCCATCCCCCATGGACTCTGTTTGCATCTGACTGGTCGGTGTCTATGTAATGCCAGTTGTTAATTTTTTAAAAAACTAATAAGTCTTATTTTTCAGAACAGTTTTAGTTTTACAGAAACATCGAGCATAAAATACAGAGTTCTCATCTACCCGCCCCTGTGCCTGCCCACATTCTCCCTATTATTAACACCTTGCATGAATGTGTTGTGTTTGTTACAATTGATGAATCAATATTGAAAAATCAATACATTATCGTTAACAACACATGTTTTATTTAATCAAAAAGAGACTATAAAAATTGTGTTTGTTGGATAAGTCTGCCGGCCTAAAATGAAATGCCTTTTGTTGAACATTAGGATTATTTGGGGAGCTTTCAAAACACGCCATTGCCCAATCCCCAACATTGACAATTAAAACAGAGAAGTTTGAGGGGAGTGGGGCCCAAGCGCGACCCATGAAGCCCTGAGGCGGCTCTACCACTCTGCCAGGGACAAGGACCACTGCTCCCCAGCCCTGCCCCTTGGATGGAGGCTGTGGTCCCACAGTCGCACTGGGGGCTTGCTAGAAACGCAGACTCGCAGGCCCCTCCCCAGACCTAGTGACCCAGAACCTGGTTTTTAACAAGACCCAGGTGAGCTGTGGGCATGGAGACGTTGGAGAAGCAAAGCTCTAGAGGGGGCTTCTGGGCGAATAGGATGTGTGCGGTCATGGGCACCCTTCCACAGTTCGGGGCCTTCCCAACCCTGGGAACCCACCCAAAGCACGGGTAATGGGCCTCCGCTCTAGGTCCGCATGTTGCAACATTGAAGAATTGTCCAGGGTCTGCAGGAAAGAGACGACCTGTGCGGTGATACCATCTCTGTTTCCCGCTGCTTGTATGCCTGTGCAGGGGGGGCGGTTTGCTTTACTTTTTATATTTCTGAATTTTAAAAAAATGATGAGAAACTTGTCTTACTTTTATTTAATTATTTATTTATTTACTTATTTATTTTGGTCCTTCTTTTTGAGTTCACCTCGTTTAGATGGGGAGGGGCATCATTCGGAGGGGACAGTGGGTCTAAGCGTTGGCATGATTGTTAACTTTTGTCATCAAGAAAACAGCAACGAGACCCTGGAAGAAACCACACCTCAAAGCCACCTGGCTACACTCTCCCCGTTCACTTAGTTACTTGACATTCACTACTACGTCTGGTTCACAAAATGCTTCCACGGGCTCGGTCGTCTTTAGCTCTCACCACCGTCCAGTAAGGCAACAACCCTGTGGAAGATAAGGAAGCTAAAGCTTAGGGAAATCCTATGCTTCTAGTCAAACAGCGGGATGCGAACCCAGGCCTTCTGTTCCCAGCTAACCGCCAGCAGACACGCTGCCTTAGGTCCGCAGCTGAAGAGCGAGCACACCGTTGATGCCCAGTAAAGATCCTCAGGCTGCACGAACAAATTAAGGGTAAGGAAAGTTGCTCTCGGGTTCCCCAACCCTGAGTTCTGGAAAGTTCTGGTGATGGCCTCAGCAGAAATGACCAGACACCAAGGCCTCATTTGCCTCCAGTGACACTCAACTTTATCCACCCCCATCAATGAGTGTGGGCCAACTTTCAGATCTGCCTGGAGTCTGCTGGGGTGAGCTGTAAAGGGGCTTCCCCGCACTGCCTGCTTCCCCCAGCTCCCCTGAAGGCCATGGGTGAGAGTGGGCCCAGTGGGCTAAGGGCCCCCAAGGTTCAAGATGGTGGTGCCAAGGCAAGGCTGCTCGAGGGCTCCCCCAGGCCATATGCTTGTGGCTCATCCCCCTCAGCTGTCTCGTGCGTAAGCGCCCACAGCAAGGGTCTGCCAGAGAGAGACACAGGACAAGGGATCACTGTTAGGGGCCTGGAGGTCCTGTGTGAGCAGGTCCTGTGGAGTAAGGGCTGCTGAGGTCTTGGGTGCTCTTGTTACTCGAGACCTGCCTGCACTCCGAGGCCAGTGAGGTTAGGACGACCAGGATCTCAGCAGTGTTCTAGGGCCATTAGATTCTAATACTTTTACGAACTAGTGTGTAGCATTTCAAACATAGGAGCTGACTTGATTTTGTGAGCGATTGTGGGCAACTGGTTACTTTTCACAGGAGCGTTACTAGTAACATACACCTTACATGCCAAATAACTAACTTCCACACGAAATCTAAGAACACAGCCCCTTCTTCTAAGGTCCAGAAAGGGGGTTGCTGCAAAGGAGGGAAACGCAGCAGACGGGCTTCTCATGCTGCAAAGAACACCATCTGTCCTCCGAAAATAGTGACACAGAGCCCATTGCCACCCCACCTAGGTGAAGGACACATCTCCTTAGCAGTGATCTCTGGCCACTCCTGTCCGCGGACTCACACTCTTGCACTGAAGGCCTCTGCACGTCTAACTGGAAGGAAGCCTCTTTGTGGGGAGGACAGGGTCCACCACCGTGCCCTCAGCACCTTGCTAAGAAGCCCCTCACCGTGTCATGAAGAAGCGAGTCCTGCGTGGCTGTGGGGGCGGGGCCAGCCCGTGAATGAGGCAATGCTTCTGCCCCAGACGTGCTGCCATCTGGCCAGTGACCTAAGCACAGAGATCACTGCAGCCCAGGGCAGAGAGGGACGAGGATGGAGATGCAAGGACAGAGGACTTTGGCTCCAGCAGCAAGCATGGAGAGAGGCTTTATGAGGAGGGACACCTGGGCCGGGATGCGCACAAAAGTGCCTCCACGGCAACAGCAATAAATATCGCACCTTATCAGGTGCCAAGACACACCCCGCTGACCTGGCAGTAGAGCTGGCAGCAGCAGAAAACTCTGGCTACCCCCTGGGGCAAGGCCCAGTGGCGGGGGAACGTTGGGCAGCCAGAGCCCCAGCGCCGGGCTTTCTGCTGAGGGGACACAGCCATCGCAGGGTGACAGGGCTTTGAAGGAGCTGATCCTTGACCCGAAAGACAGTATTTGAGACCTCTCTGTGACACGCTAAGCCTTCCTTCTATTCTGCCACTGATGAGAATGAGGCCACCTGCGCCACTGCAGGGGCGTGCGTGTGCCCGAGCCAGGAACAAACCTGGGGCCACAGGGACCGTTCCAGTTTGACAGTTAAAAAAAAAAATTGGGGTAAAATTCACATAGCATAACATTTACCTTCTTAAAGTTACGATTCAGCGGCATTCAGGACATTCGCCGTGTTGGGCTACCAGCACCACTATTGTACTTCCAGAACTTTCTCATCTCCCCAAAAGGAAACCTCACAACCACTAGGCAGCCTGGCAGTTTTAATGAGACTTATCTTTGATGACAACGAGAGATGGGTGTGTCCTGGGAGCCCCAAGCACGGCCACGGCTCTGGCTCACCAGCCAGTGGGTGCAAACTGGCTCAGGCCGTGGGAAGTGCTTCCTCGTGAAGGGCAGAGCCCCCACCCTATTTCCGTGGCCTGCCCCCGAAGTCCGACAGGCAGGATGGTTAAACACATGATGGGAGAGGTTTTCGTAGGCTGGAATCCTACACAGTAAGGGAAATGATGTCTTCAAAGAATGCTTCATGACCAGGGAAAATGTTTACAATATGGGGCTTAAGGACAGAAAGCACGATACAGATGAAGGCCATTTGGGTCCAATTTTGTCGAAAAGGTGGGGGTGGGGGAGAAGATGACATTGGAAGGAAAAGCAGAGAATGTAAACTGTTTTGGAGGGGGCTGGGCATGCCCGCCTGCCTGAAGCCCACCACCTAACTCCCCGCCCCCCCGACTCCTATTCACAGGAATGTGTACCCACCAAGCCCAGAGGGCTCAGTAAAAGTTACTTGTGGTCATTTTAATTTTCTCTTCATACTTCTCTGTATTTTCCAAATTTTCTGTAACATTTAAGTTTTAACTTTTACAATCATAAGTACTCAATGTGAGTTTTTTAAAAAGTAATCTTCCCGCCCAACGAGGGGCTCAGACTCACGACCTCGAGATCAAGAGTCACAGACCGAGCCAGCCAGGGGCCAATTTTTAAAGATGAGAGGAAACAGTATTGCTGTTGGGGCTGAGCACGTCGCAGCCAGACCAAGGATGAGCCCGTCTCTCTTCTCACTGCCTTCCTCTGAGTGAAGAGGCCTGGCCCCTGGGCTGGGCTTTTGTGGTTCAGCGTCATATTTGTAATCTGCTTGAATGAGATACTTCACGTGGGATCCCAGGAGCCACACACGGGTGTACAGACACACACACACACACACACACACACACACATGTGAGCACCATCCACATTCTTTGACAGTTGCACCCTTTGTGATAGTCCAGAAACTTCTAGAAGGACACACTGCAGTAAAAGAAGTCTTATTCCCTTGAATGGAAGGATTGATTACATGATATCAGTGTGGGAGTTCATGAGGCTCTCTAGGCAGAAGGGCTTAGCAAACATTTATTTAATTCTGCTACAATTTAAATAAGAAAGGCAGTCTCAGTGGGCAGATGGCCCAGAGAATGGGAGAAGAGGACCCTTGAAGGCTCGACTTGGCTAGGGTTGGCCAAGGCCAGGTCTTCAGCTTTGCAGCCCAGATCCTCCCCGTTGGTCAAGGGTCAAGGGACTGGCTCAGGCCAACCCGTGCTGGGAGGTCGTGGGGGCAGCAGACCCACCGGGAAGCTGAAGCCCAGAGGCACCTGTGGTTATGCCGCGGTGCAGGGTAGGCGGCCAGCCCTAGCTCCCTGGGCTGGGGGTATCATTTTGTCAGAAGCTGCCTGGGAAACCCACAGGCAAACATGGGGACCAGCATGATAACTGTATTCACTTTTTTCCTCTGAGGGGCTGGTCATCTGGAGACTGGATGCTTCTGCCACTGGGTAGGCCACCCAGGCAAGGTTGGGTGCACAAGGACACACCCTCCAAGCTTTGACCTTGTGTGCCCACTGTCTAGGGAGAGGAACACAAGGGGCAGCAGGACTTGTCCTGTAGGCGGTGGCCCAGGATAGCTAGCCTAGGAAGCTTGCTGGCCCCGCCAGCCTGAGCCTCCGACGCCCCTGGCTGATGTTGTTTCAAGGCAGCGTTTGGTGGCCTGTGCTCCAGCCTCACGTTGGGAGGCCTTCTTCGGGTGCTGACCCAGGACCCCCCTCTGGCAAGGAGGATGTGCTCACCCCTCTCCTCACGGGCCTCCCTGCTCTTGCTGCCAGACCCTCCTCCCCACCCCACCTGGTCCTTCCACCCCCTCAAGGTGCCTTGTAGCCTCAACGCTGCCTTGCCCCTGCCAGCCTCCACAGGGACCCGGCCAAAGGGTCTGGGCACAGGCTGGCTTTGCTCCGTATGGTGGAAGGCCGGCCAGGCCCCCCAGCCTGCTTGTGGCTGGTGCAGAGAAAGGGCAAGCCCAAGGAGGAACTTTCAGTAGCAAGCTGACCAAGACCTTGAGTGTGTCGGGGGAAGAGTTTCTAGTGAAAAATTAAGATTCAACAGTTGAGCCTAAAAGAACACAGAGGAGCCCACAGGTAAAGAAGAGAAAGAAAGGTAGGGCTGATATTTTAGAATGTGTTTAAACCTTAAATGTTGTTGTGTGATGATTTTTACTTTTTAAAGAGATAATCCCATTGGAAACTGTGTTAGGGTTTTCTCAGAGTTACCACCCCTGAGAGAAACCTGAGAGTTCAGGCCGTGGGACTGAACCCCAGTGCCTGCCCCACACCAAGGGGCACTGGGGAGGGGCTCCTGGTTTCCCAAGGCTCGGCTTGTGGCTCAAACGTGGTCAGGGCGGAAGGGATCCTGGGGCATCAGGGCCCGAAGGCCTGGAGCTCACTCAATCCAGCACTCCACCTTCGGGAGGAAGGATTTGAGTCTCAGGATCTGAAAGAGGCAAGAGCAGCATCCACCGTGAGTGAGAGGTAGGGCCGGGTGACCCCCAGCCAGTCCCCTGGCCCTGCCAGTGGTCACAGGGGACTGCCGGGAGGGTTCCTGTGACCGCCGGTGGGTGTGGCAATGACCTGGGTGACGTATGCCAGGGCCTCAGAGTCTGAGCCAAGATGTTGGCAAAGCCGACGAGGAAAAGAACTGGGTAGCACCGGTGTGAGTCATTCAACTCTACAATGGTAGCATGTAGGCAATGACCGGGCAAGAAGACGAGGGCAGAGGGGACATTAATGAGCACCTACTGTATGCCAGACCCTGTGCCGTGGGCTTCTGTGCTCATCAACTCATTTAATCCTGGCAACCAATCCCTCTACTGATGAGGAGACTGAGGTGTGCAGAGGTTGGGACTTGCCCAAGATTAACCATAAGTGAGTACAGAACCGGAATTCAAATCCAGGCTTGTCCAACTTCACCAGTAATGCTGGAGGAAAGTGAAGTTTCCTGAGCCATCCCAGAGTCTCAAGCCCCAGGGAAGGAGTTTTGCTGCCCGTGGCGAGAGGCCATTGAGTAAGGAAGATGGGGTGGTGTGGGCAGGTAATAAGAGCCTTCTGCTAGCACCCTTTGGAAAAGGTCTCTGGAGGAACCATGTCCCTTCCTGAAGTCTTGCATATGGCGGCGACACCTTCCTAGGAGAGTTCCCTGTTCATGAGTCCAAAAAGAGAAGCTATGGAATTTGACCTGGCTTACAATGACAATAGAAACTCTTTACTCACCTGCTGTTGCCCCTTGGAAAAGCCACAGCTTTCCCTGTGACACAGCCCGACGCCAGTTGTCAGCTGGCCGAGGGACAAGATCACCCCTCTTTGAGCCAGAACCTGGTTGGCATTCTGGTCCTACTGTGTGACCTTGGATGTACCAGTCCACTTTCCGAGCCTCCGGCATCCTCATCTGCAAAGGAGGGATCACGATATCACTCCTCGGAGTGCCCAAAGAATTAATTTAGAGGAGGGGACACAGATAAAGTAGCCTCTATCCCAGTGCCTGGCCCGCAGCAGATGCTTAGCTGAGACCAGATAGGAGGGAAATGGGAGTCTGCTGGTGGAGACAGCTTTGTAGCAGGGGAGTGTTCGGATCTGAGAAGTGGGTCTGCAGGCTTTGCCCAGCTCACCTGAAGATAGGCCAGTACCTGGGGGCAAAACGTGAGTCAGCCTCATTAATTCCCCATAACGCCTGTAAGCCCAACAACATGTATTTAACATGGGCGCTGCAATCAATTGAGGCCTCCCCATCAATCATGCCCGGGAGCCCCCGGGGAGACCAGCGGGGCAGCCCCAGCGGGCCAAGTAAGGCCTGAGACAGGCGTTTTGCGGTCTTGTTCAGACTCAGCTACTAAATGCTTTGGGGCCTTCGGCATTACTTAACTTCTCAATGTCTCACTCTCCTTATCTGTAAAATGGGGTTAATAATGCTTACCTACCTCACGGGGCTTGCTGCAAGAATTAATTAAAGTTTATGAAGTGCTTTGAGATTCCTGGATAAAAGGCCCGACAAAAGTACAAAGTATTATTATCATAATCTAGTAGGCTATAAAAGATAATTTTGCAGGAAAAGGCAAAATTTTAATTTCCATACAAGCAGAAACAAAGGCAGATATAGTCATAGAAAGTTTAAAAAAAAGTCTAGAAGATAATTTATATAATTTTTAAAAATTATACAGTGTTTGCTCCCTGCCAATCATCAATGCAGCATGATAATTACAGATTTCAGTCAGAGGCCAGCAAATCACAGCAGTGTCTCTAAATACGTGTGCCGGGCCTTGGGTTGGGGATTCTCTATGGGTTATCTCCTGGAACCCATATGACAACCCCACGAGACGAACACCATCCCCCCAGGAGAGGACTCCAGGACAAAGCCTAGAATCCTCTCCTGGCCTTGGTCACTGCTCTTGATGCCAGAGCTGGGAGGAGGACTTGGTGACGTGCTGATTCGCTTGGCAGGTGGTCTTTAAGCAGATCTGAGACATAACCACAAAGGGAAATGGAGACAGGTGGGGGTCAGGTTCTCTGATGGGAAAACAGAGCTGTCGCCATCCTGCCTTCTAGCTCATGTTCAAAAGCCCAGCCAGGGAGAAAGCCGCCCAGCCCGCACCTGTAGGCTTCTCTCTTCATGAGAAAAAAAGGGAAAGACCGTCTCCTGCCTCTGAGCTGTGTTGGGAGAGTCAATTACCTTCTTTTAAAAACATTAATAGATGATAAATAGATAGATAGGGCTTTCAGATGAGAGGCCTGTGTGTGGAAAAGTTCTATATTGCTGGTTCTTTCATCTCAACTTGAAGAATTGCCACGTGTGCAATTAAGGCCCAGGCTGGGGAGGCCTGGAGCAGGTGGGCAGGCAAACCCAGGCCCTCGGGCTGGTTCTCTCTTCGGGGAAGTGGAGGCAGAGTGGGATCGCCACGGGTTTGGGGTCTGAGGAGACCTAGATCGATTCTAGCGCGGCCCCCATTCGCTGTGAGATTTGGGGGTGAAAGCTAAGTCCCTGGTTATATTAGTCAGCGCTTGTAAAACACCCAATCCTGAAAAAGAAAGTCTTATTCTTTTGTAGATTAGATGCACCGAGAAATGAGAGAATGCAAGGTAGGCAGAAGAGTCATAGAAAGAATAGTCATAGAATTTCACAGCTTCTCTGGCAAATTAAAAAATAATACATTGAGACTTGAAAATTATAAAATGAATGGGCATCCATAGAAAAGAAAAGGGCGTATCCGCTTTGCTCATTCCAGGATCCTGAATGTCTGGGGAGAGGTCTCTGCTGGACGGGATGGGGGGAGCTGTCAGAGAAAGGACAAGGCGGGGGTATGGAGAGGCAATCCTGAAAGCAGCAATCAGGGTCAGAGCCCACCCAAGCTGCCCCCTCTGGGCACCAAACGGGGAAGGGCCGATTACTTCCCTTTCTTCAAATTTCAGCTTTAACCACTCATTTTCTGTGACTTTGGGAGCATTTCCACTTCCCTAGGCATTTCCTTATCTGGAAAACAGGGACCTCCTTCCCCATAACAGTGACCGCCCAGCGGGTCAGCGCCTGGGGAAGTGTCCACATGGAGGTGCCCGGTCCTGCGAGGCCCCGCCACGCCCGGGTCTGGGCCAGCTCCTTGCTAAATGTGCTTTTAAAAAATTCTCACTTCATCAGTTCCCTCCAAGGAATCTATGAGGTCAAGCGTTAGCATCTTAATTTTACCTTCGAGAAATAATTTCCTTCGGAAAAAAAGAGGGTAAGATAAAATCTGAGACATCATGAGACAGACAGGAGATCCCTGTCTCGATCTCCAGAGCGCACGCAGCTGGCTTCTGGCGTGGATTTGAGCAGGAAGTGCGGGCTTGGAGAGCACCTGGCAGCCAGAAATGCGGAGACACTCTGTCATCTCCCACAATGCCTGCATTCCTGGGCAGGTGACTAAGAGCCAGGGAGGGTCCAATACCTGGAGATCAGGCCAATGGGGCTGCGATCCCACCAAATATGGGCACCCGGACTCGGCCCGGTCTCTGCCGGCTCAGACCCCCAAGGGAGGGTTGGCACAGAGGAGCCAGACAAAAGAAATCCTTCTCCCTGATTCTTGGAATTTGAGGAGTTAACTAAGCAGTTGAGGGGACTTTTGAGAGAGTCTAATTTACAGATAAGGAAGCTGGGACTGGGGAAAGGCCTGGGGACTTTCCTAAGGTACCAAAGTAGGGGACATGCTCTTCCTGGATAGGGAAGGTCAGGGTCCCTTTGTTGCACTTCTCACAGACTCTATCATTTTGGGGACCTCCTGGACCTTGCTTTCCCCATCTGCAAAGCTGGAATAACAACAGCTCCCGTGCCTGTCCCCCAGGGTTGTGGAGAGGCCAGGGTGGTCATTAGAATAGAAATTATGGCTGGCAAAGCCACCTAGGGGCTGCGAGCACCACGGGGAATGATCTATCAACAGAGAGAGGGGCTGGAGGCCGGCTTTGGGGCTCTGGTACTTTCGGGTCTGCATTTGGAGAAATCGCCCAAGGCTTCTGGGACCTTGTCAGGACCTTGTCACCTTTCTCTCACCTCCTCTGTTGAAGGCTCTCTGTTCATTCCCTGAACTGAATCCAGACGCACACCTAGCCCTGGGCCGACACAGGCCCTGTTCCTGATGGTTCCTGAGGAGGAAGCAGGTCGGGGAGGTCACTCTGCTCCCTGACCCACATCCGCTCCCCTCTGCCCCTCACACCGGCTTTCCATGGGCTGGTGTCCCACCTCTGGGTGGCTTCCTCCGAAAGGCCATGTTGGAAGATGTCGTGCTGCTGTTCGTAGCATGCCTGGCCATGAGTGCGGGAAATGCTCACCCCTGTTCTCAGCCACCTCGCCCCATCCTGCAGTGGAACCTGCGGGGGCCATCCCTATTTGACAGACGAGGGCACTGAAGCTCAGCGCTGTCAGGTGACTCACCTGAGGCCCCACAGCATAGGGAGGCTGGGGTGAGAGCCACCACTGTGCACTGACCTTGCCCGGCCTTGGGCTGCTTGTCCGTGCAGGGGGAGGTGCAGGGGGCTGAGGGTAGCCAAAGCCTTTTCTAGCCCCCATTCTGGGGCCTGTGGTCTGGATGAGGTCTGGATGAGGTCCCCCGAGGGCTCTGGCCCTCTGCCTGAATTACGGCGGAGGGCTGCACACATGCGACCCAGCTTGTCGCCTTGGGAAGCCCTCTCATCTCAGTGGGCCCTGGACACTCGGTCCATCTGTGATGAATGGGTGGAGTTCTGGGCTGGACCTGTGGTCTCCTGCACGTGCTGGGCTGAGCAGACAGACAGGAGTCCCTGCATCTCAGTGTCCTTCCCTGTCAGAACGAAAGGGTTGGAGGTGCTGATTTTAGGAATGAAAAAACCTTTCACATTCTGCTAAGGAAGAGCTCTTCAGGATGTATTGAGAAACAGAAGCGTGGTGCCTATGCAGTGTGCTAATTTAAAAAATGTATGTATAAAAATATTTATATGTGTATACTTGATAGAAAACATATATATACACAATATGATACATTCAATATACAGACTCGAAAGATATATTCGCTTATTTTTCACAAAGAATCAATAAAAAGTGAACAACTCATTTCATTATTTTGAAAAATTTATTTTTTAATTTATTTTTTTAAAGATTTTATATATTGGGGCGCCTGGGTGGCACAGCGGTTAAGCGTCTGCCTTCGGCTCAGGGCGTGATCCCGGCGTTATGGGCGAGCCCCANCAGGGCGTGATCCCGGTGTTATGGGATCGAGCCCCACATCAGGCTCCTCTGCTATGAGCCTGCTTTCTTCCTCTCCCACTCCCCCTGCTTGTGTTCCTTCTCTCACTGGCTGTCTCTATCTCTGTTGAATAAATAAATAAATAATCTTTAAAAAAAAAAAAAGATTTTATATATTTATTTGAGAGAGAGAGATCGAGCCTGAGTGAGGGCGAGGGGCAGACGGAGAGGGAGAAGCAGACTCCCCGCTGAGCAGGGAGCCCCATGTGGGGCTCGATCCCGGGACCTGGGATCATGACCTGCGCCAAAGGCAGCTGCTCAACTAACTGAGCCACCCAGATGCCCTCATTTTAAAGGGTAGCCTGTCAGCGGAGGGTGAGGGCAGGGCCAGAAGGGACACGGGCGTGGAAGCCAGACCTCTCCAGATGTGTCTTGCTTTCCTGTGCTAACTTTGGAAACTGCACATACTTATAAAATTAAAAAACAATGGTAAGTAAAAAAGAACAACAGAACAATCCATAACAAATAAAACACACTAATTAAGTAAACATTTGTCTATCAACTTGGTGACATAAAAGTCCAGGGAAAAGTGATTTCCATTGACACTGCTATGCCGGCCCTAACAATCACCCTCAGGACCCGCCAGGGGTCTAGACTGCATTTGGTGGCCGTCCTCGAGTGGTAAGGTAGGCACTGTTATTCGAGAACAATAGCATATGTGAGCACGTATAGCAGGACCCTTGGTGATGTTGTTGAGAACCAAGGTTCTCAGGGTAAGAGAAAGGGGAAGTGAACTGCACGCCAAAGCTAAGACCGTGAGGTAGGTGCTTCTGGACTCATGTGTCTCTGACCCCGAAGGTCCCCTGGGGAGACTCCAGAGGATTTGACCCCACTCTGCTCCCCACCTGCCCCTAGCTCTTCGGTGTTGTCTTTGCGAGTTGTGTAGTCCCCAGGGGAACCCATGGCTTAGTTTGGAAGAATTAGAAGTTTCTTTCTTAAAGAAAACCATCAGCCTGGAACCCCTGAAGGAGATGACCATGAACTGTCCCCTCGGCACTGACATCTCATGGTTCTAGAACCCATGGGTGCTCAGCCGGTAGACTTTCACTGAGCTCAGGCCTGCTTTAACGGTGCACAGAGCCACGTCTGAGTGAAACCAGCCCAGCACATTCCGGCAGAGAGCTGCCTCGTTGACTCTCCGTGAACAACATTGTTGTCACACTCTGTTCTCTGTCTTCTGCAGCGTGGGCTCGTCATGATGACGGAACCAGACGGGATCATTTACGATGTCGTGAACCTGCTCTTGCCAGGAACTTTTCCATCTGTCTCCCCACTTCCTCCTTGCCGAGACCTTGTGAAGTAGGGATTCTCGACTCCGATTTCTCAGGGGCGGTGGGGGGGGAGTGTGAGGGTGCTCAGTGACCCAGCCCCGGCCCCAGCCAGGCCATGAGCTGCCAGAGACTGAGCGTGGCCCCACTGAGCCCAGGGCCCGTGCTCCTCCCCTGAGCCCCGCCTGTCCCAGAGAGCAGAGCCTCCTGGCTCTTTCTAAATGTATAAGATGGACTGTGAATGTGTTAAGCCGAGAGAGGACTTAGTAGCAAGCAGGGAGTGGTGGGCAGACGGAGAGGGAGAAGCAGGCGCTCCACTGAGCAGGGAGCCCGATGTGGGGCTCCATCCCAGGACCCTGAGATCATGACCTGAGCTGAAGGCAGACGCTTCACCGACTGAGCCACCCAGGCGCCCCTATAATGTCGATCTCTGTCTAAACACTACAGGCATGGAAGAGGATGGCAACCAGCTAGCGGAGGGAACGCTCGCTGACCAAGGAATTCTCCGAGTTGAGGCTACAGGTACTGAATTTTGTTTAGAGCCCAGAGTAGACTCTATGAGTCCAGCCCAGGAGTTCTCAACAGGGGGTGATTGGGCCTCGCAGGGGACATTCAGCCATGTCTGGAGACACCTGGTTGTCACAATGGGGCGGTGTCCCCCTGTCTCTGGGGGAGCAGCCAGGGATGTGACCACCTGTGTCACAAAGCACCTAGCAGCCCCCAGGACAAAGAGTGATTGGGCCCCTAAAGTCAACAGCACCGCTAGGGTTGAGAAACCCGCTGTGGTCCAGACCCCGCTGTGTCCCTTTGCGCTCATTAGTGTTCCAGAACACTTGGTTTTCAGGGGCAGGGAAGCCACTTGCTCTTCAAAGTTTCCAGAGCATCTCCACTGGCAGCGGAGCCCCGTCAGGTACAGAGGACGTGTCTCTTTCATCTCGGCATGAGGGTTGGATGCTGGAAGCCGGTGTTGGCGAGCACCACGTGATGCCAATTATGCAAATGGACTTCTCCTCTGAGAATCCGCTCTCTCTGAACTTCAAACATCTTGACCAATACTAATTTAGCAACAGAGCACCTCAGGAAGATTCTATCAGCTCCCAAACCAATTAGTTTAACTCTGGGCAAGTTTACCAAACATTCTTCTTTGATCAAAGAGTGAATTTTTTTTCCAAAGGGTATGATCTACCCATATGCCTTTCTTTGACATTAATTGATAGACCAAAAGGGAGGAGAAAAAAAAAATCCCAGTTTTGGAGATGGCATTAGTGTTCCAGAGTCAGGTTTAAAATATTGTATTTTTCACTGTTGTTTCTATAAATGGGTACAGAGAGAGGAAGAATCTTGGGGTTTTGACGAATCCAGGAAGCTCTCAGATCAGAATCCCAAGTCTCAGGCTCTGCCAAAGGAGGGAGGATGCCAAGTCCCTGTTGGGCCAGGACAAGATGGAGCCCACCGCAGGGCTAGCTGGGTGATGGCCTTTGTTTGAATCACTCTCTATTCAATGAGTAGCCCCACCTGTATCAAGCCCATTGTGGGGTACTGGGGCTCCCACAAAGGAAGGAAATGCCATCTGTGAGCTAACGTTCACAGTCCAGTGGGCAAGATACACAGCCCAGCAAACGACGATGGTGCTTTTGTGTGTCTACGTGCGGCTGGCCCACCCCGCTGCTGGAGGAGTCTCTTTCCCCTCTTCTGAACACTTGTACCTGCTGGTTCTTTTCCTGGTGAGGTCTACTCATGCTTCCAGACCCAACGGCAGTGTCAGCTCACCTGAGGAAGCCGCCTCTGTCCCGAGTTGAACCAGTGGCCTGCCTATCCACCAAACTGCCCAGGCTCCCAGAGTTTCTCTCTACCAGGGAACTGGTCCTTTGTTTGTATTCCTCCTCTGCCCCCCAAGTGGGAGCCCCTTGAGATGGGACTCTAGGTTCTTTGTGTATCCTCAGATAGGTATGGAATGAAGGATGGAATGAATTCAGTTGGTGTATGCAGGCCCAGGGGCAAGAAGTCATGGTGAAGAAATGCTAAAGTAAATCAAGGAAAGCTTTTCAGCTGATGCTTTGTCATGACTATGTCTGCTGGTGTGGTTCTGGCATTTTCCCTCTAGAACAATGCTGACAGGCATCCAATCAAATAAATTAATATTCCCTTCCACCATGAAAGACTCATTTCGCGGGAACAAGTCCACACAGCAGTGTGTGGGTGTGTGCCCCACACATCAACCCCACCAGAAACCATAATGTGTTTGCCTGTGTCTTCCTGTTACCAAGAGATGAGGAGTGTTTTGCTCTCCTTTCTCATGACGGCCATTGACCCCGGTCTGACCTTGCCACTCCGTAATGGCGCGAAAATGAAGAGGTGGGAAATCAGAGAGGAGAGATGAAAGGGAAGTGTTGCCACTGTGTAAAGGTCATAAACTTTGTGCCTGTGGAATATCCTCCTGGAAGTTTCCATTAAAAAAAAAAACACTACATTTTTTGGTGAATAGACAAATGGAAATTCTCTTCTCTTCAAGATAGTAGAAATTTCTCTGGTTAGATGCGAGTTGGATTTAGAGCTAACAGTGATGGTCACATAAACTCCTTCATACAGAGTTTAAGCCACCTCTTGATTAAAGTTGATATTTGAATTTTTGAAGAACAACAACCATTATTAAGTGGTTCTGGAGCCTGTAACCCCACTCAATTAGCATAGTAGACGCGCTCACTTGAAAATATTTATCAGCAGTTTCAAGATGGTGAAATGATCCACAATTTTTTTAAATTTAATTTAATTTTATTTAAATTCAATTAACATAGAGTGTATTATTAGTTTCAGAGGCAAAGTTCAGTGATTCATCAGTTGTATGTAACACCCAGCGCTCATCACATAACGCGCCCTCCTTAATGCCCATCCCCCAGTTACCCCATCTCCCCTCCCCTCCAGCAACTCTGTTTGTTTCCTATGAGTAAGAGTCTCTTATGGTTTGTCTCCCTCTCTGATTTCATCTTGTTTTATTTTTCCATCCCTTCCCCTGTGCTCCTCTGTTTTGTTTCTTAAAGTCCACATGTGAGTGAAATCATATGATAACTGTCTTTCTCTGACTGACTTATTTTACTTAGCATGATATCCTCTAGTTCCATCCAAGTCATTGCAAATGGCAAGATTTCATTTTTTGATGGTTCTGTAGTATTCCATCGTATATATACACCACATCTTCTTTATCCATTCCTCTGTCGATGGACATCTGGGCTCTTCCCACAGTTTGGCTATTGTGGACATTGCTGCTATAAACATTGGGGTGCAGGTGCCCTTTTGGATCGCTACATTTGTAGCTTTGGGGTAAATACCTAGCAGTGTAATTGCTACATGACCCACAAATTCGCCTGTGACAAATCATGATACCCTTTAGTAGCATAAAGGGACCTAAAGTCTACTAGTTCCTGTGAAGGTTATCGGAGAGCAGAGAAAGAGAGAGAAACACAAATGTGCAGTGTCATGGAAACCAATTCATCACTTTGTTTGGTCAACGGATGAGCACTGACTTGGTTTCTGATACCTACAATGTTCACAGAGTACTTGCTAAGTGCCAGACCCTGTGCTGAGTACCCGAGATTCCTTCCCTCCACAGATCCCGCTGAGGGCTGTGTCACGATCACCAGCTAACAAATGAGAAAGTGAGATGAAGCACCGACTGGGGTTCAGAGCCCATAAAACACCAAGCTGAGCTAGAACCTGGCAGCCCATATCCATGAATGTCGCATTCCAGGGAAAGCGTGGGACACAGGCTGGTGCTGAGTTCAGCACCAGGAGGAATCTGCTCCGAACCGATACTCCTTGAGGAAGGAGACAACAGAGGCACAGGGCCCTTGCTCTTCCAGAACCCACAGGGGCTGGAATCAGGTGCCATCACTCTTGGCAATCCTACGTCCTCAGCCCCAAATGGTGACCCCAACCCCAGCTCAATATGACCTCTCACTGCTAAAGCTTGCAGTCACAAAATGACTGGTCTGGTGTCCTCTCAGCTCCCCCTTTCACCCTGATTCCAACTGGCCTGGCTCAGGGGTCCATGGATAAGCTACCCAAATCAGGCGGTCCTCGTGGGCAGCAGGCATTGTGAGGAACAAAGTTGTTCAAGAAGGGGTTTGGGATGGGGCAAATACTGCGTTTCATCACCCGTGAGGGAGGGACAAGGTGAGATTTTCCATTACTGCTTTATTGCTAAAGAATCTACAATAGGAATATACTGACCAGCTCTGAGTCATATTAAGCACAAGCTGATAAGCTTACGTCTCCCACTTTCCACTTGCTAAATATTAGAGGAAAAGCCTCCATGCTGGGTCTTTATATCGAGATATGGCAAATCTCACTGGACTTCCCTTGGGTCCGGGCCAAGGGAAAAGGTACAGAACACACCATCTCCACCCTCTGATTTGTTTTTCTTTTGGGGTGCTTATTTTTTTCCTTTTCCTTTTTTCTGCCAGCCCTCCATGCCCCTTCCAACTCTACCTGTAACAACTCTCCAGGAGGTCTACGCTAACAGCCTAATATATATTCTCCTTACTCATATAACAATATACGAGCACAGAGAGGGTGTTAATCCTATTGCTTGCAAAAACAAGGTCATACTTTATACAGGTTTTTGCATCTCCATTTTCTCAAAGATGTCAACAGTTATTAGCCCTAATTTATCCTTATTAATGGTTATATTCTATCCTAGGGTGAGAATTGCTATGCTTTATTCAACCTCCCTCATCGACAGGTGTGTATTCACTTTGTTCCCGCAGTTTTCCAGGGCTGCAATTCTTGAATATAAAGCCTTACATACTGATGCTTTTATTTCTATGCACTAGATTCCCAGGCATGGGATTATTGTTGGGCTGAAGAATAAATGTGTATTATTTTAATAGGTGTTACCAGATTGCCTCTCAATTAAGCTGTAACCAGTAACTGAGTACTGGTTTTCCCATACCCCAAGAGTGAAAGGCATTATTGCTGTTTTTAGATTTTGCTAGTTTTATCATTTTGAAGAATTATCTCAGTTAATATAAATTGCATTTCCTATACTATTGGCGTTTTTAGAATCTTTAAAAAATTTGTTAGTCACTTGGATTTGCTCTTCTATAAATTGCTTCTCCATATTTTTGATCCATTTTTTTACTGGGTGATTGTCTCTCATCAATTTCTATGTAATAGATACTGAATTGCAAATATATATAATTGACAACTTGTTTAAGGTCTCTTCTGCCATAAACAATTTTAAGTGGTTTAATATTAACAAACAAGCCTACCTTTTTTCCTTTAAATAGCTTCTGAGTTTCTAGGAAAGGTTTTCTTTTTCCTTTTTCTTTAAAGATTTTATTTATTTATTTATTTGACAGAGAGAGAGAGAAAGCATAAGCAGGGGGACTAGCAGAGGGAGAGGGAGAAGCAGGCTCTCCACTGAACGGGGAGCCCGATGTGGGGCTGGATCCCAGGACCATGACCCAAGCTGAAGACAGACGCCCAACTGACTGAGCCACCCAGGTGCCCCATCTAAGAAAAGGTTATCTTATTGGTAAATTATTAGGTAGCTTCCTAAAAGAAAAGAAATAACATCTTTCTTCTGACATTTTTATTGTTTTTCTTTTTATATTTAAGTCTTTATCTGAAATTGGTCATTGTAAGGTTCTAAGATTGAAGACCAATTTATCTTTTCCCATTAGTAAAAGACCATTTTTTCATGTATTATATTTTTAAACTTACTGCTTTTTGCTTTCTGTTTCCACTTTCTCATTTTGCTCTAGAGGTAAGGTTCTCTTCCAATAAATATGCCAATACCATATTTATTTGAATAGAATGGCTTTTTGGTATTTCGTGGTCCGGAAATGAAAATTTCTCTAATTATTCTTTTTCAAAAAGTTGGTATCCTTTTTTTTTCTTTTTTCTTTTCTTTTGCTTTCTTTCTTTCTTTCTTTTTTTTTGGCGAGAGAGCAAGCACGCACACACATGTGCACACGGGGCAAGGGAGGGGCAGAGGAAGAGGGAGAGAGAGAATCTTAAGCAGGCTCTGCACCCAGCAAAGAGCCTGATGTGGGGCTCAATCTCAACCCTGAGACCACGACCTGAGCCGAAATCAAGAGTCAGAAGCTTAACCGACTGAGCCACCCAGGCGCCCCTCAAAAAGTTGGTATTCTTAAGAATTTATTTTCCCAAATGAACTTTATAATCATTTTGTCCAATTATCTGTCCTAAAACACAGACACACAGACACGGACACACACACACACACACACACACACACAACTCTGTCAGGAGTCTATTTGGAATTGAATTAAATATATGTCGGGCAAATTTAAATATATATTATGTCTTCTCATCTAAGAATAGGATATGGCTTTCCCTTTATTCATGTCTTGGTTTATGTAGTTTGATAATATTTTACTGTTTTTATGCAAAATATTTTTCTTTCTTGTATATTGTATTTCTAAGTATTCAATAGTTTTATTTGCTGTTGTGAATATATCTTCTTCCATTTCTATTTATTTAAGGCTAGAATAGAAACTGTCAATATTTGTATATATATCTTGTATCTACCTATGTTAGCAAATACCTTTTAATTCTAGTCACTTTGCTAATTTGGGGGGTTTCTGAGTACTACATTCTCATATCATCAACAAAAAATAGACAAATTAATTTCTTGTTTTCCAAGGTTCAAATCAGTTTTATAGTATTTTTATCTTATTGCATTTGCTGGAATCACCAAGACCATATTCAATAATAGTAATAATAATAATAATAATAGTGGTAGTATCATCATTGTTTAGTTCCTGATTTCGTGGAACATTGTTCTAAATTTCACCATTTAGAAAACTGTCCTCTGTTGGTTCTTGGTGAATGGTCTTTTCTCTAAAGTTTCCATGATCTATTACTTCGAATTTTGTAGGAAAGAATGCTAAATGTTTCTCAAATGCTTTTTAGGCTCAATTAGTATGCATGTGTGTGTGTGGTTTTTTTTCTTTACATTGCTCAAACTTTGCTCTTCAAGAACAGACTTTCATGTATGGAAATTTACACAGGCATATATCCTGTTTCTCATTCTTTCTGTTTTAATTCATTTCTATGGTTTAACAAAGACAAAAATCAAGGAAAAATTTTGTTTCCAAAGACCAATGTCATGGGGAAAGAACTGTGAAATGAGTTAATGTGGGGAAAAACCTAGGACGCAAAACCTTACACAGCATGATCCCAATTCCTTAAAAAAGAAATACCACCTGTACAAGAAACTTTTCAGGAAGGAAATACACAATGTTAGTAGAAATATGGATGCTTTTTATATTGTTCCCCATAGTTTTCTGGATTTTCAAGATTTTCTACAATAAATTTGTCATGCTGTTATAATCAGGAGGAAAACCACATTTTTGTTTTGAGATGGCAATGGCAAGACTTTTATGTCTCCTTCAGAGGCAAACAGCACCCAGGGTTCTCCTAGTACAGCCTGGTTAGAGCTCAGGGAAGGATTGAGGCTCTCAGATTCTGCATGGCTCAGGGACACGCCATGCCTCACTACCACACAACGGTTTCATTATAGGGACCCACATTACAGTATTTTATTTAATTCAAAGTTCCTGCTCTTTCCAGCATTTGCTGACCCTCCAGCCCAGAGCAGTGTCACCTGATAAGAGGCTCTCTGCAGCCCAGCCTGAGTGGTAGAGGCACGTCTGAAATGGGGTCCCGGAGACCAGCTCGGTCTGGGCTCTGTCCTTTTCCTGCTGTGTGACTTTGGGAAAGTCACTTGGTATCTCTGAGCCATAAAATAGCTCCTTGCTCATAAAATGGGGGAAATCATACCTGGTCTTCTTCATACAGTTGGTTGTGTGGATCAAAACCTGAAAGAGACCATACAGGCGGGGCTGCCTTCTTAACCGCCCCGTGCAGTACAAACCGAAGGGATTGCTCTTGCCTCCGCAGAGAGAGCTCCTTGCCATCCTCGGAACGACTGATTGCAAAATAATTCTATTTAATTGGATTTATCTGAGTAGGTCAAATAATAATAATAATTACTGAGAGTGGTAATCATATCAAGAACAGCTCACCATGCTTCTATTACATAACCCGAGCTTCTCTCCAACGCCCCGATTTGAAAGCCTCTCCCATTCGCCCGCTTGTGACTCAGGAATCATAGATCAATCCTGCGCTTGGAGAAAGGCCCTCGGCCTTGTCATCCTTGCCTTGGTCTCTTCACACCCAACCACAAAGTAAGGATGAGTGGATTGCCCAACCTGCTTTGAAACACATGTTGTCACTGCCTCTCACATGGGTGTGACAACAGATGAAGGGTTTTAAGGAAGCCAAGGTTGGGGAGGGGAGATGGCATGGTATCATCTGTTCTTTCCACCAAAATGCATTGAAAGCACCCCTCCCTCACCCATCATGATTTCACCCTGTGGAGCCTTCAAAGATCCCTTGTTCCTGATGCCCCTGTTCCAGAGACTGGTTCTTTTCTCCAGCTCCCCAGAGAGTCAACAGGTGTTGACAGGTCCAGGAGGCCTGGATGTCTAATGGAGTTCCTGCCCTCAGGCTGGACCTCACTTCCCTTCTGTAAGCTTCTCCACTGATTAGACCCCGCTCCAGTCCAACATCTTCTCCTGTGACACGTGGTTCCAGGGAAAATCTCAGGTGGTTCCCAAGGGGACAAGAAGGGAGCAGGTTTCAAGGAGTGTGGGGGCCCACAGAGCACAGGCCTGGAGCTATGCCTGGGTGGCAGGCGGGCAAAGCCGCCTCACCCACCGGAGCCGGAGCCCTCTCTTCCACATTGTACAACTTTCCAGAGAAATAAAATCAAGCCACCCTCCCAGGAAAGTCTTGGTCTTTGGTCCCTTTACCTCCGCTGTCCTGTAACCCAGTGCCATTCTGGATACTCAGGTTTTTAGTTTGGGAAACTTCTTCTTGAATTGTTTTGTCGGTTACTTCCTCTCCTCTTCTCTTGGCTTCTCTTTCTGGAATGTATTCTATTCTGTTGTAATTGGGCCTCCTGTACTAGACCGGCAGTTTTCTTGTTTCTCTTCTCCTGTACCTTCACTTACCTTTTCGCTTTACTTCCTGGGAGAGAGTTCCTTAACTTCATTTTCTTGTCCTATTAAGCATTTCGATACTGGTTCCTTCATGAGTGGAATTAATATTTCTTTCAGGATTTTAGTAAGAATGATTTTTTTTTTCTTTCCCCTGCTTAGACTATTTCTTCTGGCTTATATGTTTGGGTCTCTGTATTTCCAGCTCCTGGGTCCTTGGTTGTCCGAGGCACTGAAATGGCAATGAGAAGCCCTTGGCGCGTAGACAGGGCTATATGGGGTCGTTGTCCGAGGACCTTTCTTGGGGAGGGGCAACCAGGTGCGTATCCTTAGGTCTTTATTTTGGTGCTGGTGGAAATTCCAAAAGGCAACAATGTATGAAGATACAGTTGGGGTTTTTTCACTAACTTCTTCCATTTTAGAGCATGGCCACAGGGCCGTACTATCTAGTGAGGGGGACACAAGGGGTAGCAGGACTTGTCCTGTAGGCGGTGGCCCAGGATAGCTAGCCTAGGAAGCCTGCCGGCCCGGCCAGCCTGAGCCTCTGACACCCCTGGCTAGTGTTGTTTCAAAGCAGCGTTAGGTGGCCTGTGCTCCAGCCTCACATTGGGAGGCCTTTTTCGGGTGCTGACCCAGGACCCCCCTCTGGCAAGGAGGAAGTGCTCACCCCTCTCCTCACGGGCCTCCCTGCTCTTGCTGCCAGACCCTCCTCCCCACCCCACCTGGTCCTTCCACACCCTCAGGTGCCTTGTAGCCTCAACGCTGCCTTGCTCCTGCCAGCCTCCACGGGGACCTGGCCAAAGGGTCTGGGCACAGGCTGGCTTTGCTCCGTGTGGTGGAAGGCCGGCCAGGCCCCCCAGCCTGCTTGTGGCTGGTGCAGAGAAAGGGCAAGTCCAGGAGGAACATTCAGTAGCAAGCTGACCAAGACCTTGAGTGTGTCGGGGGAAGAGGTTCTCGTGATAAATTAAGATTCAACAGCTGAGCCTAAAAGAACACGGAGGAGCCCACAGGTAAAGAAGAGAGAGGAAGGTAGGGCTGGTATTTTAGAATGTGTTTAAACCTTAAATGTTGTTGTGTGATGATTCTTATTTTTTAAAGAGATAATCCCATTGGAAACTGTGTTAGGGTTTTCTCAGAGTTACCACTCCTGAGAGAAACCTGAGTGTTCAGGCCGTGGGACTGAACCCCAGTGCCTGCCCCTCACCAAGGGGCACTGGGGAGGGGCCCCTGGTTTCCCAAGGCTCGGCTTGTGGCTCAAACATGGTCAGGGTGGAAGGGATCCTGGGGCATCAGGGCCTGAAGGCCTGGAGCTCACTCAATCCAGCACTCCACCTTCGGGAGGAAGGATTTGAGTCTCAGGATCCAAAAAAAGCAAATCAGTACCCACTGTGGGTGAGAGGCAAGGTGGGGTGACCCCCAGCCAATCCGTCAATAAACATTTGAGAGCAGATTCACACAAAATATGTTCAGTTTGTACAATTCGGATTTCTGTGTGCTCTAAGAAAGAAAGATGCTTCCAGAAGGTAGGACCAGACCGAGCAGTGCCAATGGCACCTACTTTGGAATTTCCGTTGGGTGAGTAGAATCACCCCAGCAACTGAAGGTGAGGATCCAGACTCTTCTGTTGGTCAAGAGAGAACATACTGGACCCACCTGGTATCTGGACACCAACAGGGTGTCAGCGACCTGGCCAGTGGGGTTTCTCTAGATAGCCTAACTCCGTGACAGCCTCCCTGGTGAAGAGCGTGGGCAGAATCTCAGACGATTCTCAGCGTGGTTCCCCACGGAATCTCTCACTCATTCAGGCTCTGGATGTGGTTTACAATGTACCCAGTGTTTTCTGTTCTGACTGGCCTTGTCTCTGCCCTAGTGGGGAAACTTCGGATTTTTCTGTCCCGTGAGATGCTGTATTTCAGAAACAGCACTCTTAACATTCTCCCGAGTCTCTCCTGTGACTGAGTCATGGTTCTCACTATTTGCAGTTCCTATCTGAAGGTGTTGCATGTTGCCCGCAGGCGTTGGAAGGCGCCACCCAAACCAAACATTTAATTTAAAGACTTAGCCCCCAGGAGAAGAGAGTATTATTATTATTATTATTATTATTATTATTATTATTTATCGCATTTGAAGTGTTCCATCTCTGAGCCTCTGGGTACTCATAAAGTGAACAATGCTCCTATTTTAGCACCCAAGTTAGAGCGAAATGTCCTGAGTCGTCAGTTTGAAGCAGACTATGGAGTGAGAGAAGAGGGATGGGAATCACCAATAATACTCAGAATGCTTGGTTTCCCGAGAGAGTGATTTTAACTCACAGACATGCTGTAAGATCAATAGCGTCCAGGAGCATCCCCAGGTGTTCTCTTCAGTGGAATTCATAGCTGTCTAGACCCAGAACAAGCAAACTGCTTTGCTCTGCAAACATTTACAGGAGCCCTGGAGTCAGACCCTGGAGACACAACTGACGGAGCCTAGGTTACTGCCTCCAACTAGTTCACAGCGTCCAGGGGGGAGGCAGATAAGTCAGCACTGAGGATCAGCATGCTGGCACCTCGGAGCAGGTGGGTCACTGGAGGTCAGCATGGCATCCTAGGGTGCTGAGGGGATCCCCGAGGAGCAGTCCTCTTCCCCTGCTATGCAGGCCAGACTGGGAGCACTGTGCTTAGTCATTCTTTGGACGAACAGGAACACATTCAGAGGACCAGCCGGGAGGCTGAGGGGCTTATACCCACGTCCTATGTGTAACCTGGAGGGAGTCCAGGTTTTTGGCTGCAAGAAAAGTTTGAGTGGGCTGAGAGAGGGGGAAAACATTATTGAAAGAAATTAAAGCAAAACTGAATAAATACAAAGACATTCCTGGTTTATGGATTGGAAGATTTCATATTGTTAAGAAGGCTACTTCCCCAATTGATCTATAGATTCAATGCAATGGGATAAACTTGAGAATCTAGAAATAAACCCATATACATATGAACAATTATCAACAGTGGTTCCAGGACAATTCAATGGGGGAAAGAATAGTCTTCTCAACAAATGTGCTGAGACAGATGGATAGCTACATGTGAAAGCATGAAGGTGGAGCCCTACCTCACACCATATACAGAAAATCACTCAAAATAGATCGAAGATTTTTAAATGTAAGAGGTAAAACTATAAAATTCTTAGAAAAAAATTCATAACTATAAATCTTCATGAGCTCAGATTAGGCAATGGTTCCTTAAATGTAACACCAGGACAAGAGACAAAAAAAAAAATTGCTAAGTTAAACCTTATCAAAATTAAAATTTTGGGGGCAGCTGGCTGCCTCAGCCAGTGGAGCATGCATCTCTCTAACTCAGGGTCATGATTTGAGCCCCACGTTGGACACAGAGATTACTTAAAAAAAATAAAGCCTTAAAAATTTTAAATTTTTCAAATCATCATGTTGTACACTTTAAATATCTTACATTTACTGTCAATCATACATCAATAGAGCTGGAAAAATAAAGTAAAATTTTTGCGTGCCAAAAGATATTATCAAGAGTGTAAGAAAAAAACCCACACAGAATGACAGAAACTATTTGCAAATCATATATTTTATAAGGGTTGATATCCAGAATATATAAAGAGCTCTTACAACTCAACAACAACAAAAAAAGACAATCCAATTTTAAAAACTGGCCAAACTTTGAATAGACATGATACATGAACGGCCAGTAAGCACATGAAAAGATGCTCAACATCATTAGCCATTAGATAAGTGGAAATCAAAACCACCTCACATCGGCTACAATGGCTCTAATTTAAAAACCAGACAATAACGAGTATTAGAGAGAAATCACAAGAAGGAGAAGCAGCAGCCAACAGGTTTGCGTTTAAATACCTGGAGGGCTGGCAGGTGGAGGAGGGTCCCGTGCCTCCACAGAGTCAGTACAAGACCAATCAGAGCTTCTGGGGTAATTTACTAAATCCTGGGTGATTGCCTAAGGATTTACTAAAATCCTCATAATAAGAAAATCTATCAGTGTAAGGTGCTATAAGACAGCACTGACCACTTCGTAAGACAGTGAGTTCCCTGGCACCGAAGGGTTTAACAAACCAGGGGTTGATCCCTCGTCTGGCTGAGCTGCTAGAGAGATTATTGAAACAGAGGTTGGGAAGGCAGGGTTGGACTAGATGACCGTACAAGTCCTTTCTGACCCTGTAACACTATAATTTCATGACAGGGTAAGAGGAGCTCTCGTGAGCATACAGTAGGTGTTTAGTGGAATGTGTGCTGGATCCAGCTGCTCACAATTACCTTTCGAGGCCCTAAGGCTTGAGCTGCCTTCAAGGTACTGAACCCTTAAACTGCAAGGAAGCAGGTGTCTCATCCTGGAAATGACTCGACTTTGTAGGGTGGGAGGCAGTGTCTGTCTTCCCCCTGGGCTGGCACTTTGAGACCCAAATAACATAAAATAAGGAGAGCTGGCCCTTGGAGAACCTGGGCCAGAACGACCAGTGGCAGTTTCAGGAACCTATGTCCTACCTGCACTGGGCCCTGCATCACCTCTCCCTGGAAGCATCTACCTCGGTAGCTGGTTCTGTTTGCACTCCTCACGGGCATTTTGCGCAACCCAGGCAATGACGCTGGGTCAGGGCACATGCAGCGACAGCAGGCTTTGTATAGATCACATCCTGGAAAGAGGGGAACCCCCAGGAGAGAGGATGATTACTTAACAGGATGTGTGCACTGTCTCTCTGATTCACCCGGAAACCGTTCAGGGAGACGTCGACGCTAAGCGTGTTTACTTTTGCAGCGTGTAGGATGGTGCCGTGGACTCGGCTGAGCTCTGGAGCCACCCCTGTGCCAGACGAGGTCCCCAAAGTTGGTGGTGAGCTATGACCCAAAGAAGGGCACTGCAGCTTTTCACAGTGGGACCATGGAGACTGACCTTCGACACACTAAGATTCATCTGCGGGAGGGAGCACTGAAGAATATCCCTCGGACTGAGGCCAATACCATCTAGCAAGAATCGTGCTCCCCTTATGCAATACCATACGCAGAGAATGTCCACGTGTATGACCTCGCCCAAGCCTGGTAAGGACCCAACATGTTTATGCCCATTTCACTGATGAGAACATTGAGGATTGGTGGAGCTGCGACAGGAATCCAGGTCTTCAGACACTTTCTGTGACCTCCTTCTAGGACCTCTTGCTCCTCCTTTGAGTCACCGGGCATCCGTGGTGTGAACAGCCCAGTGCTGTGTGATTGGGTCCAGGCTGGCGTTGGCCTCATGGGTGTGCCTGTGGTCAGGACAAGAGGCTTAGAGTCCCCTGCAGAAGGGTGAAGCTGTCTCTGAGAAACTTAGCCCCCCCCCCCAATTAACCCTGCTGTGGCCACACCTGCTTCAGCTCCGTCTCCCCTTCCTGCTTCTTTGCAGGATTCACTTATGCCATCAGGACGTCCGTGACCCGGCCTCCTGTGTCCCACTCAGCCCATGGCGTTTTGGCTAGAGTGCCTGCTTCATCCTGGCAGAAGTCTCCAGCAATGGTTGCGTTGTCAATCCAATGAGCAAATGTCATGTCTTGCCGGCCCGCATCTGACATTGAGGGTGCTCCCCGACCCTCTTTCCATCTTGGTTTCCATGACAGCACTCCCTCCTTCCTGCCCTGCTCACGCTTTATGTTGAGGTGCCCTTTTTTTTTTTTTTAAAGATTTTATTTCTTTATTTGACAGAGAGGGAGACAGCCAGCGAGAGAGGGAACACAAGCAGGGGGAGTGGGAGAGGAAGAAGCAGGCTCCTAGCGGAGGAGCCTGATGTGGGCCTCGATCCCAGAACGCCAGGATCACGAAGGCAGACGCTTAACGACTGCGCCACCCAGGCGCCCCTATGTTGAGGTGCCCTTGACTTCATCCCCACCCTTCTCACTTTCGAGGTGTCACTTGAGTGACCCATCAGCTTTGGCTGTCACCTCTCTGCTCACAATGCCAGCCCCCACTTTCCAGCCCTGGCTGAGCTTAGTGCACTCCTGGAAAGTTTTAATAGTGGGTCCCTCAAAAGCAACCTTTGGCATTGGGGTCCCCATCCCACATGCCCTCCTCCCCACTATTCAGATTCCACGGATCATCCCAGCCAGGAATCAAGGTGGGGGCTGCCCAGAGCCCTGCACCCACCTCCATCTGATCAAAGCCTAGCCCTGCTGATTTTTCTCTCCAATGTTACCAGCCCCTTGCAGGAGCTTTCCAGCTGGTCCTTGGCTCCCTCCAATCTTCTCCCCATGGCTGTGAAATGAACTTTTGGAAAAACATTTCTCTGTAAGCCCTTCGCCTACCTGGTGCAAACCCTGGGGCTCTTCCTGTCTCCAGATGAAGGCCCAGGGACACAGGCTGCCCCTGCTATTACCAGCCGCCCGCCACCTTCTTGGCTTTGTTATCTGCCACGCATGGTGTCACAGGTCACCCTCCCCCAGAACTGCTCGGGGCCCACCCTGCACCCTGCATGTTCGTTCAGGCTGTTCTCACTGCTGACATGCTCTTCCCTGCCTTGAGCTCAGCTGCAGACCTAGAGCAGACCTCATTTCATTAGGAAGATATGTTCATCCCTGATAGACGACCTGTTGATGGGTCTCTCTTCTACTCACTGGAAGCACTGGGAGAGGGCCCTCCATTCCTCATCTTCGACGCCCCAGCCTGCCATAGCATCAGCCCTCAGTAAAAATTATTAAATCTGTCCCGTCAGTCAGTGTGAGTGTCCTGAACCAACCCAAGTCTCAGCCTGACTCACAGACTACGATTTTCATTTAACTGTTTTATTTTGAAAACTATCAGACATACACAAAGGCGACAGAATGGCATAAGGACCCCGTGCGCCTCTCGCCCTGCTTGAACAGGTGTCATCTTTGTCCCATCCTTCCACCACCCACGGCCCCCCACCTTGAGGACTTTTTTTATAATTCAAAATCACGAGGGTTTTTTTTTTTCCTTTCTGTTCTCCACGCAACCATGTGTCATTGAAAGGAGCATCTGCATTTGGCCGTCTGACCAATAATAGAGGAAAAGAAGAGTCGAGCGTCATTCCGGCTACGCCAGCTGTGGCCGTCTCACGAAGAAGCTTTGATTCTGCGTCGGGCACGGGGTGCGCAGGGCTCCACGGCGTTACCTCGTGTAACTTAAGACGCCGTGCGAAGTAGGCACCATCATCACCCCAGCTTTACAACTAGGAGCAGCTCAGAGACGCCAGGAACGCACCCAGAGTTCCAGCTGGCCAGTGGCCGCGCTGACTCCCAACCTGACATGCAGCCCCGGCCCGGTGCATTTGCATCATCTAAACCGATGGCCGCCTGAAGCTGTGCCCTGGGCCGCGGGTGGCTGGTCACAGAGGCCTGTTGCGAGAGAGCCCCAGATCCCAAGGAGCCCTGTGCAAGCATTCTGAGCCACCGCGCCCCAGGAGACAGAGAGGCTGCTCACGCCACACTCCCCATAATGATCAAGAACAGGAGCCAGGGGTGCCAAGGCAAGACGGGGCCCGCCAGCTGTTCAGGGAGGCAGCAGGGAGTTACCGGCATGATGCATCACGGGCCGGGGCCGGGGCGTTGTCCAGCGTGCTGGGTGGGTGACAGGCGGCCGGGCGTGCGGGGTGTGATGTAACAGGCTGTTCGCTGCCGGCTGGCAGGGCCACTGACTAACTTTCCTCCTCTGTCAACGGCCTGTAATCGCCTCCACTGAGAGGGAGGGTGGGTGTGGCAGGCCCGTCGCCAAGACAGCCAGCCAGGCACGGAGCATCCGCCAGGCCACCGAGCAGCGTCCGTGTGCCGCGGTGGCTCCCCTTAGCCCTGGACCAGACGCACTGCCAGGTCGGTCCCGGCACAGAGCACGGAGCGGAAAGAGAGCGAAGTGCGAGGCAGACCCCCAAGGAGGGGCACCCGTGTGTTAAGGAGTGGATACGTAGTGGCGTGTTCTTTGACCTAGAGAAGGAGAAGTGAGGAAATCATGTTACATCGAGTACTTACTGGTACCAAGTCTTTACACCTGCCCAGTAGGACGGGTTTCCTTCACTCGTTCACGCATTCACTCAAATATATCTGAGCACCTCCTAGCTGTCAGAAATCACATGGTTTTACAGATAAGGAAACTGAGGCTCCGAGACGCACTCACTCCCCAGGCAAGGCTGGAGCTGGTGCTGAGAGCTGCGCTCCTAGAAAGGGGAACGTCTCTAGGAAGATACGGCCCCTACCAGGCCCTGGGCTTGCCAAGTAGACCCCCTAGTCAGGAACCCCCAGTTCTGCCCCTAAGATCCTATGGCCAGTGGGCAGTACAGCCTGGGCGCGCGAGATCCCACCATGCTCTCTCCTGGGCCACACCACCTCGCTCTGCCATCAAGGACTCACGGTGGTGGTCACCTTTAGGGACTCTCTGGCAAACTCTACAAGCTAAAATAGATGTTTCTGGTCTTAAAAAGGAGACGGAGGAGCTGTTGTGGAACAGTGAGCAGGCCATGAGCCCTGGAAGGCTGGGGGCTGGAGCGAGGGGCTGGGCCTGCTCTGTGGAACGGACAGGAGTCGATGCCAGGTCCTGCACCCGTGCAGGTGGGGGCGCAAGTGGTACCCCATGCAGACGTGACTACAGCTCTGGCTGGCCCACGTGAGTCCTGTTTTCTAGCAGCTGAAATGTTCTGTGGAAAAGGGTAAATGTTGGCCTGGGCTGCGTACGTATGTATGTGTGTGAACCACTAAGGGGAAAGTTCAACACATTTCTAGTAAGAACCATTGAGAAGAGGAAGGGGCTGCTTTAAACGTAGCAAGGTCCCCGTCATGGAAGGTGTTCAAGCAAGGACAGGCTAGCCACCTGTCCAGGCCACATTAGTGTGGATTGCATGATGTCATGGGGACTTTCCAATGGCGAAACTCAAGGATTCTGATTTGTTTGACAAACCCATTTATTTAGGTGACTGCATCGACTCATTGTGTCAGAATTCCTCGCTGTGCAAGTGAGAATCCCGGAGATCTGGGCCAGGCCCCTGAAGAAGGAAGTGAAGGACGGCTGGAGGGAGGTGTGTCTGCACGTGCATCTGAGGAAGCCAGTGTTCTGGGAGAGCCCCTCCCAGCTGTCACCCCAAGCTGGCTTGTTTGTGTGCTTGGGAGCCGGGCAGGTTCTCGTGCTGCCAGCCTATCTCCCAGTGGCTTCCCCGATGCCTCGGCCTGGGAAATGGGGGCAGAAGCAGCAGATCGGGGTGCCCGAGGGAGGCCCAAGCGCCCCAGCCTGTCTACACTGGCCATTTCAATAAGGACGCTCTGCTACACCAAGGTGTTGCCACCCTGGCCCCCAGGGTTCTGAGCACACAACCCGGCTGGACAGAAAGCACCCAGTATATGTGGGTTGAATTCATATGCAGAAATAACACAAATGAATGAAAAACACGCACAGCGCTGCTCTGCCCTTGGGCTCCTCAGTCCCACAGGGGCTCCAAATGGCCAGGCCCACCCCTGAAGTCTCGTGCGCCAGTGGGGGTGGGAGCTGGGCCCCAGGGACTTCACGGAAAGAACCATAGATTAACATTTGTCCAATATGCTACTGGAGGTTTTTCCCTATAAAATAGCTTTGGTTTCCATTCACGTGTTGGGAGAGGCTGCAAAATGCTAAGTTCACAAATCACCATGTCATGATTATTTACTTTGTGTATCTTTATATTGCAAATAGTTAATTTTTGTGCTGGAGCGATTCCTAGTTAGTGTATATGGGGGGATCGCTTACGTACAACTCTATATGGCATCGCTTTTTCTTTCTGATCAGTATCTGCTCTTCATGTGTGAAGGGGGTGGTATTTAGGGATGTTACAGATGTCTCAGCAAGAGCCGGGGTCTGGGGGGTCGAAGGCTGGCCACGCTCAGGGGTCCTTCCGGGTATCTGGGGCCAGCCAGGGGGCTGGGAGAGAAGTCGAGTCAGCTGCGCTCCACCTGGAAACTCTCTCTCTTCTTAATCTGTTTTAGATCTTGGCGATCTCATGTAAGATTGCCATTGAGTAAGAGCTTGTGGTTAAATGGAATACTTCTGGTCCAAAGTGTTCATCTTGCCAGTGAAGAAGCCCATGCCTGCGGGAGGAGGAAGTTGTCTGTCCACAAGCTACACACACCCACACCATACACACACACACACACACACACCCCACACATGCCGCGCTTACAGACATGCACGCGCACACCCACACACCCTGCACCCCGCGCACACACCAGATCCTCCGGGCATCCCCAGCCTGGGTACCCCGTCTGCCTCCGTGGACCACAGCACCCAAGAGCAACACGGGCCGGGGGGCCGCACAGCACAGAGCTCGGCTCTGGCTTTGCTCCCGCTGCTGTGGCTTCACACGCTGCTGCCCTGCAGTCTGCCTCAGTTTCCCCATCTGTGAAGCAGGGACACCAGGGTGACACGGCTCCCCTGGGGCTGTGTGAACCTTCACCGAGGTAGTTCGTGTGAAGAGCTACAGGGAGCGCCAAGCACAGCCCTCAATAAAAGCTAATCATTATTGTTTGGCACGGGGCCTGTTACCTATTAGCTGTTCAATTAACTTTCCTCTCCTTCCCAGCCCCGAGGACTCGCAAACCCAGGAGGCTGCTGGGCCTGGGCTCTGACCACCCCCTTAGTCAGAAGCCCGAGTGGAGACTAAGAACCGGCGCGCCCCTCCCTCCCTCCGGGGCAACAACGTCTCTGGGCTGCCACAGGCCTGGCAGAGCCCCAGCCCGCAGAAGTCAGCACCGCCTCCTTCCCGGCCTCGTTTTGTTGTTGGGGAAGCCAATCAGACGATCAGACGATCAGACGGAGACACTGGGGCACTGGCCCGGCCTTTGCCCCTTCTCCCCCCCTTCCCCCGGGCACCTCTCCTCTCCTTCTGCACCCTCCTGCCCTTGTCTTCCCACGGCCTGGACGTCCCTGGTCGCGAGCACAGCGGGGCTGCCTCTGCGGATGCTCTGGCCTCTAGCTCCTGGGCCCTGCTGTCCAAACGGCCCTCACGCTCCTCTGCTCTCTCCCTGGTCCTCTTGGATTAGAGGTCTGCTTCAGGTGGGGGTGCATCCAGCTGCGGGGGCATCGTGGAGAGTGGGAAGGAGCGTCTGAGGCTCGGCACCCCTTCAGGCCCACAGATACGTGTTTCAAGCCTCATCTCCGACTCTTGTGCTGGAAGTTGGATGGAGATTTGAGAATAAGGGCAGGCCACCTGACCCCTGTTGCTTGCCACACCCGAAGAGCTGACCAAGTGGAGGGCTGAGTCCACTTCCCTCAAAGACTCCCGATGGAGCAGGCCCTGGCACTGGGCCAGGCTGGGATGGAGCGGGAGCAAACAGCTGGGCCCCATCCTCACGGGAGCCTCTGGGGACGGCGAGGAGGCACAGGCAGACCCCTGGAGCCTCCATGGGCACGGCCAGTCCCCAAGATGTAGACCACAGAGCTGCCCACCATCCTGATGGCCCCTGAGCTCCAACCAGCTCTGCAGGCCCAGGACCGGGACAGGTCCAGGACTGGGTCACAGCCTCGGATACCAGGGTCTGGTCTCGTCCTGCCCCGTGGAAAGATTTGTCTCCTCCTCCACCGACACAACCAGCATGCACAGGCAGGAAACCCCCTCGACTCCTGCCAGCCCACCTGACGTACGTCCTCACACACCCCACCAAGGTGAAGACAGACACCCCTCTGGGCTCTCCCCCACTTCAGCCAGTCACCTTGCTCTTTTCTGGAGACATTCCTAAGTTTCTCGTTTGCTCTTTCTCCCATCAGCCACTGCCCAGCCACGCTTCCCTCTGCACCCCCAGCACAGACAGCAGCCCACCCTCCCCCTCCTGCACACTCTGCCCTCCTGGCACAGTGCTCCCCCAGTTCTCCGGGCCTTCTTTCCTGGCCTTGCCTCGCCGCTGCTGTCCTGAAATCCTCCCCTCTGGCTTCGGGGGCACTGCCCTGTCCCTCTGACCTTGCCCCGCTCTGCCCGCCTCGCCTCGGCTGCCTATGCCGGCCCCTCTCCTCGATCCACCCCGAACAGACCAATGTCCCCAGAGAGCCCAGACACTCCCAGGTCTCAGATGCCACCTGCATCCCAGTGACTTCCAAGCCCGGCTTCTTCCAGACCTCTCTCCAAATCTCCTCTAAGCCCTAGACCCACAGATTGACCACAGCCAGCCTCTCCGTAGCTACACTGGGAGGAAGTCTGCAGGCACCCCCTTCCGGGACCCCCCCCTCAACGAGCTGGACCCTCAGGCGGCCCCACGGCCACGTGGTCCTCCACTTCCACCTAACTGGTTACCTGTCCTGTTCCTCTTCCCCTGTATCCCTCCTGGGTTTGTCTTTCTCTCCATCTGCCCAGTTTGGGCCTCTCCATTTTGCTCCTGTTCTGGACTCAGCCTCCCTGCTACCCGCGGAATAACCTGGAAAGAGCAGATCCACACTGACAGCTCATGGCCTGTGCATAAGACCACAGCCCTTCTGCCCCTGGCCTCCAAGCCCGTCTGCCCCTCCCTTCCTGCGACAGCATTAAACTCCTGCTTCTCAACGCCACCTCTTTGCGCAGGCTGTTCCCTCTGCCTCGGATGCCATTCCTGCCTCCCCTGCAGGGAGGTCTCTTTGTCAGTCCTCAAATCTCCATCCTTCCAGGAGCCTCGCTCTGCGAGGCACAGTGGGGCATTTTGTCCTTTGTGCCCCCTCCAGGTGTCTCTTGGTTCTCTCCCCTCCAGCATCAACCCCAGCCCTGGGGTCATCTGCACGCAGTCTGTTTCCCTCCGTGCACGGGGGCTCCCAGAGGCGCAGCCTGTCTGCCCTGGCTCCATGTCCCCAGCCAGGGCCTGGCCAGCACAGCGGCCGAGCTGTGAGCAATGGCCCAGAATCTCGGCTGCAGGTGGAAATGGGGGTCCAGAGAGGGGAACCGGGGGTTGGGCAGCAGGAGGAATTACACCCCTCACAATTAGGAGCCCGAGAACTTGGTCAAACCTGCCCAGGGCAGCAGTTAGCGTTCTGATTAATTAGTGAACTCCATAAAGCACTTTGAACATGAAACACACTATATAAATGCTAAGTATTATTATTAAAAAGTAAGAAGTTCTCTAATACGCCAGGCAGGAGAGCCCCAGGCTAGTCTAAATAAATGAACGAATGCAGAAAATTAAGCAATTAGAAGGCGATATTTCAGGATTTGCAAAAAGCTGAAAGAACCAGATGGCTGTGTGTGCGCCGGGCTCTGCGGACACCCTCCCTGCCGCCTCGGGTTCCAGTTGCAGCTGCTGCAGGCCGGGTATCCGGTTGGGCTGGCGGGCAGGCTCCCCCAACGGCATCAGACCTGGCCTGTCCGCAACTGGTCTGGGAAGAGCTGGGGAAAGTCGAGAATGAGACTGGAAAGGGGTCCCAGGTCTAGGAAGGACCACTGGGCTGGTTGGGAGCCTCTTGTGTGTGATGAGAACTTTGGCAGGTTGGCATGCCCCTCTGAGCCTCAGTTTCCCTGCCTGTAAAGTGGAAGGGCACGGGCAGCTCCAACACTGGCACTACCCTCACCCCTACCCTACTGAGAAGGTTCTGGATGGAGTCAGTGGAGGTGGGGTCAGACAGCACCAGGTTCCAGCTCTGCCTCCAACCTTGCCAGCTAGATGCCCCCACACGGGGCATGTGCTTCCCTGAGCCTCGGTGTCCTCATCCGCCACATGGGGAGAGTCACGTCCCCCTCACAGGATTGTTGTAGCCAAGACATGAAAATCAGAATCAGACGTGCAAGCAAAGCTGGGGTGCAGTGGGGTTGCTTGCGGTCTCGTCCTTCAAGCTTGAAATCGTGACACCGTTCAAGAGTTCTCTCTTCTTCCTAGAGCTCAGTCCTGGAGTCAAAGGGCCAAGGTTCACCTCTGCACTGACAGTTCTGAGACTCTGGGCTCTTCCACCATTGTGAGGAAGACACGAAAATTCCTACCCTGCCCCCGCCTTGCTGTCCCCAGCGAGCAGCCCTCAGTCCAAAGTCGGCCTCGCGGTGGATTAACAGGTGTATCTTGTTTGTTTTCCTTCCTTCAAGGCCAGCCAAGGTCAGGGGCTAAGCTGAGGGCCAGGAGAGACAAGAGAAGTCCCTTTCATATCCCATCACCGCCGAAGCTCCTTCAGGGAGGTCGGGACTCACCATGCACTTCTTAAGGAGAATGCCCAGGGGGATCCAGCCCTGCGTCAGCCCAGGAAGGTGTGACAGGCGGCAGACGACAGCTGAGCAGAACGGTTCTCTGACCGGGGAAGCTGGAGCCCGTGCTCAGCTCATTCGCCTCAGTTTGCTTATCTGCAAAATGGACGTGATGGACTAGCTGATGCTCAGGCCCCCCCAGGGCTCCGACCTCATTTGCAGTTTGCACGAACCTGTGGCTGAGACAGACGAAGCTAGCCAGAGTCGGGGGTTGGCCGGGCCTGTTCTGAGCGCCCTTTCCGGCCAGTATAGGCTTTCTGAGGTGTGGCATTCCCAGGTGGGTCCCTAGATTCTCCATGGCTGCAGAAGAAGGAGGAAACCTAGCCCCAAGGAGCGGCCACCCTGGGGGGGGTCCCTGGGCCTCCAGCAGCCCGGAGGGGGGCGGGCAGGCAGCATCACCCAGGGCCAGGCGTCAGGGCCGGGCACGGAAGGCCGCCGCTCTCTGCCCCATTCCTGCATGCCTGCCACTTGGACTGGCTCCCGGCTCAGGCCTTTGCCTGACGACTCCCTGGGGATCCAGCCTCTGCTTGTCCCCATCTGCGTCCTGCCCCTGTTCCTCTCGCCGTTCTCCCTGTAGCCTCGGCACCGTGGCTGATGTGGTGGATTGCTCCCCACTAGGGGAACCCTGGCAGCACCTATGAGGCAGGGGCCCATGGCGCAGGAGAGGAAGGAGAGGCTCAGTGAGGTGACAGACCCTCTTGCAGGCCAGGTTCGGTGGCTCGCCGTCGTTCACCCCTGCAGGGTACCTGTGGCTAGTGGCTTGCTCAGAGAGCAGAGGGCCCCCTGCAAAAGGGATTCCCAGGCTGGGACTCTGGGGACAGCAGGACTCTGAGGCCACTAAGTCTCGTGGAAGCAGAGGGCTGCACACAGCTTCCAGCAGCCTGGCTCCCCCAAACTTGGGCAAGCCTGTCGCCTGCCCAGCCCAGCAGTGGGCCCTGTCTTCAAAGGAAGAAAAACAACAGAAATCCTAAGGAGCGGATTTAATTAGAGACTTCCACAGAACTTCCGGGTTGAGTTACCGAATTTAGATCCACGGGACTCAGGAAGCTGTGGAGACCTCACAGTTCACCTTGTCCAGTCTTTCCCAAGCCAAGAATGGCCAGTCATCAAAGCCACCGATTCCTGGGCCCTGCCACAGCCCCCTGGATCAGAGCCTCTGGGGCTTGAACCAGGAACCTGACCTGTATCAAAATTCCCAGAGGAGGGACCGTTGGCGTCACTACTTTCTGGGGACCCCCCACTAGCCAAACCCTTTGTCTTACAGAGCAGCACCCCAGAGCCCCACGAGGACGCATTGCCTTCCAGAGGCATACGGCTGGTGGCCGGTGAGGCTTCTGCCATCCCACACCAGCCCCTGTGACCTGCCTACCTGCACCCCTCCTGCTGGGCACCCTGAGACAGTGACGAGGCACCAAGGATAGGGGACGATCAAAGCAGCCCTGCATTCAGGAGATCACGGCACTACTGGGCCCTGGCCCCCATCCCGGCACTCTTGAATTCAATAAACATTACTAATGGCCTAGTGTAAGCAAAGGACTGGGCGCGGGCAGAGCTGGGACGGCTGCTCTTAAGGAGCTCCCTCTGACGGGCGTTGCCGGGCGGGCAGAGCTTTATAACCAGGCCGCAGCAGACCTTCTAGCAAGACGGGCAGAACTGTGGCGAGGGAACGCCTCTCGGTGTTCTGTAGGAGCCGGGAGCTGGCGTGGTGACAGTGCAGGTGTGCGGGGAGAGCCGGGTGCTGGGAGACCCACGCGCACCGGGAGCTCGCTGAAGGCAGGCCTCCTGTGGTCACTACAGCTGGGTCCCCGGACTTAGTGCCTGGCAGACAGTAGGTACTCCCCATCTGTTGCATACATGAATGGAAAAATGAACAAAGCCGGGAAATTAAGTTGGGCCAGTCTCTGGAAAGTTGTGGAACACGGAGCTAAAGAACTTGTACTCCACTCCCCGCAGACCGATGACGAGTTTCTGGGTATGGGGTGAGCCAACCTCATTGTGCTCAAATCGTTCTGGGGGCCGATGTGTGGTGCTTAACAAAGTGTGTGCAGGACTGAATGGCTGACACAGGCCCCTTGACCCTGAGGGAGACACATGGCTCTTAGGGGACCATGAACCAGCCTCCAGGATCCCATCGCAGAGGCTGAGGTAGCCAATCTCGGGCCTCGAAGTGCGGAATCGCAGTTGCCAGCAAGCACCGGCCTGCAGGCGCTGAGACCAGAGCTGGGAGAGGACGTCTTTTGTTTTCTCTCTGCTCACCCTCAACCTAACACAGGTCGAGGAACCTATGCTCGGGTTCAGCCCTGCTGCAGCCCTCAGGGTCCCCACTGTCACCGAGCCCCAGGAAGCCTGCGCCAGGACTCCTCCTTTAACATTTATAATGGAAGTGCAGTCAAATAAATGCTCTCGTCCCAGCCGAGAGAGCATAAGAAGACCTTCCAGAGAGGAATTAGCATTCACCTGCTTTGACGCAGGAAACTTGTTTCTGAGAAACTACTCTCAAGAAATAATTAGATGTAAGCAGAAAGATGTTCATCTAGGCATTGCTCACGATCATGAGAAACTAGAAAACCTTTCAAATGTTCAGCAATAGGGAATCACTAACTAGCACGATGTCATATTAAGCACCCACAAAAACTGAGTTTCAAGGAATGTTTTAATGATGAGAAAAGATTTATGACAATTTTAAGAAAAAAACAGGAGATAAAGCTGTATGAATCAAATTTCATTAAAAAATATATACATTGGGGGTGTCTGGGTGGCTCAGTCAGTTAAGCATCCAACTGTTGATCTCAGATCTCGGGTCTTGATCTCGGGGTCGTGGGTTCAGAACCTGCATTGGGCTCCATGCTGGGCGTGGGGACTGCTTAAAAAAAAAAAAAATATATATATATATATATACACACACACACACACAGAGATATGTATATATATATACATCAAATAAAGATGAAAGTGGGATGCCTGGGTGGCTCAGTAGGTTAAGCATCTGCCTTCAGCTCAGGTCATGATCCCAGGGTCCTGAGATCAAGTCCTGCATCGGGCTCCTTGCTCAGCGGGGAGCCTGCTTCTCCCTTTGCTTGCTGCTCCCCTTGCTTGTGCTCTCTCTCTCTCTCTCTGACAAATAAATAAAATCTTAAAAAAAAAATAAAAGTAAAGAAAATAAAGATGAAAGTGGACTCTATAAAATAAAAACAAAAAGGAAACCAATGAAACCAACACTTGATCTTTGAAACAATCAACAACAGTGACCAAGCTTTAATTGGACTGACCAAGAAGAAAGGAAAGATGTCACCACTTACCAAATCAGGAATGAAAGAGCGGACATCACTGCTGACTCAACCAAAATTAAAGGATTGTAAGAGAATCCCACGGAAAACTTCATGCCAAAAGACAACTAAGATGAAAAGGACAAATGTCTAGAAGCACAAATGACCAAAACTGACTCAAAAAGAAAGAGATCATCTAAATAGTCTTTTAACATGTAAAGAATGTGAAGTTGTAATTTAGAAACCTCCCTGAAGAAAAGTCCAGGCCCAGATGACTTCACCTTTAAAGAAGAAATAACACCAATCTGCCACAAACTCTTCCAGAAAATAGAAGAGGAGGGAACACTTAACAACACTGTGAGGCCAAAATCACCCCGATGCCAAAACCAGACTAGGACATCATAAGAAAAAAAAACTACAGACCAATATTTCTTATGAGTACAGATACAAAAATTCTCAAAAAAATACTAGTCAACCGAACCCAACAACACATAAAGAGAATTAGACACCATGACCGATTGGGACTTATTGCAGGAATGCAAGAAAAATGAATTAATGTAACACATCATATCAAAAGGCTGTACATACGGTGAGGTCCTTTCAAAATCCCAGCAGGCATTTTTGCAGAAATTGACAAGCTAATCCTAAAATTTATATGGAAATGCGAAGAGCCCAGACAAGCCAAAACAATTTTGAAAAAGAAAAATAAAGTTGTAGGACTCATGCTTCCTGATTTTAAAACTTATCACAAATAAGTTATAATAATTAAGACAGTATAGCACTGATGTAAGACACACACACACACACACACACACGTACACACACATAGATCGAGGGAACAGAAGCAGGAGCCCAGAAATAAACTCTTACACTGTGGTCAATTGATTTTCAACAAAGATGTCAAAGGAATTCAAGGGTGGAAAAGAATGGTTTTTCAACAAATGGCGCTCAATAATTATATACCCACATGTGAAAAGATGAATTTAGAACCTTAATTCACACTGTACGCAGAAATCAACTCAAAATAAATCCTAGACATAAGCATAAGAGCTTAAACTGTAAAATTTTGGGGAATAAACACAGAATAAGACCTTTGTGATCTTGGGCTGGGCAGATAGTTCTCAGATACACCACCAAAAAACGGAAGCAGTAAAAGGGAAAAAAAAAAGGATAAATTGACTTCATCAAAATTAAGAATGTGCTTCAACAGACACTATTAGGAAAATGAAAAGACAAGCCACAGACTGGGAGAAAACATTTGTCAATCATATATCTGACAGAGGACGCATACCCAGAATATATAAAGAACTCTTACAACTCAATAAAAAGACAAAACAACCCAATTTTAAATTAGGCAAAATATTTGAAAAGACTGTTCACCAAAAAGGGTACACAAATGGCTCATTAGTCATTAGGGAAATGCAAATTAAAACCACTCCACACTGACCAGAATGGCTACAATTTTAAAAACTTGCAGTAATACAAGTCTCCATGGCTGCTGGGAAGGGAAAATGGAGGCCACCTCAAGAGAAGAGTTTGTCAGTTTCTTAAAAATTACGCGTCAGTTTACCACACACCCTAGGATTTCCCATGAGCAGTACCCAAGAGAAATGAAGAAAGGGCGGAACAAAAGATCGTACACAAATTTTCTCAGCAGCCTTACTCAGAATGGCCAAAATGGAGAAAATCCAAATGCTCTTCAATTGATAAACGCATGAACAAAACACATTATCTCCATACACGGGGCTGATACTAAACAAAAAAGGGGAACAAACTGCCGATTCGTGCCACAGCATGGACGCACCTCAAAGAAATTATGGTGAAGTGCAAAAACCAGATGAAGAAGACTGCATATTGTGTGATCCCGTTTATATGAAATGTCCAAGGGGCGCCTGGGTGGCACAGCGGTTAAGAATCTGCCTTCGGCTCAGGGCGTGATCCCGGCATTCTGGGATCGAGCCCCACGTCAGGCTCCTCCGCTGGGAGCCTGCTTCTTCCTCTCGCCTCCCCCTGCTTGTGTTCCCTCTCTCGCTGGCTGTCTCTATCTCTGTTGAATAAATAAATAAATAAAATCTTTAAAAAAAAAAAAAAAAGAAATGTCCAGAAAGGATCAACTTACCACAAGCAGATCTCGGCTGCCTGGGGTTGGGGTGGGGGGTTGGGGAGTGAGAGCAAACGGGCACGAGGGATCCTTCGAGGTGAGGGATACGCCCCACAACTGGGTCGTGGTCGTGGTTGCACAACTCTGTAACTTTACTGGAAAGTAGTGAATTGTGCACTTGAAACAGGTGACTTTTGCTGTGTGTAAATTATACCTCAGCAAAGCTGTTTAAAAACACATCCATGAAATATACAGAAAGACCGAAAGAAAACATGCCCAAATGAGAAGTTCTTTTGTGTTTGGGCAGTAGGATCATGGATGACTTTTCTTTTCTCTTTATTCTTTTCTGTGTTTTCTAAATATTCTACAAGGGGCCTGCAGCTCTTGCATAATCAGAAAAACGGCAGGAGTGTGTGTGTGTGCGTGTAGCAGGATGTGAGGCAAACTTACTTGTTTGCTTTGGTGAGGGAAGCTGTCATTTCACAGTTCCAGAGGCTTCTCCAGCAGGAAAAGCAAAGCTCGTGCCTGCATTCTGGGCAGGGGCCCCACAGCTGGCCTGCACAGTTACACACATGGAAGAATCGCAGCCCCTTCCTGGACATAATCCTTGAAACACAGAGTTCAAGGGTCATGGCGGAGGTGGGCAAATTCATCAACAGTGGCAGACACTTCCTGGAGGAAAAGAGTTAGACACCTGGACCCCTTTCCTTTCCCATTTTCTTTTTTCTTTCTTTCTTTTTTTTTTAAACTCATAGTTTTTTTTTTTTTAAGATTTTATTTTTATTTATTTGACAGAGAGAGAGACAGCCAGCGAGAGAGGGAACACAAGCAGGGGGAGTGGGAGAGGAAGAAGCAGGCTCCCAGCAGAGGAGCCTGATGTGGGGCTCGATCCCAGAACGCCGGGATCACGCCCTGAGCTGAAGGCAGACACTTAACCACTGAGCCACCCAGGCGCCCCTCCTTTCCCATTTTCAAAGAAAAATTTTCACTGACTAGAACCTACAACAGGAAAGCACACACAACCTAGGTGAACAACTCGGTGAACTCACAAGCTGAGCCCGGTGCCCAGAGCAAGACACAGAATATTCCAGGTGCCACCTTGTGCCCCTTGCAATTACAAACGCCCTGCAAGGGGAACCTCTCTTCTGACGTCTTCCATCGCAGACTCTCCTCTCTCCTGTTTCGAAGTTCATGGACGAAAGCCTGGGGCGTGCTCTCCACGGCTCAGCTGTCGGCCCACGGCTCGCACACAGAGAGCCAGCACTTTGGCCGTGGCCGTGTCCTATCCCATGGTGTGACTCTCCCTCAGTTCTGGTAGACTGGTGGATCCCTGTGGGTATTCTTTCACACACTTCTGTACCCGTGTGTATACCAGGCCGTTGGCGGGTCCGGGACTAGCTGTCAGCTTCTGTTCGGCTCCATTCCAGGGGCTGAAAGCTTCCCGAAGTGACTGCCCCCCTTTCCACCTCCCAGCAGTGATGACGGTTCCGGGCACCCTGCGCTGCCGCCGCCACCAGACAACGTGTGTCTTTTCCGCGGAGCCACTACAGCGGGCATGCGGCTTTTCCGCGTTGTGGTTTCACCACACGTCCCCAGTAGCGGATGAAGGAGAGCCCAATTCCATTAGCTTCATTTGCTTCCTGGCCATTGGATTTCATCTTTGGTGAAGAGCCTGTTCAAGCCCTTTGCCCATTTTTCTATTGGCTTGTCTATTAGTGGTGCGTGAGAATTTTTAAAAATTATACTCCCAGTACACATCCTTTGTCAGAAATACGTACGGCAGGTAACGGCTACTCTGTGGCTGCCCTTTCCACTCTCTTCATGGCGATGGCATCTTAACTGATGACCAGCAGTTCTTAGGTTTAGTCAAGTCTGACTCTAGTCTCTTCCCTTTATGGCTGGTGCTTTCTGTGTTTTGTTTAAGAACGCTTTGCTAATCCCAAGACCATGAGGATGGGCTCCTGCTTTCTCTTCTAGAGGCTTTGTTGTTTCTCCTGCCACAGTCAGGCCTGCAGTCCACCTGGAATTGACTTCTGCAAGTGTGTAGAGTGAGGAAGGGTCAGCATCGTCAGAACCTCCGAGGGTGGGAGAGACGAGGCCCCACTAGGAGGGAGGGGACTTTGCGGGGTGTGACCGGGCAGGAGCTGGTTGAGCTCTCCATAGGCCTCCGACCAGAACACACACACTGCGGTCCTGGCCACTGCCCCCCAGGACAGAGGCTCTGCAGTGCTAAGGGCTGGGACCCGGGGAGCACAGGTGAACCTGGGCGCACCCACTCTTGGTCTGGCACACGGCTGAGCGGTTGCAAGCAGAGACCACCCCTCCTTGCTGGTACCCTGAGGAGCCTCCGCCAGGCCAGCTGGGATGTTCTTGAGCCCGACGTGGGGAAGAGCACCGAGATGGACCTGTGTGTGGCAACGATCTTTCAAGTCCGCAATGAAACCACTGCAGAGGGAAATCGAGTCAGCCTCTCTACAGCTGGAGGCAGAGGGTCTGGCCCTTTTGAACTGAGTCCCTGAGGCTTTGGGAGCAATGGTTCAGCTGACTAATTTGAATACTAAAAGGAGAAGTGGCCGAGACCGTGGGTCACACCAGTAATGTATATAAATAAGTGAATCACTCTTCAGGCCATCAAAATAGCGTGTTTACAGGTGCTCAGCTGGAACTTCCTGCGGAAGAGGCATTCTCCACGCCCAGCCTAGCAAGGGAACAGCTGCTTTGGAAAATGTTATTCTGGGTGAGTTTCCACTATGCAGTATGGGCCAGTGCTCCTCGTTAGTGTTGAGTAAAAGGTTGCCTTCTAGAACTTTCCACATGGTCTACCAAAGGGTAACAGAGAAATTTAAGCCTTGCTCTCCACTGAACAAAAAGACCTCTTCCAAGAGCTGTGCTTACCTTCCTTGACCCACTTCATTTCAACTCTTACAATCTACTAGAAAGGGGGAGGTCATACCTACTGCATGGTCACTGTGGGCACCAGGAGAGGGGGGCCCTCTCCATTCACTCTCTCCTCTCCTCCTCATGACAGCCACCACCTGGATGTCTGCCTTTCTCTTAGCTTACAAAAGCCTAGAGGTCTTCTATTCTGCTACAAAGTGGGTAGGATGGATTTTCCTGGGATGATTCTTGCCTCTGTCATTTCCTGCTAACTGTGAGACTCTGGACATGTTCTTAATCCTCCTTAGCCTCAGCTCTCTCATCTGTGAAATGGGGACAGTGCCGATCTCATAGAGCTGTAACGAGGATGAATCCATATAATGAATTTCAGGAGTCCAAGTGTCTTTCTGGAACACGGTAGGCACTCAATAATACCAGTTATTATTCCATTTTAAGCTGTCATCTCTGCTGGGTGTAGGCGCAGAGCCCACCCATTAGAACAGTCAAGAGACAACGTGTGGGGCTTTGGCCCAGCCTTCTTTAGAAATTCACATCACTTGCAAATCTCCATTGTGAAATATCGAAACATTGATGTGGAAGAAAGGAAGACAAAGCCCAGACTCTGAATCAACCGGTAGGTGTAGCGTTTCGGAGACTCAACGGGAGGGTGGGCCCAGTGACTCACCGCGGTGCTCCTTTTACTTTTCCTAGTGACCAATCTGATTTTTCCATTACACGGCAATGATTCACCATTTACTGTCGCGGTTATGTAACCGGGCTGTTCGGAGTTGGGGTGTCCATATCTATACTTCCATGTCACCCTTGGGGAGCTTTAGGAATCTTCTTTTTCACACGCTCTGTTACATGCTGCCATGACCACTTGTTGAACGCCATCCCTGAGAATGAAATAGCCTGCCTCCATGTTCTTCAAGAAATGGGCAGGCAAATAGCAGAGAGTAGCCTCAACCGGGCATCAGGAGTCCCTGGCCCACGTTCACCTGACTGCAGACCTCCTTCGTGTGTTCCTGACCTCCTCTGGCCTCAGTTTTTCCACCTGAAAATGAGATGTAAGCTTTGATATTCCAAAAGTTACAAGATTGAACTTTTCTCCACGAGTTTTGCTAGACAAGAGATCCCAGAGTGTTTGCTATCAAATCCCAAGTGCACGGCACTACAAAGGTGGGCATGGAGACTAAGGTAACGGGCCAGGTGGGGTCAACAAGGAATTTGTGCTAGACGCTCAATAATAAATTAATCCAACCTTGGCGGAATGGGGTTTCCATCTTCTCCTCCATCTCTCTGGTGTTGCACATAAAAAGCAGGAGGGTCAGGATGTTCTGGCCCCTTGGCTATCATTCCGATCATGGCCCTCTGCAGATCTAGGCCAGGAAAGAAGGAGTGGACTTTGCAGACGCAGTTATCACACTTGTACTTGCTTTGTTCATGCCCCTGCAGGAGCGCCGCGTTCTGGGATGGGCTGAGTAACATCTGCCCTTGGGACATGTCACTGGTCTACCCTGCCCATAAGAGACAGGGCTGTGATAAGCACTCAGAGTCTGAAGATCCTTTTCACTTTTGATTTTTCATCCTTGGCATTTGTTGGGCTCCTTAAATCTATGCATTGACACCTTTCATCAGTTCTGAAAAATTCTGAGACATTATCTCTTCAAATAATCGTCTGGCCCCATTCTCTCTTGCTTTTCCTTTTGGAATTGCAACTGAATGTATTTGGACATCCTCACTCTCTCCTGCCCATCCCTGAACCTCTTTTTCATGATTTTCATCTTTTGGTTTCTCTGTGCTGTCATTTGATGATTTCTTCTGACCTGTATTCCAGTTCACTGATTCTCTCTTTGTCTATATTTAATCTGTTAAATCCATTTACTGAATTTCAAATTCCAGTTATTGTAGTTTACATTTCTATAAAAAAACTACCTGATTTTTATAGTTCTGTTTCCTGCAGATATTTTTAAGTTTATATTTTATTTCTTTTAACATACTAACAGCTTTATGGTTTGCTTCCTATTATGCCAATAGATGAAGCATTTGGGGCTCAGCTTAGCTATCTATTTTTTTTTCTGCTTATTCTTGCTCTTCTTGCCTTAATTCCCTTTGTGCTTATTATATTTTACTGAGTGTGCTTACTGTCCTTGAAAAATTACTTAGAGGGAGTTTTTTGAGGATGGGATGAAATGTGGCTTCTTCCAAAAAGGATCTGCCCTTGCTTCTGCCATGCACCGGGAGCACTTCCTCTCCAGAATTGCTGTGATGTACCCCTGCTTCTTGAAGTTTTTTAGACGCCTCAGGTAAAGTATATTTGGGCCATCTGTCTGTACAAGGGTTAGTATGTGGTCACAACTTCCCAGAGCTGAGCTTTTCCCCCTGATCTCCTCGGTGCCAAGAAACTGTTCTTTGTAGTCTCTATAGGGGGAGAAGAAGGGATGATGGACTTCTGGTTCACACTCATCCTGGGTGTGTGGCCCTTTAGAGTTCTAGCATAATGGGATCAAGATCTTCGAGTACAGTCCCCCTCTTACATGGGTCTTGGGATTTGAATTTTGAATCCTAGGTTCATTTTCCTCTTCTATGCATAGTGACGAGTCTACTGGTAGCATGCTAAATCTCAGAAAAGTATGGAAAGACTCAAGGCTCCTTGAAATGAAACTGATGGCGTTCTTCCTGCTACACCAGACATGGTACTTGCTGGTGTTAAAGATCTTGGAAGTATAAATGTTACAGGACCAACTTTAGAGCATTTTAGGGGAATGAGACATACAAGGTGAATTAGTTAGGAATGCTTTCAACTACAAATAGTAGAGACCTAAGAGGTAGGGGCTTACTCTTCTCATATAATAGAAGTCTAGGGGTAGACAACTGGGGATGTTGAGTCTTCTGCTCAAGAATGTCTTTGGGGTGGAAGGCAGTCCAGTTTCTTTCTCTATGTCCCCTCCCGTGTGTTGACTTTTCTTCATATTGGTCATCTTATTGTTATAAAATGGCCGCCATAACTCTAGACATCACACCCTTGTTTGAGGCAAGAAAAGAGGAAAGAGATAAAGTCCCATCTGTCTGTTTTATCAGGGAGACCAAAGCTTCCCCAGCAGACCCTTCCCTGTGCATCTCACTGTCCAGGGTGTGGTCACATGACTAGCCCTAGCTATGAGGAACCCTAAGAAAGCAAGTATCCAGCAAGTGGAATCAGATGGTCATGATCACATGAACCCATCTTGGTTCTCCCCTTGGACCGAGCACACTCCTGCTCTGAAGACAACCAAGACCATGTTACAGAGGCAATGCGGGGCTTGTCCTTCTTGTAGCTCTCTGCACTCACGGCCCACCCCCCAGCAAAGCAGCACAAAGCCAACCCACTGAGCAGAGAGCCTGCTGTGTAGGGGATTTTCCAGAAGTGGGCTTCTCAGCTACAGGACAGCTCTCCTATCACAGTTGTTGTTGTTGTCGTTGTTTTTAAATCCCCAAAATGTCTGAGAGAGATGACTGCCCTTGAAGAAGCTTCCACTTGGATGCGGAGGAAGGCGGAGGAGTCGGATGTTGTCAAGGTAGAGAAAGCATGCAGTTTCCAGGCCAGGTCTCTGGGTGACGAAACCCATGAGGGTTTGCCCTTTCGGTGCCAGAAAGAGGTGTAGACAGTGAAACTGGAACCTGAGGAACTTTCTGCCTTTTCACAATCCCTCTGGCAAGTCACACCCAAGCATTTCTCTTCTCACGTGAGCATCAGGTAGGGCTCACCGCTGTGCTTTGAAAGCGAGGTCAGATAGGCATCGGTAGCTGTCGTCCTCTTCTGGGTGGATACCTGGCCTGTCTTTTATAGCATTTCTAGCTAGGCCTATCCTTGGAGACCTAAATCTGGAGCCTGCTGGGAAAATATACAACAATGTCCTCCCATTTCCATATTCCCAACATGGCAGCCAGTCCTAGGAGGCCGGTGAGTGACAGACAGGGCTCCCTGTGGTGGTGAGTTGCAGGGGGAGGGTATGGAAAGGCAAAAATCCATCCCTGCAGGGATATTCTGGGAAGGAAAGAGCAGGCTTTTTCTGTGCTAGCCACATTTTTCTTTTTATTTCTCTTATGTGTCACATACTTCCCAGACCCAGGACCTTTGCACATGCTACTCTGTCTAAAACACTACCTCCCAGTCACAGCCTGATTTAGATACTTCCACAAAGTCTTCAGATCTCAGTTTTGACATGAGTTCCTCATAGAATCTCCACATCAGGTGGATGTTCCCATGATTTGGAAAGAGCCGCCTGGCAGTCCAGAGAAGGGAGGGCTGGAGAAGGGGAGGCTGGAGGCCAGGACACCCATGAGCAGTCTTGGGATTGTAGGGGTTACCCCGCTCTTTGGGCTGTTCTGCATGTCTGTCTCCTAGTGAATATTTGAACCCAGCACCCCACAATTCCTGGCCTGCCGTGAGTGCTCAGCAGAGCTGAGAGCAAGGTCCACCTAGGCCCCTCTTGTGTAGAGCCACAGGGGCCTGCCCCAGTCAAGGCCCCAGGTCGAGGCTGCCCTACACCCCGCTTCCTGTTCAAAGGGCACACCTTGGCACCACCTGGGTAGCTCGGGCCCTGAGGGAGGGCCACGCCCGGTCCAGGTCTTACAAGCTGTGCCAGTGTCAGCTGAGCAAGGGGAGGAGGTGAAGAACCTGGCACCGAGGGGCTGCTTGAACCAAGACCAAGGTCAAGAACCGTGTGATGGAGAGGGGCAGCCAGGAGCAAGTGTTCTTGCTGGAGGGAGGCCAGACCAAGACTGAAGGATGGACAGGGTTCCCCCGGGCAGCTGTGCACACCCCCGAGAAGGAGTGGGAGCTTTGTCTCGGTGGTGTTGGGGCTCTGGGACTGAGGGGTCCACGATGATGGGTTTGCGTGTGGAGGCAGAACAGAGGCAGGAAGCCTGAGCCTACAGTGACCTGGGTAGGAGGAGCTGGAGGTGAGAAGGGGTAGGAAAGATCCTCTCACCCCCCAGATTTCGGAGCAACACTGGGAGGAGCGGGGATGACCCAAGACGGAGCATGGGGGGGGGCGTGTCCAGTAGCTGCTGCCATCTGCGCGCCCTCTGCTCCCTGGAGGGACGGTGATGGTCGCATTGGGGGCCTCCCACCTTCTCCAGAGCCTCCACCCCGTCACATCCGCAGGGCCCCCTGGGCCACATAAGTCTCTGGGAATTAGGGCCACAGGCCTTCAGGGGGCCACTATTCAGCGGACCTCATCTTCCGTCTGAAACATGGGGGAAGTCAATATCCTGGGTTGTCGTGAGGCTCCCGGGAATCACAAACAGGGTATTTAGAACTAGTGGCACAGGATGGACCCGGTGACCAGCGACCCTGCCCTCGCGCTGCCCTGGGCTTCCTGCCCTTGGGTCTCCAGCAGCAAGTGGCCTCGAGGACCAAGGACGCCCAGCGCAGCCGTGCTGATGGCCCCTCCCTGCAGTGCCTCCCGGCACCCTGAGACTGCAGCCCATCACCGCGCACGGGGGTGCAGGGATAGGCAGGGCTGCTCAGACCGGCCCGAGGTGCTGCGGGATGGGTGCGAGGAACCCCAGAGCCGGGGAGGCTCCAGTGCCCAGGCTGAGTTACATTTGTTCCAATCCCCACAGGCTGGCCTCGGGGGTTGCCAGACAGACCCCTACCCCAAGGGGGTGTTTGTGTCAGGAGTTGGGGGACCAGGGTGAAGCTGAGGTCCATTCCTAGAGGGCTTCACTGCCAAGTCGAGGGATTGAAATTGAGAGGTTTAGAACAACTGAGGCTTTTAAAAAAAAAAAGTAATAGGGTTTTTTTTTTAATTTTTTATTGGAGTGTTCTTAGGTGCACAGAAAACAGTGTGCAAAGATGACAGAGTTCCCCTACTCGCCCTCGTCTCCCACCAGTTCCTCCTCATATTAATATAGGCCATTGGTGTGCCGCATTTGTTAAATCGACGAACTCACGCGGACGCATTATTAACCGAAGTGCACAGTTTACTTTGGAGTCACTCTTGCGGTCGTACATTCTAGGGGTCTGGACGACCGTATGATGTCTTGTATCCCCTACGCTAGCATCATACAGAGAATTCACTTCCATGAAAGCCCTCTGTGCTGCATGCGTCCCTCCCCTTGGCACCCACTGAACTTTTTACCGCCTCCATAGTTCTGCCTTTTCCAGAATGTCATGTACTTGGAATCATACAGTGATACCATTGAGGACTTCTGAATGGAGAGGCTTTAGGAGGGCAGCTTAGGCAGTGGGCCGTAGAAGGGACGGGAAAGGGAGAGGCTGGGGGCAGAGAGACCGATGAGGAACTTGCTGGACAAAGTGAGTGGTGAGAGCCCTGATGAGGAGGGGTGGGTGTAGCCAGCCTGGTGGGAGGGGTGCAAGGGGGCGAGCTGCAGGGTTCTGCCCTGGCCCCAGATGCTTGGACCATGGGTGTGTTAGATGATGGGGTGGGACCGGGTGGTCACCCGGGTCCTGGAAGGCTCCAGACTCACCACTTCTGCCCCATTTGTGGAAAGCCTGCTGCATGCTGGGCCCCACACAGCCGCGGAGTGCACTGCCCGTTTAAACCTGACCACAGCCCTACCACGTATGCACTGTTACCCTGTTTTGCAGATGAGGAAACTGAGGCCCAGGAAGCTGCCCCAGCCAGCAAGTGAGTGGAGCTAGCGTTCAGCCTGCTGAGCCCGGGGCCCACGCTCTGTGTACAACGGTACAGTTACTTGGGGTCGGGCTTCAGTGTGTGGGAGCGACGGTCACATGGAGAGATGCCCCATTGCAGGGGTACGGGGCCAGAGGGGGAGCCAAGAGTGAGTTCCCTGTTCCCACAGCCACCCTGCATCTTGGCCACATGAAGGAGCCCTTCCCAGACATTTACTTAGCCCTTCCACCAGGGGCACCCCCTTTTCCCTGTCCCTGCACACCCCTTGAATCAAGGCTGGCTCTGTCTCGCCCCAGGAAGTCATCCGAGGCCGACTGGGGATGAGCCGCAGGAATACAGCAGGTGAGGCCGGCAGAGGTGAGGGCCGAGGGTCCCCGTGGGGAATCCCCAGGCCGAGGTCTCCAGGTGAGCTCCCCCAAAGCCACCCTTCACGAGCAGTCACCGGGGTTGGCGAAATGTTGCATGAGAAGACGGCCGGCCGGCTCCCCTCCACTCACCAGTTTCTCTGAATCGTGCAGGTTTACCCACGGTTAATAACAATAGCTCTGCTGTGCGGAGGGCCGACCTGTGCCGGCCTGTACCTCACACAATTATTACCTGCATTTTATGTCAGTGAAAACCAGGGGCTCGGAGAAGCAGAGTGACTTGCCTAGAGTCACCTGGAGAGTAAGTGGAGCGGGCAGGATTGGAACCCAGGGCCGGGCAAGGAACGCACCCTTCCCTTCCGCCGTGCAGGAGCCCCTCTGCGACCCGTGAGCCTGTCCACCTGAGGGGGCACACTGCAACTCTCGCTGGCCTGACACACAGGCAGAACTGACCTGAGTCTGAGTCTCACTCGTCCGGAAAACCAACCTGTCCAAGCTTCCTCTTAGGAGAGAAATCAACTGGTGTCCTGGGGGGCCGTAATAGAGATTCACATCGATCTAGCACTTTCCGTAACTGCTTTCCACATTGGATCTCATTTGAGCCTCATGGTAACTATTATCCACTTTGAAGATGAAGCGTTCAAAAGACCAAGCACCTTGCCCAAGACCACAGGACAGCAAGCAGGACCCTGACCCAGGTCTGACTTCTCATCCCGGCTTCCTTCCACCATATCCCAAAACCCCTGGGGGGGTCCCCTGGGGAGTTGTTTCGCAGTGACATGAGCAGCCAGAATCCCAGCTGGAGCCCAGCCTCGGCCAGGCTGTGGCCCCACTGCCACCCGACAAGCCCAGGGACCCGTCCCAACAGGACCCAGGTCCGTGTGGAGATAAATGTGCCATGACTGGTCACCCAGAGGAACCTGCTAGCACCATCCGAGGCACAGAGGGTTGGCTCCGGGGCTGGGGGCTGGGCTGTCTTCCGTCTTGTGGCGCCTGGGTTCCCCATCTGGCTGTTAACGCCAAATTTCAGCTCCAGGTAAAGATGTGTCTGAGTTATAAACCTTTGAAGATGCAGGTTCTTAATGAAAACGCCGAGAGAAGCCAATTAGAGTGGCATGAACAGTCATCACTGTAATAAGTGTAATTGAGTTGGATTTATTATAGCTGACGACGGGCTTTTTTCCCCCCTTAAGTGAAGAAAATAATTTACTGATATTAAAACATGATTTAAGTTTTCCTTCACACCCCTGGGAAATGGTATTGTTTCTGGAACTTCAGTTCAGATGTGAGGCTGGTGGAAAACAAGACAAGCTACCTTTAGCCACTTCACTTTCTCTGGCGGGAGCTCATCTTGACGGAAAGCGCAAGCGAATGAACCCAGAAGAGTTTGGAAGGCAGGGAGGGAAAGTGGGAAGGACAGAAATTGGGTAGTCGCACTCTATCATTTACTAGCCGTGTGACTTAACAAGTTCCTCAGCCTCTTTGAGCCTTAGTTTCTTCATCTGTAGGATGGGATAATAATACTAACACTGCAGGGGTGTTGGGGAAATTAAATTAAGCTAAATTATATTAAATTTAATTAAATAAGGTATATAATATGTCTGGCATGTGGTAGGCACTCAATAAATGTTAACAATCTTCCCTAATAGTAGTAAGCTATCTATGGAAAGAGCCCAGGGCTCTAAAAGTCCTGCCATGGCCTTTTTATTTTTTTTTAACAAGATAAAACTTAATTTTTCTGTCATGTGAAGTTCTACAGGTAAGTAGTTTTGAGGTGACAGGGTGATTTCCCAATCTGCAGGCATATAGATATACAGGGATATAGTCCCCCTTTTTCTCACTGTTCTGCCACCCTTGCATGAAGCTCTCATCTCCTGGCCCAATATGGCTGCCAAGTTCCAGTCATTACATCTTATTTCCAGCTAGCAAAAAGGAGTAAGGGGCACAGTGGGGTTCTCTGGCTCTCTTTAAAGGGCACTTTTTGGAGTCACACACAACACGTTAGCTTATAGGTCTTTAGACAGAATTTGTCATGTGGCTCCTCCCAGCAACCAGGAATTCTGAGGAGTATAGTTTTTATTCCAGCATCCGTGTGTCCCAATACAATTGGGGTCCTTATGCTAAGGAAGAAGGGGAAGGAACACTGGGGGAAAATAGGCTGTCTCTGCCCAATTGTGCCGTCCGACAGATTGTCGTGTAAGTTCATAGAATAATGTACGTAAAACTTCAAACAGTGTCTGCACCATATCAGGGCAGAACCAAGTCTCACCCCCTCTCTGTGCTAGAAAACAGGCCTGTCTTCTGGAAGGGTCTCTTCTCCACTATACATCAGTGCCTCCAAATCTCTTGGGCCTGACTTGCTTGGCCCAAGTCAGACCGTGAGGCCGGCCAGCTCAGAGGCGGAAGTGGTGGAATGCAGGGACAAAGTGGCATTTTGTTTTTAGATATTTATTTGGCAGTGGGGATTTACCATGTGTTGGGCACTGTGGATAATTTAACCTCTCTAAACATTTAGGCTTAATAGGCTTAAATAAAGTGAATTCATAATTTTGCTTTTGGGTAATGTATATAGATGTGGGAGATTCCACGGAAGATTATATTCAGTTAAAAAAAAAGAGCATATGAAACAGCAGGTGGTGTGACCCCAGTTATGACGACTTTTGCAAGTGACTTTTATACATTGAAAAAAGCCTAGGAAAAAACAGACCACCAAACATCTCCTATGATGGCTGAGATGTGTGATTATGAGTGATTTCCGTCTTCTTCGTTGACTTTTCTCTATTTTCCCAGTTTCTCACAAGCGTGGATTACTTTCGTAATCATAAAAAGCAATTCACATGATAAACAAATATTAGCTAATGGTATCCGGGCCATGGTCAGGTGGGGCTGCTGGGGCAGGAGGAGGGGGAGGGGGAGGAGTACTTCTTTTTCCTGGGCTGACTTTCAGGTTTGGGACAAACCCCAGGGGACCAAACTATGCCTTGTGCCAGTGGGACAATGAACACAGCGGCTCTGGGTCCCGGGAGGCCACGCACAGGGAGATCACCCCTCTGCCAGGTTCTCGTGAAAGAGCCCTATGCTTGGGCTGTGCACCTGTGAGCCAACTGAAATCTCAAGCATCTTAGATTAAACCCCTAGCAAGCGCAACGTGTTGGTGAGTGATTTCTCCATTTTTCGAGACTGCGGGGCTGGCGCATTCGCTCCCAAGGGCTGTGCTCTGCTCTCTCCCCAAGCTGTGTGTGCATGGGTTCTCATTTCCTCTTGGCACAGGGCCTCGGGGGCAGCATTTAGGGGGCCCCGCTGGGCAGCTTGACGCCGGGGGCAGGGATGGTGCCCAGAGATGCTGGGTTCTGGTTCCCGCTCCAGGCCTCAGTCTCCCCACCTGTATAACGGAAGGGTGGGGCTATGCTTCCCCGGTTCTGGCCTGTCCCGGAATCCGAGTCACTAGATTCAGAGACAGATCCCCTGGCCAGTTCGCTCCGGGTGGGCCCCGTGCCTTCCTTTAATTAGAAGAGCTACTTGGTCACCCTTCTGGGCCACTTCTTACCGACCTTTCTCCAACTGCGAAGGACACGTTTCCTTCCCCACAGCCTATTCCCAGGGCCTGAGTCTCTGCACACCCTGCACCCACTGGCTCCCCCTCCTCCCTCCTCTCTACTCTTCTGCCCCTCCCCGTGCCCCCTCTCTCCCCTCTCCTCCTGTAGATTCCTGGATACCCCACCAGTCCCCTCAGGTCAAATTGCCTTCTCCGCTCTCTTCCCAGCCCAGAACCCCCGGGGCCACTGCAGGCCAGGCTCCTCCCAGGATATGGTATATAAAGCCTGCATTATGCAGCCTCTACCTGCCCTCACCTCCTCCCCGCTGTGCCGCCAGAACATCTCTCTCCAACTCCCAGCCTCACCGTGTCTGTTCCCTTTAATTTACTCAAGATGTTCCTGCCAGACTCATTTTCTCCTGTGCTCACCCGCTGGCTGGCTCCGCCAGACACGGGCCCCCAGATCCAGGCTTTCCTGGCCCAGCCCCTCCTGCCTGTGCTGCCCCGCACTCTGGGCCCCATCCTGCCCTCTCTGCAGCCCCCAGTCTGGCTCCTTTCACTAAGGCCTTGCCCTTGTCCTGGGTCCCCAGATGCCCCAGCATGACTCCCACAGTCTCTGGCTGCCCGGAGCCCTGCTGGTGGGTCCTGTATGTGCCTGCGGGGTCTGTGTCCTCCCCGTGTTTCTCCCCTTTCCGGACAGCCCCGACCCCGTCATATTCCAGGAAGCCTACAAAGCCCGCAATTTTATACTCATGATCGTGTGCTCTTTTTCTTAAACGGGGCTCCACAAACTTGAGGAAGCTCCAGGCACCACATCACCCAGATCTGCCCATCTCCTGCGCGGGCAGCTTTCGAGAAGCATTGCCTGGGGAAGTTTCTGTTGACCAATATTCCAACTGGATTTCAGTGCCCTGGGTGACAGAGCCGGCGCCGAGCTTCAGAGAGAGCTTCCGAGAACAAGCCTGCTCTAAGGGTGTGTTTTTTCCTCCCTCTCTCCCCCTCCTTCCCTCCCTACCTCCAAATAGAGGGCTTGGTGGGAAGAAGAGGACCAAGGCACAAACCAGCTCCCAGAGGGCTGTCCCTTGGGCCCCTCTCCTTTGCCTGCCCCCCGACACCCCTTCCTCCCCACATCATTTCCCCTGGGAAGCTTGCTGTTGGCCTGTTTACTGCTCTTGTCTAATCACACTCGAGCCTTCGTGCTGTGTGTGGCACCGACACCGCCCCTTCTTGCTGGTTTAAACAGAAAGATCTTTATTGCAGGGCATTGGCGAGTTTACCCAGTTTCCGGGTGGCCGGGGAGCCCAGCTTGGCTGGATCTAGCCTCGCACTGTGGATGAGAGCTGCCAGGCCTGCTGCTTGGGATTTCCCTCTCGCCGCCTTGGGGCGAGGCCCCCATGGGTCAGCAGGGCCGGAGGCGTCCTTGGGGGCAGGTCATGCACAGCCATTATGAAACAAGGCTCAGACTTTTCATCCTCAGTCCACTGGGGCTGTGGGCTGAATTGTGTCCCCCACCCACCCCCCAAAAGATACATGGACGTCCTAACTTCCAGCGCTTCCGAATGTGACCTTATTTGGGAACATGGTCATTCCCGAAGGAGTTCATTAAGATGAGGTCATACTGGAGTAGGTAGGCCCATAATCCAACATGATCGGTGTTCTTATAAGAGGACAAGAGACATGGACACACAAGGTGAGAACATCATGTGACAACGGGCAGAGATTGGAGTGATGGATGCGTCTAGAAGCCGAGGAATGCCAAGGATCGCCAGCGACCACCGGGAGCTGGTAGAGGCAAGGGAGGACTCCTCCAACAGGCTTCAGAGGGAACAGGGCTCCGGAGCACCTTGCTTTCTGACTTCTGCCCTGCAGAACCGTGAGTCACCTCATTGGAGGCACTCGGTACAGCAGCCCTAGGACGCTACCCAATTGGCCACAGGGCCTCCCCAGAAGGACCCGGAGCCAGGGGCAGCAGGAGCTGGAGCACTGGAAGCTGAGCCACCCGCTCCTTCCATTTACCTGTGCCTTTGGGAACCTTCTTCCCAGGGCTGGTCTCACCCCTACCAGCTCTCCTGGTGATTATCTGCTGGACACCCCCAGCCTGTGGCTGATGGCTCAGACCACACATCCGAGATGTCTAGCTCAAGCATCACTCGGTGGCGTCTGTGGCTGACACTCAGCCTCGGAGCTGTTCCTCAACTGGAGGACCGTCACCTGCTGTTCAAAGTGTGGCTTTGCTCCTGGAGCAGCATCTGCCCTGTGACCCCTTCATCGGGGCTGACCAGGGTCCTCCGGCCCACCACCTTCTGGTCTGGCACAGACACGGAGGGCACCCTGGCTCAGCACACACTGCCATCAGGGCCCAGCTCCCCACACGGAGGCCTGAATCAGCTAGAAAGACTTCACTTGCTCTCACCATGGCTCTTTAATATGTGGGACTGAGCAGCCCATGGAGATGGAATACCTGTTGTCCCCCAAATCCACGGGGACTCACCATGCTTTGTACCCCAGTGCAGACTGCAAAGTTCATGTCACAGGGGCAGTGCCCAGCAGTCCCAGGAAACTTGCTTGGGCAGGAGGGGTTCTCACACCCTCGAACACACATGGCTCTTGCAGATGCATTGAGACAATACCTGGTACTTTCCGTTTGTCAGGTGCCAACAGCGCCATGTTATCCGTGTTATGGCCCAGGCCGAGGCAACAAGGAGGGGGTCAATTCCCTGTGGACGACATTATAGCAGCCCTGCAGACCCAGAACCCCACAGACCCGGCCCGGGCACAAGCCATCTCCGGTGCCATCTGCGTGGTAGCCTGCAGAGCGGCCGTTCCCACACCCATCCCTGCCCCAACCGGGGATCATTGCCCATATTGGCTCCAGCAAAGGGGCCCCGGAGAGCGGCAGCTGCAGGTTAAGTCCCCATCCCACTAAGCGCAATGACTCCACTGCCATTCTCCAGGCCGCTTAAGTCCCTGCAAAGCCCAAACTGATAGGATTTCAATCACGGTCTCTCCATCTTTTTCGGCTTGATGGTAAAAACAGTATCTCTGATGTCAGCAGGGATATGGTAGTGCTTTTTTTATATATATATAAGGAGAAGGAGCTTTGGAGAGCTCCGTGTCGCTGGTTTCTACTGTGACGGTCCTTGTTCTGCGAGCCGGGAGGCCCGTGTGGGTGGGGATTCCAGCCACACCGTCTAGAAATTCCCCGTGGCACAGGGTCTTGGAGCCACAAGGCTTATATGTGCTGGAAGCATTCAAAGTTTATCACTGAGTCCCATAAACCAATGTCGGGACTGGCGGGCTACAGTCCTGAGACCCTACTAACTCGTCCTTGGTCATTAGAGCTCAGGATTAGTGTCAGATAATCCCCTCAACATCTCGCTACTTCTTTGCCCATCCCATAGTTCCCTGTGAAGGCCACAGGCCGCTCGGGAGGCGTTTGGCCGCTTTGCAGCCTTGACCCGTGGTGTCATTTACCTGTCGTGTTATCTCGGGGAACTTCCTCTCAGGAATTCCAGGGGCTCTGAGCTCTGCGGGGTGGATGAAGCACCGTGACGCTCCACGGTGATGAATCAAGCCAGTTCTCTGCTTGTGGGCCTGGAAGTTTCTTTGGTCACACAAATCAAGGAGGACTTTAGCAGCCGTTCAGTTTTTAGGCCCCAGGAATCCTGTGATCAGTGGAAGACTTCTGCAGGCCAGCCCCTTTGATGGCCATTGATGGCCACTTGGGTGCTGCTACCCATCTCAGGAACACCCCCACCCCCCCCACCCCGCCCGGCCCCTCAGGGATCCCATGGTTCCCTCTGAAATCAGAGAGCTGGTCTCAGCAAATCCTAGGCGGTCTCAGCAGCCCCAGGGGTGGGTGGAGGGGAGGAGATATTCCCTTCATCTCTCTTCAAAGACGCTGCACTAACCTTGACAACTAGTCTCAGGCAGGTAAAGGGACTGAGTCCGCAGGGAGTCAGCCGGGGTGGGGGAGGGGCTGCACCAATCTGTCCACCCTTTATTTTCCGGACGTGTGTGGCTTCTTTGCTCCCCGTTGATGCAAGGAACCTCGGCAAGCTTCCCTTTAGCTTCGGCCGCAGAGTCCGGGGTCCAGTCCGTGACTGACCAGCACCAGTCCCAGCGCACCCGGGGACTCCAGATTCTGGTCAGTGAAGCTACTTTAATAAAATCAGCCCAGTCTAATATTTGATTTCTTTCTTCCCAGTCTAATATTCTCAAATCCATTCTCACATGTATTCCCTGGGTTTGGGATTAAATAAATCGACAAATATGGGGGTTTTGGTAGGGGAGGTGCACGCCCTTCGTCTTTCCTGAGGATTGTGCTGATCTCCCTCATCTTTCGTGGTTGGTGACGCATCTACAGGCAGCAAGGGCTGGCGGGTGAGAAGGAAGCAAAGGTCGAGCTTCATCAGCTGGGAGGGCCGGGGTGCTTTTGCCAGGGGTGCTTTGTGGGCTCCAGGGGCTTGGGAATCCCAGCAAAACAAACATTCCCAAAGTGCCCCAACAATTCCCAAGCTTCTGGCACTTTCCCTTAAGAGGCCCAGAGAGGCTACAAATTCACTTGGTGTTAAATTCAGACTCTGCTCAGTTTTTGTTTTGTTTTGCTTTTTAAACAATGAAACGGCAAGTGAATTTTCTGTTTCTTAAAGATTGATTTGTTCATTTAGAGAGCGCACACGTGAGCAGGGGGAGGGGCAGAGGGAGAAGCAGAGAAGCAGACTCCCTGCTGAGTGCAGAGCCCCATGCAGGGCTCCATCCTGGAACCCTGAGATCATGACCTGAGCTGAAGGCAGACACTTCACCGACTGAGCCACCCAGACGCCCCTCTGCTCCGCTGCGAGTCCCGTTACCCAAAGCTGCAAAGACACGCTCTGTGATTCTGCTGGCGCGTCTCGAGCCTGTCATTTCTCTCTTCAAACTCTACGTAATTAAGAGCAGCACCTCGCACAGCTCACACCCTTCGCAGTGGTTCACCCCCAGGGAGCCTGGGGGGCTCAGTCGGTTAAGTGTGTGCCTTCCAACCAGGTCGTGATGCCGGGGTCCTGGGATCGAGTCCCGCGTCGGACTCCCTGCTCAGCCGGGAGTCTGCGTCTCCCTCTCCCTGTGCCCACGGCTCATGCGCGAACTCTCTCTCTCTCTCTCTCAAATGAATAAATAAAATCTACAAAGCATTTCACCCCAGCAGCCACGCAGCCGGCGCCCCCCCCACCCCGGGGCTCCCCAGGCCTTCACTCCAGGTGAGCACAGACTGTGACCTAGGTGACCGCTTCTCCACGGTGGGCCTCACGGCCCCTTCTAGGGCTAGCGGGGCTGCTCTGCCTGCCGCTCTAGGCAAGGCCAGATCCCCACCTCTGAGGGTCTACTCTCGGGACGCGGACCACAGAGCCCACTGCAGCCAGGCCTGTGAAGCCGTGAGCTTCTGAGAGCAGCAGAGGCTGGGCCAGAAGCCGCTAACCAGGAGTGGGAGAGACCCTGCAGGGTTTCCAGAAGAAACCCCTCTGCCGGCCTGCCTGTCACCCCCGTTCCTCATGTAGGCATAGGACGGAGCACCCTCCCAGTGCCGGAGTCCCAGGCCCGGCACCACGCTGCTCTCTCGTGTTCCTCGAGCTGCCTTTCCGCTCTGGTCGGCAGAGAGCCAAGACGTTCCCGTGGAAGGTCGTGGATACGGGCAGGACGGCCGTGCCGCACTGGACGGCAGAGCCCATCCAGCTGGGGTCCCAGGGAAGGATGTGAGCCGGCCGTGGGGAGCCGTACTTGACACAGAGACAGAGGACGTCCAGCGGAGGGCTCAGCCCTACACAGGCCGGGGGCCCGGGCCCCACGCAGGCGTGAGTGCTGGAGGCTCCTGGGGCCTCTCCGAGGCGGAAAGCACCCAGCCGTCCCAGGGCCCAGGTCCTCCTCACCCTGCTGTCTGTTGCAATCTTTTGCATCTTTCCCAGTGCCTGGACACAGGGCCTGGCCGTTATGTTGTCTGTCACAGATAGGAGATGATCTCCAGGAGAGCCCGCCAAGTGTGAGGATTCAGGATTCAGCAAATGCGTTTGAGCACAAAATAGGAGCTCAGGAGACCCCAGAGCCTCATCCCCAGCGGCTACTCCCCCTGCACCCCCACATGTCCCCGGTGCTCCTCTCTGGGGGACCCAGAGGCTTCTGTCGGGCAAGCGGCCCCCAGCCTGCCCCCAGCTGCCTGGGGCCCTCCCTCCTTCCCATTTACAAACAGCTCGTAGGCACTGCTCTCTCGGACAAGGCCAGGCCCCTGAGGACAGCAATCTCCCGGGTTAGGCAGACGTGGGTTCAAATTCTGGCTCTGTCTCCATGCGTGGGCTCTGTCACCTCAGGCGAGTGACTCAGACTGAGTCCCAGTTGTCCCCCTAAGAGAAGCGGGGAGGACAGGACCGCCAGCAGGACTGTTGTGTGGAAGAAACGAGCTGTACCCACACAGTGCCTGTAGTCAGCCCACCGCGGCAGTGGTGACGGTCGTGACAGCACAACGTCGAACGCAAGCACCTGGTCTGGATGGCCTCGTTTCATCCTCAGAGTGGCTCAGGCCCTTTGTACTGATGGAGACACTGAGGCTTCATCACCTTCTCCAGGACAGGCGTGGGATGCTCACACAGACAGTGTGGCCCCGGGATCTCCATTCACTCCTGCACTGTAACTTCTCTCTCCAAACCTCCCATTGGAGAAGCTCTGTGGGCCCTCCTGGCATCATGCCGCTGATGTCTGCCCATCTTCCCTCTCCCTGCCCTGTCCCACCCGGCCCCGCTCTTGCTCACAGCAGAAGCCCTTGGAAAGAATGCCCCCACCTCCTGCCGGCAGATCCCCTGCACAGCTGTGGAGCCCACCAGAGGGTGCATCCAACTGGTCTTGCACCGTACTTGGTGTCTCCAGCCAGATGGGCCTGTGTCCTTCCCACAGGGACAGACTCACGCCCCGAGGCGCCACCTGGAAGAGGCACAGCATTTCCCGGGTGTGGCCTGCATTTGGCCCACCCTTTACATTGTTTGATGTTCCCCACGGTCCTGGGGAGACATAGAAGGCAGGGATGCCATCCCGACTCACACGTGAGGAAACCAAGGCCCGGGGTCTCGGGGCCTTCGCCAAAGTCACACAACTGGTAAGAACCATGGACCCTTCCTGCCTCTGGCTGGCCGGCTGGCGTCTGTGCAGCACTGCCCCGCGAGCTCCCCTGGAATCGTGGGTCCTGCCCAGGCCTCGTGCTCGAGTCCCTGGGGAGCAGATTCTCTCCCACTAAATCCGGGTCTCTGGGGTGGGCCCCGGGTGTCGGTGTTGCTTTTCAATCCCCGGGGGATTGTGCGTGTGGAGGACGTCTCTGGAAGGACTGGGGATCAATCGGTGCCCGAGATCATTTTGAGATTCTGAGTTCAGCTGGGGACACAGGACTCTGTCTAACCAGCTCAGAAACAGCCGAGCAAGACAAGACACAGAAGCACGTAGGGCTTTGATGAAGACAAAAGAACTGTAATATTTACACAAGAAACAACAACCAAAAAAAAAAAAAAAAAAAGAACAAAGAACAAAGCATCCTGGACGGAGCTGCTGAGTGTGCATTTGCTCCAACGGCAGCCCTGGGAGATTTCCGTTTCTGGAGCGCCTCTCCTTGCCCTGCTCTGTCGCCGTGTTTCAGCAGGAATGTTCTGGATGCAGGTTTCCTGTCCGCCCTGCTCTGGTCTGTGCGCTCAGGCCCCCTTCACACACAGTGAATGAATGTCAAGCCCCAGGAGGGTCACGGCCTTTGCTGCCTGCCCAGGCCCCCGTCCAGCTGGTGCGGTTCGAGCAGTTTGTTACCACTGGATTCTCTTCCCGGGGTCCACAGAGTGACAGCCCCCGAGCCGTGCCCTGCAGGCCACTGTCACTGTCGTGGAGAAAACCCGTGGCCTCGTCGGTGGTTTACACAGCATCCAGAGCTGCCTCCCTGTGCGGGGGTCACTCCCTGCATCCCCTCCTGCCATCCCAAAGTCCTCTGCTCCGGGAAGAAGTCCCCGACTTGGCCCGGAGGGGGGTTGAAGTCCTGGGTGTAGACGCCTGGGTCCCGAGGACAGCCCCGAAACACGCTCATGCCCTCCGCAGAGCCCCTCGGGGCACAGACTCCTGGCTTGGTCCCCAGGGCCGTTTCCCTTCAGGAGAAAACTGTCCCTAAATGTTTGCTTTGCAGCCGCTCAAGGGTACATTGTAGCATTCCTCCCAGAAACGTGGGCATGGCCCCCTCTGGCCTCATTAACCCTTTCCCACCTGCTATGTGAAGACTCGGTTTCTGCTCCCCCAAAACAGAAACCGTGCCCCCTCGACCATGGGGTGCAATAACATCGTGCTGTGAAAGCATCCTCCGATGGTAGGGATGGCGGGGGGGTGGACGTTGGGGAGGCCACCAGCTTCCTTTCTCAAACGTTCCCAATGAGGTGGACACCGGCCAGTGTCTGGGGGCCACACGAGGCTCCTCTCTCACCTCTGACTCCGGGTTTTGGCCCCAACAGATCTCAGTTCAACTCTGAGCCCTGGGCTCTGACCTGCCGGGAGGCCCCAGGAGACACATTCCATGCCCTAAGCTGCTGAAGCCAAAAGGAAAGCTGGCCTGGGGACTAAGAAGGATAACCAGGATGGGAGGCCCAGAAAAGAGAAGGGCCTGGCAGGAAGGCCACAGATTCGGCCACGGGGGGTCACAGTCCCCTGGGGGCCCTGCTGAGCTTCGCGGCTGAGGCTGCAAACACGAGTCTGGTGTTTTGTGTCCTTCAGGCCCTCCCTCCAGAGTATGTTCCAAGCTCCACTCTTCCTTCGCAGCTGCCCTGGACCCTGACGGCCCTGCTTGCTTGTCTGGCCTCCGGGGCCTGTGGCAGGAGCTCCGAATGGGCCTCAGTCCCCTCAGTCTGCGACTCGGGCAACTGGGCAGCATTCAGGCGTGCCGCGTCTGATGTCAGCTCAGGCCTGCTCTTGCAAGGAGACGGTCAGAAGGAACTTGCTCATGCCAGGGCTGGGGCGATGGGGCTGAACAGCAGCCCTCAGGAAAAGAAGGCGACGCTTAGTTCAGTCTGCTCCCTGAACAGCCCAGCCTCCTCCCCCAGAGGCTGCCGAACAAGCCCCAGGGCCAACAGTGATTCTCCGCCTTCCCTCAGGCAGCAGTGCAATCTGAGGACCAGGTTGAGAGGGCAGAGGCCCCAGCTCACAGCCGGAGATGCTGATCCAGGAGGTCTGGGGGCGGGGGAGGGGGGAATCTGCATTCCTGGCCAGCCCTGCGCGGGTTCAGAGGACAGTGGCTCATCTCTGACCACAGGCTGCAACGCCGGGCAAGGGACTAAGCCCGGAGCTGATGCAAGCCGCTGCTGTCACCATTTTGCAGTGTGTCATCATTTCTGAACCAGGGCGCCACATTTTTCTTCCGTACTAGTGGTGGATGATAGAAAATACATAGATTGATCTCTGCCCCTGTTTTCTTGGAACAGAGCTCCTAAAACCTGTGCCATGTCTTAAGTGATAAGAGCATTAGAAGCATCCTTTGTTCAAATAGTTGGTCTTTGACCGCAGTCTGACACAGAGCTCCTAAATCCCTTGGGATTTCCTGGGTGATAGCAATGTCTCTGTTCCAAGGTGAGTCTGGGCCGGCTACTGGATGGGACCGGTCACCAGAAGACCAGGCCGTGATTCGAAGGTCGGAATTTCCAGCCTCACCATCCGTTCTCCAGGGGAGAGGCTGGGATGGAGTTAACGATCAATCGTGCCTATGTCACGAAGCCTCCTAAAGATCCCGCAAGTGCAGGGTTCACGGACCTTCCAGGCTGCTGGCACGTGGAGGTGCTGGGGTGGGGCCGCCATGCACGGAGGGGAGCTTCTTCCCACGTACCTCACCCTACCCGTCTCTTCCAGCTTGGATGCTCACCCGCAGCCTGTGTCGTATCCTCTTAGAAGGAGCCCGTAAACAGTAAATAAACTGTTTTCGTGAGTTCCGAGAGCTGCTCTAGCAAATTAATCGAAAGGAGGTCGCGGACACCTGCGATTTGCCGCCAGGAGGCCAGAAACACAGGTGCCAGTGTGGACTTGCCATTGGCAGCGGAAGGTGGGGGGCACAGTCCTGTGGGCCTGAGCCGCTAACCCTTGGGACCCGATGCTCTCTCCAGGCGGGTGGTGTCAGAGTCGAGTTCAATGCTAGGACATCCAGCTGGTGTCATGGAATCACCCAATCCGGGGCAGAAACACACCCCCCCCCGCCGCCTCCGGTGTCAGAACTGTCGAGTGTGGCAGCGGCGTGCAAGCGGACGAGACACAGGAGGAACCGGGGGGCTGTCCTGAATTATTAAGTAATTATTTCTGCAAACTCCTCTGCTGGGCCCAGGCAGCGTGGCCAGGGGCCTGCAACCTGCCACGGGGCTGGGTGTGTTCCCCCGGAGACCTTGGGAGGCTCACGAGAAGGAAGTGATGGTCAAACATCCGGAGGACTGGCAGAGAAAAGAAGGCTCTGGCTTCTCTAGGGCAACCCTGAGCGGGGCACCGAGGCTGGTGGCTGGTTGCAAGGGGGGAGGAGGCTATGGAACGTCGGAGCCGCTGCGCGCTACAAGGAGCTTTGCTTCCTTCCGGGGGTGTGCTCCGGGCTGCAGACACCTGGCTGAGATGCAGGGGCCCAGATTTGCCACCTGGAACATCCTTCCTGGCACCCGGAAAGTCTGTTGAAGGACCTGAGCTGTGTCTGGTGGGTGTACTGAGGGACCACCATGGGGCACTGGGGGCAGTGGTGACATGCTGGTGTCCGGAGCATACAGCGGCCCCTGCCCCGGTTCAGACACAGAGAAAGCCTGATCACTGGACTCTGGGTCTTCACAAGTGTCATGTGGCACATGGGATCTTCCCCAGGTGGGAGAGCGGCCCCCGGAGCAGGTGCTGGCTGGGCCGGTGTCCCATATTTGGCACGGCTACACCCGGGGACTCAGATAGAGAGGCGCCTGCTGTCCGACTCCTCCTCGGCTGTTAAAGGCCAAGCTGGCTCTCCCCCGCCTCCCGGTGCTGCCCCCGCGAGGCCTTGTCAACAAATCCCCAACGGCTGGCTGCTCCGTGCTGCTGCTGTTCGCTTAGCTCCGTCTCCCCCGCCCCCATCCCGCCCGCAGTCCAGAAAAAAAAAGAAAAGGGCCTTCCCTATCTCTGCCTTTGCGGACACACCAACAATGGAGACTGCTTGTTTGGGAATTCCTTGCCCTGGAACCTAATACTCTTCTGGCTCTTAGCTTTGATCTTGCGTCTGGAAAACCTTTCTTTCTGAGCCTGGAGACAGTGTTGCAGTTCAGGCGGGGTCCTGGAGAAGAGAGGCTCCGTCTCTTCATTTCGGGATTGAGTCGGTGCTGGGTTGCCCAGAGCTGTTTTAGCACGAAAGTTCCCCCAGTCGCGCCAGACCTGTGGCCCCCGGAGCGGGGCTCGGGGACGTCAGAGTGGGTGTGTGGGTTACCCCAAGGACAGGCCTCCGAGGCCCTTCTTCCTCTCCCTCCCGGGCCTCCTGGGCCAAGCCGACGCGGAGGCCCCAGCCCCGCAGCCAGGGCTGTGAGTCTGTGAGTAGAAAGTCAGAAATAAAATCTGTCTGGGACTCGGCCAAGAGGAGACAAGTACAGTAATAAATGGCATCGACAGCTCACAAATGGCTCCATGTATACTCGGGCGCTCGCTCTTCAGGAACGGTGGCCCCACAGACACGAGGGAGAGGGGCTCATTCAGAAAGTGGGGTTGAGAAAACTGGTCCTTGTTTGTGCAAAATAAGCCGGACTTCTCCACCTTAACAGCACATCCTAAATAGTAGACTCCGGATGAAATAATAGCTTCATCACAAACCCGATACAGGCACACCTCGTTTCACTGTGCTTCGCAGATACCGTGTTTCCTACACATTGGAGGTTTGTGTTAACCCCACATCGAGCAAGCGTCCTGCCGCCATTTTCCCAACAGTGGCTCGCTTTGTGTCTTTGGTTTGTTGTTGCTGTTTTGTTTTTTAAAGAGTATTTATTTACTTATTTATCTGATAGAGTGATGGAGAGAGAGCCAGAGAGAGAGAGAAAGCACGAGCAGGGGGAGGGGCGAGAGAGAGGAAGAAACAGACTCCCCGCTGAGCAGGGAGCCCTATGTGGGGCTCGATCCTAGGACTCTGGGATCATGACCTGAGCCACAGACGCCCAGCCAACTGAGTCACCCAGACGCCCCTCACTTTGTCTTTGTATCACAGTTTGGTAATGAAATATTTGGTAAGTATTTCAAACATTTTCATCGTTACTAAGTTTGCCATGGTGATCTGTGATCTGTTACGTGGTCAGTGATTATGACTCGCGGAGAGCTCATAGGGTGGTCAGCGTATTTTGGCAATAAGGTACTTTTTAATTAAGGGACGTACATTTATAGACACAGTGCTTTTGCATGCTTAAGAGACTACAGTGTAGTGTAAACTGAACTTTTATATGCACTGGGAAACCAAAAATTTCATTTGACTTGCGTTATTGCAATATTTGCTTTATTGCAATAGTCTGGAACTGAACCCACACTATTTCTGAGATGTGCCTGTAGAAGGAAAATATCATAGAAAANAAAAAAAAAAGATAAAGACTCTGCTTCACAAGCCCCACCCCCTGTCCGGACCACAGCCATCCTCCCCACCCCCATGGCTCAGGACTCAGACAGCTTCCCTCCAGCACGTCCCATCTCCAGGCCCCAGACTCCCCACATTCCCACGGCATCCTGTGCCCCAGTGGTTGTGTCCCGCTTCCTGGGACAAGCCTCTCAGTCCTCAGGATTCTGAGTGATAGAGTGTCTTGTTCTCATGGTGATGAGGGAGTCCTGAAAATTGATGGTAGCAGATGACTCAGGATGGGGGCTGGCCACACCAGAATGACCAGCCCTGTGATTAAAGGGTTGGGGCTGAAGCCACGTGCTATCAGACCCGACCTGGGGGGCAGGATGAGGAATTGGAGGTCAAGGTCCATCCCACAGCCAATGGTTCAATCAGTTGTGCTTATGTAATTAAATCCCAATAGAAATGCTGGACCCCAGAGCTCGAGTGACCATCTGTGGTGGGCAATAGTCTTCGAGAATTGTCACACTTGACTCGGAAAGAGTGCCATGACCCCCACGATGGTGGGAGCTCTGCGCTCCTGGGTTCTCCCTGTGTACCTCTTCCCCTGGCCAGTTCTAGTTTGGATTTTTGGCTGTAATACAGCTGTAACCATCAAGAGTGATACTTTCCTGAGTTCTGTGAGTCCTGCTAGGGAATTATCAAGCCTGAGAGGGTCTGTGGGGACCTCCAAGTTCGTAGCCAGCAGCTCTAAAGTGCAGGTGGTCCCAGGGACCCCTGAGCTTGTGGTTGGTGTCTGAAGTGAGGTCTGTCTTGTGGAGGGTGGCCCTTAACCTTGAGTCTGACTAGCCCCAGGGAGCTCCCCGCCCTGAGGCACCGCCCCACAGTTACAGCGCTCCCCCCCACCCCCCGCTGGCTCCCTGCTTCTCGTATCTCCTTCTCTCTGCATCATCCTCCAATCTGCTCTCAGAGAGGTCTCCCTAAACCTCAAATATCCCTGACACCTCCCTTGAACCCGTCCTTGGCTCCCATTACCCTGGGAGGAGAGTCGAAACTCCGTGGCCCCACACACGAAGACCTATGACCTGGCCTCTTGCTGACTTCTCTTCTGCCCAGCTCCACCTCAGGAAATTTCTCTCTGGGCCTCACCCCACTCCTTCTATTTTCCTGAATCTTATTATCCTAACATTGGTCATTTCTACCTTGACCTTCAAAACTCAGCCCGTGTATCACCTCGTTCTGGAAGTTTATCTTTGACCCTTTTCCTATGACTCACAGCTGATGTAAGGGGCCCCTGAGTCGCTCCTGGGCACATGTCATCACCTGTGATACTGACACCTGATAGTGGGATTGTCTGCTTGCCCTTCTGGGTTGATGACCGAACTGTGAGCTTCTTAAAGCAACCGTATCTTCCAACTCCCTGAAACCCCGGAAGATCCCCATATGTGTTTGTGGGATGAACGGGTGAATGAATCAATCAGCTTCAAGAATCCTCCCTGACTCACTTATCCTAAGAGAGTAAGATTTACAAACATGTATTTCTCAATCTGACACCATCAGAAGGTTACTCCTGCGTGCAGAATACAGGGAGCCCTCGCCCACATTTTGCCTGACCTTTTGTCTCTCTTTAGCATCATGTGACATTTGCAGATCACTTGTACCCGGAACAGTCAGGATGGATCTATGGATTAAATGTCATCTGATTTTAACTAAAGTAACTGTCTTCAGATGGAGAAGTGGCTTCAAAACGGTTCAGGAAAAAAAAAAAAAAGGGTCCTAAAATTGAAAATAACCCTAATATATAAGCCTAAGTGAACAATGGATATGGTATTTGTCCCCAGTCCCCGGCACAGAGCTCCTAAAACCCTGGGACTCTCCTGAGTGTTTTGTATATATGCTAATGAGATGACCCAAAGGGTGCTAGAAAGTTCCAGGGTGGGTGCTGGTCAACAGAAAGACCCTGCCATAGTTAGGGGGTTTGAACTTTCAGTCCCTCCAGGGAGGGGAGAGGAGCTGGAGATTGAGTTCCATCCCCAGTGGCCAATGATTCAATCAATCAGACCTAAGTAAGGAAGCCTCCATCAAACCCCCTTAATGACGGGGTTTGATGATTGCATTCATGTTCTGGGAGGGGGGGCACGCCCCAGTTCCCTGGGAACAGGGCTCCCATGCTCCGGACCCTTGCAGACCTGGCCCCGCGCTGCCTGTTTGTACCCCTTGTGATAATAAACCGAGACAGTCAGGAAGGCAGTGTCCTGGCTTCTGGGGGTCATTCCTGTGAGTTATCAGCAGGGTGGGAACCCCTGAATTTGGAGGCAGCTGGGCAGAAGTGTGGGTGCCCTGGAGACCTCACCGTGGCTAAAGTCTGAAGCGCAGGCAGTCTCTCAGGGCTGAGCCTCTAACTTGGGGGTGTCTGACGCTGGCTCTAGGTGGACAGCATCCGAAGGGAATTGAATAGCTGGTCACCAGCGGGTGTCAGGGAAATGGGAAATTGGTTATTGGTGTGCAAAAGCCATGCGCATTTCGTGTCCGCAGTGACGTCAGAACATACTGCACAATGGGGCACAGAGCTGACCAACACCCAGTGAAAACAATGCAGATTGAATCTGCTATGGCAGCAAATCAGCAAGTTTGGCAAACAGACCAGGGCTTTTGGGAATGCAGATGGCTATCTATGCAAATCGCGGACCAGAAACCTTCCTCTGGGTCTCCTGGGCGCTCACTTGCGTGACGCCTCTTCAGTTCCAGCACACTGGGAAACCGGTGCCCGGAGCCCAAGGGGCACCTCCACCCTCTCCGTGATGTTGCTACTCCCTCCGGTTCCGTGCAAACTCTGGCACACTTGATGAAACATGTTTAGAAGCTTCTTTTGCGTTCGATTTTAATAGAAAAAGCATAAGAGGCGTTACCGGCGGGCAAACACTGAAGTGGGTTAAATAATGGAATAGCAGGTGACAGCAAACACAAACACGTCTCTTCCCTGACAAATACTGCTGCCAATGCCTGCAGAACACTGGGGAAAGTCTGAGCAATCACTGAACCACTTACTCAGTGGGAAGTTTGCTGTACAATTGGGTAAAACTGCAGATCCTGTGACCGTATCTGGAAAAGATGATGTGTCAATACATGAAATGCACAAAGAATTTTCTTTCTTTTTTTTTTTATGAGCCACGAAAGGAAGGTATTTTCTCAACTGTAAATGACCTCTTTCAAACAAGCTACAAGAGAGCTGCATTTTTACTTGGAATTTTTTTCAAAAAAGGAATTCCGGATCAGGTTACAAGATAGTGAAGCAGGGAATTCATTCCTTTCGTTGTTGAGGAAGGCTAAGAAACTGATGCCAAAAAGTGAATGCGAATATCAGTGGTTACTTTTATAAAAACAAAACCTTGGGGCGCCTGGGGTGGCTCAGTTGGTGGAGCGTCTGCCTTTGGCTCAGGTCACATGATCCCGGGGTCCTGGGATCGAGTCCTGCATTGGAGTTGGGCTCCCTGCTCAGTGGGGAGTCTGCTTCTCCCTCTACCCCTCCCCCCTGCTTGTGCGTGCTCTCTCTCTCTCTCTTTCATACCCTCTCTCAAATGGATAAATAAGATCTTTAAAAAAAATACCTTTAAACATAGTAGAATCTTTTCCATTTTTTGCGATGACAGAACGAAAAGAAAATCTTTTGTGCCACAAAGATCTAAACGTGATCTTGCGACGGAACAGTTAAAAGGCCCATTGAGTTGAAGACAAACAAAAATCAAGTGTCCCAGCTTAGTGACCGTTTCCCTGATTCACATGACGATCACTTGGCAGGCGCCTCAGACACGGCCACACGGGCGTGGGCACGCACACCATCTGTCCCTTCGGAGCGGAAGTGGCATTCTGATAATGCCAAGAAATCGCTTTATCTTGTACAGTTGAGCATTTTGGAGAATATGTTTGGAAATGTTACTGTTGTGTGATATTTTCTGGCGGAGGGGCCCCCGGCAATGTGTCAACTCAAGAGCTTTCATATCTGCGCACTCTAGAACCCCGAGTACGTAATTCTCCAGCCGGTTTACAGACCGTCTGGTTAGTTTATACAAACAACAGATGACAAGCCCCAGGTGGAAAGCTATTAGCCAGATTTTCACAGCAACAAAGATCTCTGCGTAATCGGTGGATTTAAAAGAGAAACATGATTTAGCCCGCGTGAACAATGAGGCTCTGTATTCATTTATCCATTTGTTTTTTTGGTATTATTTCTCTCTCACCGCTCAGTGAAGAAATAATGCATTCAGGGCTCATCCGCGCTGGGCATGGGTCAGAAGTGAGCCTTCCAAGTTGAGATCCCTCCAGACCCCAGCGTGACCTTTGCTGTCCCAGCCAGGCTGAGGTATCATCTCCCAGTGACGCCCAGCGCATGTCCGTCTCTGACCCTTTCTTTGGGCATGCCATTTCTCCCTTCTGGAAAGTTCTTCCTTTGTTCTTACCTACTCCTGCCCTGCTCATGCCTTGGAGCTCAGCGCAAACCAAACTTTCTTCAGGAAGCGCTCCCCGATGACACCTTGCCTGTCTGTCTCCTGAGGCCCCAAGGCACTCCTGATCTGACCCAGCACACCAGGCATTGTCCTCCGTGTGCACCTTGCTTCTCAGCCACACGGCCAGCCCTTGAAGGAACACTTGACGTTATGTTTCCCTGGTACCTCGGACGACCTCCATACCAGGCCATGCACACAGCGGGTGCCTGATAAGCCAATGAAAACGTGTGAGCCATAGTATAATTTGTGCTAAGTATCCCCTGCACATTCCCGCCAGCCCAGTCTGGGGAGTCACAGCTCAGCTCTGAAGACCAAGAGGCACCAGTTCCACTGGCCCACTCCTTGGCTGTGGGAACCTTGGTCAGACTCAGTTTCTTCATCTATGAAACAGGCAGACACTATGGGCCCACCAGGGTCAGCGTGAGCCATAGCTGGACACCACGAGTAGCATCTTACACAGGATCTATTATTCCTAAGGTGTGAAGAACACACTGGGGGAGGTACCCAGACGCCGTCCCATGGCCAAGGGTGTGCTTCCCTTACTCACCCTAACTTTGGGTTCTTGCCATGAAGCCAACCCCCCAACCTATGCGGCTTTAGCCTTTTCTTACGGGAGCTCAACTTGGTGGCTGCAGGAATGAACTGAGTGCGAGTCCTTTCACCAGCAGACACGCATGTAACTCTTCCCCAGCTCCCTGACCCTTGTGACTACCTGGCAGCATCCCCACCAAACTACATGCCCCCCACCGCCGCCAGTCTCTGATTACAAAGAAGTAAAGAACTGGAAATGAGGCTGAGTGTGGGACTGGGCTCCCGGTCACGGGGTGACAAGGGAGCATGCCGGAACCTGGGACCCACCTGGCGCCCCAAGGACAGGGGTGTCAGATGCCTTTAGTTCAGAACCCGAAGCCGCCTGCTTCCATTCTGACATTCCCCCAAGAGCTGCGTCCTCAGGGGCCCGTGACCCCGTGTCTGGCTGACCCCACAGTTGGAAACGAGTCCCATTCCCGGAGATGGCTGCGAATAGGCATTCCTGGGTTTTTACCTTTCCCTGCTTTTTAAAGATCGATTTTACGTGTTTCCTTTTGAATGACAGGAGTGGCCAAATAGGCTTTGAAAACAGAAAAACTATCAGATGTGTACAAAGGAGGATATAAAGTGTCCCCCACCACCCCTGGCCAGGAAGAAATTGCCGCTGTCAGGACAAAAGGGCCACAGCTTGTCCACTTCTGGAGCCCACCCAGGGGAGCTGCCCCCCACCTCCGACACTCTGTCCCCTTCCATTCCTACCAGTGCACAGCTCCCCAGCGAGGGCAGTTTGGGGCTGCTACAGCTCCCCAGCTCCAGGGTCCTTCTGTGCTTGTGGCCCCAGGACACACCGGAAGGCCTGCCCCACCGCCAGGGGCTGCCCTGTGCCGGGCCGCTGACCCCAGCCCTTCCTTCCTGGAGGCCTCTCCTGCCCGGGCCTCGGGACTGCACATGGGCTCCGTCAGAGGCTTCATTCAGCAGCCACTGGGGGGAACTTCCCATCTGGAAAGATCGGATCTAAGAAGAGGTCAGCCAGACCTGTCATCGGCCTCACTTGGGTCCAAAGTGAGCTTGGCACCCCTCACAAAGGGCCTGTCTGCAGCCTAAAAGAAGTCATTTTTAGAACGAAAGAGGGAAGTGTCATCGGACAGAGCGGGAAGTTGCCGCCTAGATTGTGTTGCTCCCTGGCTAATGGGCGTTTAAAAGGTGGATCAAATCAAATCAAAAGTTACTATGTGCCAGATGCTGAAAAGAATACACAGAAATGTAAAACACAGTCCCTCCCTCCAAGGAAACTGGAAGTTGCGGATATTGCAGGCAGTTGAATGTATCAGTCATTCCATCTGGCAAAGTGAGGCAGAAGGATGCAAAGCTGCATCATCCAATGTTCCGGAAGGTCAGACCACACAGGAGCTCCTCCCGGCTTTCAGAGACTCATCCCTCAGGTGTATCCTTTGTCCTCACAGCCCAAAATGGCTGCTGAAATCTGGCCACTGTGCTGGAATCCCAACCTTTCGGGAGGAGGCAGGAGATCGGAGAGGACGCCCCCTCCTTAAGAAACACTAACTTCCAGAAATGGTACTTACCACTTCTGTCCTATCCCCTGGTCCAGAACTTACTGACATGGTCATACCTCCCCAGGGAGGCTGGGAAGGATAGTCTTTATTCCTGGGAGTCCTGTGCTAACATTTGGGATTTCCGTTGGAAGAAAGGGAGAAGAGGTGTTGGGGATATCATATTGTACAATCCCAAAGCCCAAAGGAAACAGTGGTGTCTTGGAGGGCAGTGGCATCAGGAAGAAGCTGGGCTCACAGGTCCTTCCAGGGCATATGTGATGCAGCCCATGGGGCCTGGGTGCTCCAGTCAGTTATAAGGATTCTTAGAATCATCAGTTGAAAGGCCCTGGAGGACCACTTGTTCCCGTACCTTTGGCCCCCGTAATGATGAACGTAGCTTTGTATCATGCAGTTGCCCCTCTTCTGTTTGAACCAACCCCTCACCTGGCAGTCGTCACCTGCTAAGGCAGTTTGCATTCCTTTGATTCACCTGGTTCTTCTTTTGGACTTAAACCTTCTGGAAATTTCCATGAAATAATAATTAATGCAGCAACCCGATGGGGTGCAGGTTCTGTGCCGGTGTGAGGGGCGCAGGGGACCACTCTGACGGGGCCCCTGATGTGTACACAGTGGTGCTGGACCTGGAGGCTGCAGGAGTGTGCCCAGCAGGTGAGCAGGGTGGTCGCCCTGAGAGGTGAGAGCCCCCCACCCCTGGCAGTAAAACCCTTTCCCAGCCCCAGAAGGAGCTGAGCGAAAGCCCCACATGGCAGCTCTGTTGTGAGGGCAGTGGGGGGGCACCCCCACTGTGAGTCCCCAGGCCCCCACATTACTATAGGTAGCGGGGAGCCTTCAGGCCCCCCTGAAATGATGCTGCCCTGTTCTGTGAGGAACAACAGCTCTGCGGGCCATCGGGACAAAAAGGCTCAGGTGGATCAGATGCCATTCCCCAGGCATTCAGGCGCTGTGGCAGGTGGGCCACGTTCCCCAAGGCCTGGCCACACCTCCAGGGTCAGGCGGCCTGGCCTGCGTGCACCCTCTGGCTTTTTCCATATTTCCCCGAGTGTTCGTTCAAACAATGAAGAGGAAATACTCCCAACCCCAGCTGTCCAGGATACACGTGTCTGCAGCCTTTTTCCAGAGCGGGAGCGGCTGCTCTGAGGCTGCTGGTCACGGGAAGGAAGCCCATCCCGCATGACCAGGAAGCAATAATGTGGCATCACTGATTTCACGGCCCCTTTATTCTTCAGGCCATGAAAGGGAGGCACTGCTCGCATCCCTCCTCAAACATGGATTTGCGGCAGTCCCCAGGGGCTGCCACTGGGCTCCATCCATTGGCAAACAAGATCCAGCAGAGGTCGGTACGCTGGGTCATGCGAGGCTCGGCGGCACTGGCTTCCTTTTGAACGCACGCATGCCCTTGCTCACAGACCAGCTTGGAGGTGTTCAGGCTCCCTCTTGCCCGGGGCCCCTTTATTCTGACCTGATTCATAAGGCAGGCCTCAGCCATGTGGGATCTTTCCTCCCACTACCCCTGGGCACCACGGGACCAGAGCCGCAGGAAACTGCTTGCGTCATCGTTGAGCCCCCTGGGCCCAGGGGGTAAGAGTGAGAAGAGCAAGAACAGTGACTCCAGTTGGGGCTGCCCGCCATGTTGGTTTGCTAAGGCTGCCAGAACACAGCACCACACGCTGAGAGGCTTGAATAACAGACATTCATCGTCATAGGGCTGGAGGCTGGAAGTCCAAGATCAAGGGGGTCTGTGGTGTTGGTGCCTTCCAAGGTTGATGGGGGGGAACTGTTCCCAGCCTCTCCCCCCACTGCTGGTGGTTTGCTGGCAATGCTTGGTGGTCCTCAGCTTGTAGAACATCACAAGGACGTCTGCCTTCATCCCCACACAGCGCTCTCCCCGCGCACGCGTCTGGGTCCAAATCTCCCCATTTTATGGTCACTGGGGCCCACCCTAATGACCTCATTTTAACTCAATCATCTGAATGACCATATTTCCAAATAAGGTCACACTTACAGGTATGGGAGGTTAGGACTTCAACGTGTGGATTTTAGGGGACACACTCAACCCATAACAGAAGATGACCTACAGGTCCCCAGTCACATGTGAATTTCAGTGAGTCCCCTGCAGAAGTTGGGATATACTTAAACTAAAACATTATTTGTTGTTGATCTGAAATTCAGATTTCACTAAGCAATCTGTACTTTTCTTTCTCTCTCTCCGTCTCTTTCTTTTTTCAACTGGCAACCCTACATTAAGCAAACCGCACCTATGAAAATTTAGATATGCTCAACAGAAAAGTGAGCTGATTCTTTTCTTTATGGAAAGATTAATCCTAGGATGCCTTTAAATAGCGAATGCCTCTGGAGACATTAGGAGGTCTGAGTAAGGACCAGTCTCTGTGCAGACCGGGCAGAAACCCCGTGTCTGTTCCACATCTAAGGCTGGGACAGGGAGGTCAGTGTGGGGAGAAGAATGGAGGCTGGAATCCTGCTGGATTTGCACTCCTGGGTGTTTGAGCGTGTCAGGGACAAGCTGGGAGTGGGTGTGTGTGTGAATGAGAGACCCACGCCCAAGCCCCAGTTCTATCTCTGGCCAGCTGGTCACCTGCCCTCTGAGCCTCGGACTGCTCATGAGCCTTCCATGTCTCTTGCTGCCCCCCCAACTCTGTGGTGGCTCCCTGTTCTCCCCCACACACACAGGCCTACCACATGGCACAGGGCGACGGCTTCCTCCTCAGCCTGGGACAGCTGGGACATCTGTGTTCTCCAGTTAGAGCAAGAGGGAGAACAAACCTGCCCAACTGGGCAGCAAGGGGATGGAGAGACCAAAGGGACACAGAGGCAGATAAGTGAGATGAGGGATGTTTGGGGGGCAGGTCCTGAAGGAGTCCCCAAGTCTAGCCCATATGTGGGTCCCCTCAGGGAAGTACACACCTCCTTCCTTCAGGTGAGAGGCCGAGAACCTCAGCCCCTCTGAGGCGAGGCTGGAGGCCAGAGCCTCCGTTCAGTGGAACACGCCCAAAGAACCCCGGCCTGCACCTGGGGGCCCACCTGGGGCTCCCCCACACATCCAGCTGCTCATGGTCATCGAGAGGCAACCAGTGTGGCCACGGTCTGCTGCTGCTCTAAGATTTCTCTACTGAGATGATTGGAGGGAAAGTGGAGACCACCAGTATTCTGGAAATCCAGATTTTTCTCTTGTGGTCAATAGCCCACCAGGGATGATGGCAGGAAAGTTGTTCAAACAGTTGGTATCAGATGTGGTTAGAACGCACCCCGAAGTTCTTTTATGCCGAGGAGCTGAGCTCCACCGCAGCTGTGATACGAAATTAAGGTGTTGATCTAAGGGGCATTACACAACGTGACTCACCAGCAATTAGATGAGGGGCAGTTAGCAGGACCCGGCAGAAGTTTGGGGGGAACAGGGTCCTGGCACCTTTGCCTGCTGGCTCAGGGCTGGCCCAGTGCCGTCCTGCTAACATGGCAGGGCTGAGCACGGCGGCGGAGCCAGCATTCACTCCTGGCAGCCACAGACGCCCCATCACACTATCAAGCTGTTAAGCACTGCGTTTGAGTCCAGGAGCAGGGCCCATCACTCTTGACTTGCATCCTTCCTCCGACGTGCTACTCACTACCTCTCACTTGCCAGTTCCCATGGAGTCTAAGGGGTTTAAATCCAAGCAGTGACAAGGAAGGCATGAATCCTTAGAGCCTGGCTGTGGGTGGCAAGCACCCATTAGATGAGGAACGGGCCGCTTGCACAATTTGAGGAATCTGACAAATAAATTGGGTGTGACTCTGATGGCTAAGTCTACCCTGTCCTTCCAATGCATCACACCTTGTGTAATAATACCGGCGTGGGTTTTGCTCTTTTTCATAACTATTATTTAATATCCATGCTCATTGCTTCCCTGGATGACGAAACTGCACCCAGAGATCCATCAAGCGACTAAATCCATACCCCCAGAGCTGGTTGGCATTGAGGGGCACGCAGGGAGCAGGGGGTGCAGGGAGGGGCTGATCAGGCTGAGCCTATGGGGAGGGAGCTGGGGTATTCGTGAGCAGGGAGCCTGATGCACGAGCACGCCGACAGAGCGAGGCAAGGACAGACTGTCCTCGGGCAGGGGGTCTGGAGCTGCCCTCGATTCACTTCAAAGGAGCTGAAAGCAGGGACTCAAGCACATACTTGTACACCCGTGTTCACAGCGGCACTGCCCACAGTAGTCAAAATATGGAAGCAACCTGAGTGTCCATCAAAGGATGAATGGATAAGCAAAATGTGTATGTGCCGGCAATGGGATATTATTCAGCCATCGAGATGAAATTTGGGTACATGTTACCACCGTACAGGTAAACCTTGAAAACATCATGGTAAATGAAGTAAGCCAGACACAGAAGGACAAAGACTGTAGGATTCCCCTTACAGGCGGTAGCTAGAATTGTCAGTGTCAGAGGGATGGAGAGTAGAATCGAGTTTTGCGGGGCTGACGGGAGGGGAGATGGGGCGTGAGTTCTTCACGGGCACAGAGTTTCTGTTTGGGGGATGAAGAGGGTGATGGTGAGGGCAGCACGGCCACGTGAACACACTGAATCCCACTGCGCTGTGTGCTCAGAAATAGCAGAGGAAGTCTCACCCGTGAAATACACAGGCTGCTTGTACTTGTATTAAGAATGGTATTCCCAGCTCAGCAAACGCTCCCATGAGCAGAACGAGGCTTGCCCAGCGCCGGCCGGAGCCCGGGCCCGGGAAAGGGCCATGTTACGACAGAGCGGGAGGCTGGCCCTGGGCCCCAGCGGGCCGCTCGCTCCTTCAGGGGCCGGCCTCGTGAGCAGACGGTGCCAGAGTGGAGGACGGGGAGGGAAATTCAAGTTGACTCATCTGCAGGATATGCGGATCCGGACAGGACCTCCAAACTTGGCAAGCTTGAAGGAAATGATTTTAATTTTTTTTTTAGACTTTCATGTAACCTAGACACTCAGCTGGGACTCTGTTTCCTATTTCAAGCCTTTTTCAAACACTTGTGTTTGCCGAGACCTTCATAAACACACGTCCAGGGGAAGGAACCAGAAGGAACGGGGCTTCTCCCGGCCTGCCACTCAATTCCCTGGGCTCGCGACACTCAGGTGTTTGACAGGAAGGCAGTTGTGCGGACGCCCTCGGGGCAGGAAGTGGTGGGGTGCAGAAGCTGCTTTCTGGATCTGACCTCCAGTCATAGAAAAATAGTAAACTGGGATGTGGATCAAGGAGGCTTGAGAGCATCTGGGCCTCCCTCAAGACTCCAAGCACGTTGAATGGAAGACAGTCGGGGGATCCTACCTGCACTCTCTCTGGCTTTGTGCTTTGATGCAGCCCTTCCAGCAAGATCTAGAAACGAATGTGTGGCTCATTCACATACTCGTGCGCCCAGTGGTCATCTGCGGAGCCCTCCCGCGAGGCTGGTAGTGGAGGCTCAGAACCAGAGCACGGAGGCCCAGCCTCCCCCTTCTGAATAATCGTGAATTGTCCCCTCCTTTTGGTGTATTGCAGNCTGTGCCACCCAGGCGCCCCTGGCTTTGTGCTTTGATGCAGCCCTTCCAGCAAGATCTAGAAACGAATGTGTGGCTCATTCACATACTCGTGCGCCCAGTGGTCATCTGCGGAGCCCTCCCGCGAGGCTGGTAGTGGAGGCTCAGAACCAGAGCACGGAGGCCCAGCCTCCCCCTTCTGAATAATCGTGAATTGTCCCCTCCTTTTGGTGTATTGCAGGGCTAAGGACCCTGCTTACCTGACCAGGGCTGACAGGCAGGGATGAAGACAGGGGTCCAGACGGAGTCCCTCACTGCTCCCTCCTAAAATATCAGCCTCGCTCCTCTGTCCACACGTGCTGGGAGGTCAGCTGCCGGGGAGGCCGCCCTGCAGGGTCCGGGAGCGTGAGCTCTGCTGCTTTCAGCCTTAGGACGGAGGATGCCCACACAGGGCCTTGGCCTTCCTCTGCCTCGACGAGCCACTTACCGTTTTGCCTTATCTCTTTTTGGTTTTGTTTTCTTTTGACTAAATTCTTAAAACGTAAACTTAATTTTTTCAAACAGTTTTAGATTAACAGAAAAACTGAGACTATAGTAGAGGGCGTCCCCATCTACCCAGCACCCAATTTCCAGTCGTTACCATCTTAGGTTAGTTTGGAACATGTGGTATGATTCCTGAACCAACGTGGATACGTCGATATCAAGTCCATACTTGCTCAGATTTCCTTGGTTTTACCTGCCATTCTTTTCGGGTCCCAGGATCCCACTTAGGATACACGTAACTTTCAGTCTTCTGGTCTCCCTGGCGTGGACTGTGGTCCTACCTTGTTAGACTGGGCCCCCTCACAGTGCCCGGGGCAGCGCCTTGCCCCCCCCCCCCCCCCCCCCCCCNGGGCTCGAGAGTCAGCAGCTGATGAAGGATGAAGGGAAGGAGCCCAGCACGAACTCGCCCTCTCCCAGCAAATGTCACAACACCAATAAACTCTGTGAGGTCCGGTGATGCAACACCGTTGTCTCTGGAGAGACAGGGCTGGGGATGGGGGTGGTGGGAGGGCCGTGGTGGGAGGGCCATGGATTTCGCTTTCCTGGTTACATTGCTGTGATGTTTTAAGCAAGTCTTTTTAAATGATCTGCATGTCTTTCTTTTCCAACTGGAAACAACAAAATAAGCTCCAGCTGTGGGGCGGGGCCAGCGGGTCTTGCATCCCCAGCATCCCCCCCCCCACACCCCAGGAAGAGGCTGCTGCCACCTAAGACAACCAGCGTAGGAGACGGGGCCCAGAGCATGGGTTTCCTGGCTCCTTCCTGTCCTCACCCACACAAGGAATCAGAAAAGGCAAGGGCTTCAAAGCCTTTGGTATAAATGCAATCTGACACACATGCAAACCATCCCAGTTTCCTCCTAAAGCATTTCGGGCCCCCAGCCCCCGCCTCTGAAAAGAACTGAGATTGGATTAGCATCCCGTCTCTGGAGGGGAGGTGATCGGGGAAGCAGGCGGGTTAAACTGACCAAGTCACTCTTGGGCTCAAGAATTGCCCAGAGCCTCTGCTCCAGGATGGAGGCCCAGCCCCTTGGGGCACCCGGGGCTCACAGGAAGCCCCCTGCCGCTTCCCTGGGCTGCGCCTGGTGTCTGGACGTTTAGGGCCACCCTACCCTGTCATTGCCCTGCCCTGCCAGGCCTTTCCAGGCGGAGCTGGAGGGAGGAGCCTGGTCTGACCATCTCTTACACATCCCACCCCCTCCCCACCCCATCCGCCGTCCAGAGGGCAAAGGGCACATAGGGGCGCTCAGGGAAAGGCTTCCTTGTGGAGTCTGAAGAACAATCTGATTGAAGAATATTTTCAAGCATGATTGACATAACTTTCTGGAGGCCCAAGTCCTCTTTAGAGATCATGTCCTAATGAAGGAAGCTGGGAATGCGGTCAGGTGAACGAAGTCAGGGTCTCCGGGCCCAAGCGCCCCAGAGAGCTGAAGGCGGCCGTTTGGGGCCTTCCTCTGAGCCCTTCGCCCTCCCTCCAACCCCAGTCACTGAAGCCCTCCCCCCGCCACCGCCGCCTGGCTCCTACCTTTAGATGTCATGGTGGTGACCACCTCCCAGCATCGCACGTCCTCTGGGGGTGCTTCGACACACCGATGCTCCAGCCACACAACGTGCTGGGCCCCCCACAGTGAGATTTTGACACCAGAGGTTCTGAAGCCTAGAAATGCTGGAAATATTTCATAAAAACTCCTGAGTTATAAGTCAGGTTCAGGTAGTGTGTGTCGTGATTTTTTAAAATTTTTAAAAAAAGATTTTGAGAGAGGGAGAGAGAAAGCACGAGGTGGGGGGCAGAGGGAGAAGCAAATTCCCCACTGAGCGGGGAGCCAGATGCAGGGCTCAATCCCAGGACCCTGAGATCATGACCTGAGCCAAAGGCAGACGCTTCACCGACTGAGCCACCCAGGCGCCCTGTGTTGTGATTTAAACCACAGATCTGCTTTCGAAAACAGGCAAATATTCAAAACCCAAGAGATTGGGATTCTGAAACCAAAGGGAGAAAGGATGGGGGGGAGGGAGGCATTGAAATGCTTGAATTGCATTCAAAGCTTGGGGTTTATTCTCATCCAGAAAACTGCGGGGAAATGAGAAGGGATTTTTCCACCTGGGGTCTTGGTAATATTCCGAGCGAAGGGAAGGAAGGTGCCGGCAGACCACCAGGCGGCCCGAGCCAGAAAGGAAGTGTCCTCTGTTCTTGATCCAAAGAGATGACTCTGGAAAGATGGAATGTATCTGGCAGGTTGTATCAGGAGGAGGGAGGAACAATCTATTGGAGATTTTGGCTCTAACTGATGAACCAGTGGTGGTGCAAATGGGGCCAGGCAGTGGGGAAGGAACCCTGGGACTCCAAGAACCGTATTTCCGTGGTTTCGGTGCCTGTGGCCTGAGCGTGGAGCCCACTTCCTGGACATAGGGCCTGGGACCTCATTTGGAGCAGGATCTCCCCTGGGGTGCCATCTTGTCACACAGTCAGGTGACCGTCCTGAGGGCAGAATGGCACTCTGCGGGGCCACACCTGTGGCGAAGCTGGTCCACGCTGGGCAGGGAGGGGGTGATGCTGAACACACACCAGGAACCGACCATATTCGAGACACTGTTGGGCTCCTTGCACACTTACACCTCATCAAATGCCCCCACAGCCTTGTGAGGGAGAAATAATCACGCCCATTTTATGGATAAAGAAATTCAAGAATTTTTAGTAATATTCCCAAGTGGGCAGCAATGGTAAACGGCAGATCCGGTCACTGCCCCTGAGCGAGCATGTGCAGGTGGGAGGCCCGGTGCCGGGCGCGGGGCGGGGGGCACGGTTCCTGTGGAGGAGGTTGCTATGGTTACCAGCAACCGGAAGGAACTCCACCACTTGTTTGCTAAAATGCACAAAGGGGCAGACCAGTCAGACCTTTTTGGAAGGGCATGCTTGGCAGTGACAGCTGTCCCTCGCCTTGTCCGATGTCACCTCGCTCACCAGGTCCCAGCTAGGAGCCAGAAGTGGGCAGAGGCACATGGTGTACCCCCCGCAGTACCTCCCTCCACCTTTCATCTGCATCGGCTGAGAACCAACAGACACGGCTGACCTCCTGGGACGTGCTGGGGCTGCAAGTGGTTCACTTGAAGGTTAAGGATAAAGTGGATGGAAGGCTCAGGAACGCAAGGGCTAAGGTCTAGAAAGCAGTAGTGAGCACCGAAGAAGAGCAAAGAGCCAGGAGGTAGGGACAGAACCCCTGGGTGGTTTAGCCCTGCAGACTCCACAGGCCGAGGGCGAGCTAGCCAGTTTTGGCCCCCAAACCAGAGTCTTTTCATCTAAGTGCCCGTGACGCCTGCCTCCGACTCTCCATGAAGAACACGCTGCGTGTTGTTCATGGGGGGCTGCGCTCGATTCCACGAAAGCCAGTGACCCCGCAGGCCAGGCCAAGCCCCAAGGGGAAATAATTATATCCCACAGACATTTCTTACACGATTCATCAAAGATCCACCCTCCATCCCCCCTCTGCCGAGAAGCCCACAGGCCTGGAACAGTCTACTAGCAGCCAGCCAACCGGACCCTGCTGCCCCGGGAGCCCAGTGAGGCCTCCCTCCCTCTCCGCCTCCGGATGCCCTCTCCCCTCCCCTGGCCTGTCTCTCCCTCTCCTCACTCCTTGTCTTCTGCGTCTCGCCGCCGCCTCGGTGGCTTCTCATCTGCAAGAAGCCTCTGCTGGGAAAACCGGCTGTGGGTCTGTGGCTCTCAGCCGGGTGTGTCCCCTGGCACCCCCCATCCCAGCCCGGGGGCCAGACTCCTGGGGCCGCTTCTGCAAGCTCTGGCCCATGGCTCATCAGCCGGTTCCCTGGCCCCACTGGGACCCGTGTCCTTACGACAGGAAGGTCCACAGGTTGGTGCTGGCTCTGGGAAGCCATAGCTCAGCAGTGCCGCCTGGAGCTCCGGCTAACCTGCCTTAGACCCCCGTCCTTCCTCCTCCATCTCCAGCACCTTCTTCCTTAGTCTCCATTTCGAAGCCTGGTTCTCCTCAATCTATTCCTTTCTGATCACTTGTGGCATGTCCCCAAGAGCTAGCACTTTCCGGTCAGTTTAGGTCAGGTGTGGGAGTCAAGTCTTTATTGTGTGCCGGTAGTTTCAAGTTCTGCCATGTGCAGAGCCCCGCCAGGGACTCTGGACCCCTCCCTACCTCCGGCAAGCACGGGGGACGAGGCTAAGTGGGCGCACAAGCCGAGCTCTAAGCCTGGCAGTTCCAGAAGCAGGAACCGGCCTGCTGGACAGCCAGTGAGGCCTTCAGGCCTTGCACAGGGCTTGCTTTCCCAGGAGGGAAGAAGAACCCAGCTGACATGGAGACGGATCCTTAGAGCTGGAATGGACCCTTTGCCTCAAACTCAGACCTCCTCACTTTCCCTGTTGCGGATGAATTAAGAGCTGTGTTCTCTGCTCTCCTCCTTAATCTTTAGTCTCGAAACTTTAGCAGTTTTTTAACATTTGCCCCCAAGTCTTCACCGGTGCCCCGAAATACTGCCCAGGCTCTATGAAGCACTAGGCTGAATCCAGCAGCTTCCCCACACCCATTGTCCATTGATCCATCAAACAAGGTTGGACCAAGAGCTCCCTGGGTGCTGAACTCCATGCCTGGCACAGAGTGAGGGCATGGCGAACGCCACTGTGCTGGTTAATGTCCTGGGTCAACGTGACTGGGCCCCGGGATGCCCAGACATTTGGTCAAACATCATTCTGGGTGTGTCTGTGAGGGTGTCTCTGGATGAGACTAACATTTTAGTTGGAAGACTGAGTAAAGCAGATGGCCCTCCCCGATGTGGGTGGGCCTCATCCAATCAGTCGAAGACCTGAAGAGAACAAAAAGGCAGAGCAAGAGGGAACTCCTTCTGCCTGACGGCACCGCCGGGACACTGGTCTTCTCTGGCTCTTCTTGAGTCTCCAGCCTGCTGACCGCAGATCTCGGGACTTGTCAGCCTCCGTCACCATGTTAGCCAGACCCTCACAGTAAATCTCGGTACGTATCTCTTCTCTCCTCTGGGTTCTGTTCTCTGGAGAATCCCTAAGATGCTCAGCGTTACCGGTGCCAAGACTGTGTCTCCAATCCATGCAGCCAACCACCACCCAGAGCCTACGGAGTGTCAGGCGCTGTGAGTTCATTAATCCAGAATCACTCGCGAAGCGCCTGCTGTGTGTCCGGGGAGGAATGCTAACGGCGTCCGTGCCGCGGTGGACCAGACGCAGATGTCCCCAGTCGCGGTAATGGCTGGCCGTCAGTGCGAGACTTGCTCAGGAGCTAGACGGTTCTTTATTACAATAGAAACCAGCAAATTAAATTTACTTATTATTGTGAGATTTATGGCCACGCCTTTTTTATGTGTTTTTCAAACAAACCCGTCGTCATGGTAACTCTCTTAAAACAAGATGCGACCTGGTTTAAAGAGCCTGAGAGCTAATTACAATGGTGCTTTGTATTTAGTTATACCTTTCTTCTGAGGGGTGTGATGGACCTCACTCATTAAGCTTCACAAACTTCCTCTGAAGTCTTTAGGGGACAGATACTATTAAACCCATTTTACAGACATAGACACCAAGGCACAGACGGGTTAAGTGACTTGGCCACTGACTGGCAGCTCAGCCACGAGCAAGTCTGGGCCCGACCCAGGCCTCCCCTGGCTTCCTTCTGCTGTCTCTACTCACCAGACTCCATGCTGAGGTTTGAAAGCCCTTCTTCATGAAAGGCTCAGTTTCCCATAGCGTGGTCTGCTGCCATCCATGTGCAGAGGAGGCCCCGGCGGGGAGGCTGCAGGGCTGAGGGAGGGAGGGGAGCAGGGGAGAGGGGAGGCGGGGCTGCCAGAAGGCGGTGGCACAGGAGGTGCTGAGCCAGGGCCGGGCCTTGGTGGCCGTGCACTCGGCCCCATGTTTGCAGGGGTGGAGCGGCCGCCCGGGGCCTCTGCTGTGGCTCAGTGGTCTCAGAGCACGGCCCAGAGCAATGGCGTCTCCATGTTCCAAACCCGCAGAATCAGAAACTGTTTCACAAGCCCTCCGGCCTCCGGGGGCTTCTCTGGGATCTCTGCCTGGATTTTCCTGCTCAAGATGTCCTCTCCAAGATTGTCCTTCCCCAATCTCACTTCTCCACAGGCCTGTCCTGACACGGCCTCGCTAACGCAGCTGCAGGCTTCCCTCCCGGCCTGGTTGTGCACCCCACCTTCAGGAAGCTCGGCAGGCACCGCCGTCTCCCACGGCCAGCCACGTGGGTTCCAGAATAGGGCCCTCTGCTTGGTCCCTGCCACGGAGTGGTCAACCAACAGCCACACAAACCTCGATTTGTGACCCAAGAGGAGGGCTGAGGAGGAGGAACACGTATTTGGGTGGGTGGGGCATGGAGCCCAGGAGTCTGGTTTTGGGCACGTGGAGCCCGAGGTCTCAGTGGCCCACACAGATGAGGGCTCCAGTTGTTTGGTGCCTCGGCAACACCCAGGACAGGTGACCCAGAGGAGCTGATCTCGAGGAGGGGGAATGAAGGGGTCAACGAAGAAATCCTGGAGCACGTCAGCACCTGGGTGGGTGGTGAGGCTGAGGAGTGGGCAGCGAGACCAAGGAGGCCAAGGGCCTGACAGTGTCCAACGTGACAAAGGAGTCACGCAGGGTTAGAGAAGCCTGTTCTTAGATCCGGTAAAATTGGGAGATGCACTTCTGGCCTAAGAGCTATGGTCCTTGGTCCTCAAGTGGAGGCTGGAAGGTGGGCTCCAGCAGGAAGGAGGGACTGTGGGGGGCTGCAGATAAGGCAGGGGGCCACGAGGAGGGTGGAGACACTCGACTTGCAAAGTAGAACTGTGGGAGGCAGAACCAGCATGGGTGGGAGGAAGAACGAAAAGGAGTAGGTGGGGAGGAAGATTTCGACTCCCCAGTTTTGAACTCACATTTGGAGCATCTGAAACGGGAGAGACCGATCATCAACGGGGTGTGTGAGCAGAAACGAACGGGACAGTGAGCACACAGGGACAGGACAGTGGAATTCCAAGCAGGCAGGTGCCGTGACTGAACTTGAAGGTTCCTTCGAATCTGGAGTCTGGGACTCATGATTCTGTCCTGGTCTGAAAGAAACCCAAGGCTACTAGAAAAATACAGGCGGCTTCCCCTGCACCCAACAGGAAGGCTTGTGGCCCTATGACTTGGAAGTTCCACCCCGGCACCCACCACCATCAGGGGTTCCCACTCCCCGTCTGGAGAGCCGGCAGAGGCCTATCTTCCACCCAGTATATGGTCATGCATGAGGAAGGGTACATGTTTTGAGTAGGGGACAGCACGCTAATTCCCAAAATAGATCATTCAGACATAACTGTTAGACTTTTGTATTGCACTAATTAATTTAGGAAAATTCATATGGGCACAAAAACTGACTTTCAAGACTAAAAATTACGAGGACTGGAATTTTTCACGCATGTTCAAGAAGATGCGCAGCATCCAGGGGCGCCTGGGTGGCTCAGGGGTTAAGCGTCTGCCTTCGGCTGAGGGCGTGATCCCGGCGTTCTGGGATCGAGCCCCGCATCAGGCTCCTCTGCTATGAGCCTGCTTCTTTCTCTCCCACTCCCCCTGCTTGTGTTCCCTCTCTCGCTGGCTGTCTCTCTGTCAAATAAATAAATAAAATCTGGAACAAAAAAAAAGATGCACAGCATCCTAAATCAGGTTATTATCCATGCCTAAATAGAAGGAAATTCCAAAGAGAAGATAATTCTGTATGTTCCCGAGGAGAAAAAAAAATATGCCAACTTGGATATGGAAACTTTTTTAGGGATGTTCATAAAAATAATCAAGTATCTATTTATAGTACACACACACACACTGTTCTCTAATGCTCTGTTCTTCTCTTTCAAAGTATCAATAGAATTCAGTCACTCCAAGACCCAACACAATTGTTTACTGTGGACTTTTCTTGGACTAAAAAATATATTACTTTTGGTATTCTCAAATGCAAAAGAGGACAAGTTTCCTACTGAATATGTAACAAGGAAACTGGTCTCTGTTACAAAGTGTCCACGGTTCTGTGAGGCCTGCCATCTACATTCCCTCAAGCAATGAGAGGGTCAACTCCATGATTTTGATATAGTTTCAAGCCTCATGGCTACACAGGTAAAGTGAAGTTTAAAAATCACTGCAAAACCAAAATCAATTAAGCAAAACCCCTAACTTTTTAATGCATTGAAAATCTGCCTAAGAACTATAAACTCTTTCACATTTGCTTATAAAACCACAAACAGTTTTCTTCTACAAAATCTCTTTTGCATTTATGGGGCACCTGGGTGGCTCAGTCCGTTGAGCCTCCGGATTTATGGTTTCAGCTCAGGTCATGATGTCAGGGTCCTGAGACTGAGCCCTGGGTCTGGCTCCGCGCTCTGCAGGGAGTCTGCTAGAGATTCTCTCTCCCTTTCCCTCCCCCTGTGCTGGTCCCCTCCCCCACTCATCTTCAAGGCTCTCTCAAACAAACCTTTAAAAAAATCTGTTTTGCATTTAAATGACGCTGATGAAAGAGCTTTGAAAAAGAGTTAAATACTCATCTTGTGCATTTAGTTAAAAAAAATTTCACAGAAGCTCCAGCAAAACATCTCACTACACAATGTATCACATTACACGTTGCAGCAACAAGCACACACCTGGGAGACAAAGCTCACTGGGCTCTGCACCACGCACCCCCGGAGCTCAAGATGACACTCCACCTGTCACGGTCCGCGGGGATTTTCAGCTTGGGGCTGGACCCGTTAGTGGGTTCTGAAGTCAATTTAATGGGTGTAAACTTATTACATGGGTGACGGTAGGGAAGACTAAGGATCTGCTACAGGACAGAACAGAAAAGTCCCGGCGTGCTTTACGGGTTACGGTTTATAACTCCGGATATACATGTGTTCTGAGTCACGATGTCAAATGTATTTCTTACCTTGGGACAAAGTAAGAATCATTTGAAAACCACTGAGGTAGGGTTTTGGAAACCCAGAGAGGCAAAAGAACCAGGCGAACAGAAAAAGCAGAGCCCACGCTTCTTAACTTGATGTCCTGTGTTTTACTTCTTTGAAGAAGCAATCAGGTGTTCTCCAGAAATGATGGCGGGGTGGAGAGGTAGGACGGAGAAAAAGGATCAGGACAGACGGTTCACTGGGGATGAAGAGATTCAAGCAGAACAAAGGCTCTGAATCAAGAGTGAGCCTGGTATGTAAGTACTGAAGGGGGGGGCAGTTCACTTTGGTTCATAACCTTGTTTCTCATTTCAGGGAGGAAACAGAAGCAATTAGAAGGGAATGTCCACCTGCTTCCTGCTCCTTATCAGCCTGCCCGTCACCTACCTACCTGAACATCCCTGAGTACTCTGCTTTTCGTCTCCTTACAATCTGCCCTGTGTCTACGGAAGGTCACTACCTTGATCCATGTACTACACCGTTCCCTCCTTCGCTCCCGTGCTGATTCTAAACTACGTCTACAAATTCCTTCTAGGGTTGCCCAATCTAGCAAATAAAAATACAGGTCACCCATTAAATTTGAATTTTGGATAAATAACAAATAACTTTTTAATGTAAGTATGGCCCATGTGATATATGGAACATACTCTGGTAAGTCACGTGTTTATCTGAAATTCAAATCACACCAGGCATCTTGTATTTATTTCACCTGGCCACCCTACTTGATGCTCCTTCTACTCGAAGATGGCACCTAATTCCCCTCGCGCTGAGCAAGGGCTATACTTGGTGACTCCCTCCTAACAAATGGAAAAAAGGGTCAGTGATGACGTAGGACCTCTGCTACCAGGTGATAAGAGGCACTGTGGCTTCCATCTTGGTCTCTCCCATCTTTGGATACCTCTGGGGGAAGTTAGCTACCATGTCATGGGGATATTCCAGTGGCTCCACAGAGAGGGCCACACGGCAATGAACTGAGACCTCTAGCCTGCAGCCATGCGTCTGAGTGAGGAAGGGGGTCCTCCAGCCCAGGTCTCACACCTCCAGCCCAGGCAGTCTTGGTTGACGCCTTGATTGTACCCTCATGAGAGACTCTGCATCTGAACAACCCAGCTAGCCTGATCCTGAACTCCTGACCCACTGAAACTGTTAGGTGACTCTGTGATTTCAAGCTGCTAAGTTTTGGGGTAATTTGTTACACAGCAACAGATAACTACTACACTTACTTAAGGTATCACTCCAGTAATTGTCTTCTCTCTCTGACGTCAACGCTTTTTCCTTTTCCTGGATGATTCCCAGCACCATGCAGACATGCTGGGATTTCTCCTACTTTAAAGAGAACCCTCTCTTGATCTCACAGGTCCTATTTTCTGCTCCCTTCTATCCAAAAACTACCAAGTGCTATGTACCATCCCTCCTTCCAATTCCTTTTCCCTACTCTGTCCTGAGCTACTCCAGTGAGGCGTTCCAGCCCAGAAACAGCTCTTGTCAAGGGAGAATTGCCGCTCTGGTACTGAATCCAAAGTTTCAACTAACTCAACTATTCACTTCATACAAATCTATTAGACAGTGACTATGTGCCAGGCATGGTGCTGGATGTACAGCGGTGAACAAAACAGACCATAAAAAAAATCCCTACTCTTACCGAGTTTGCATTCTGGTGTGGGGTGGGGGACAAACAATAAATAAAAAAGGCACAAAAAAATGAGTATTTATGGACAAAATAATACAGTATCTGGAATCAAAATATTTCAAAGTAATAAGGCCAATGGGTAGAACTAACAATGAGAAAAGATAAGATTTATTGTTAATTACTGAAGTGTGTGATGGGTGCAGGAGAGATCATGAAGGTGTTTTCTACTTTGGTGTATGTTTGAAACTTTCCATAATAAAAAGTCTTTTATAAGCACACTGTATTGGGTTCCCGCAGCAGTAAAGGCACGGGGAGTGCTGGGGGCAGGGGCATGACTGTTTTACATAGGGTGGCTGTGCCTTCAAGTGTGAAAGACATGCCAACGGCTGGCAGAGGAAGCGCACTCCAAGCAGAGGAAATGCATCTGCAAAGGCCCTGGCTTAAGAGAACGCCCGGAGTGTTCTAAAAGCTTCAAGGTCAGTGCAGTGCTGATGAGGGAGTGAAGGACACAGAAGGGGCAGGTCACACTGCCTTGGAGGCTGGGAGGGCTTGGGCTCTTACGTGGAGAGTAAGCCACTGGAGGGTTCTGAAGGAAGGGACCTGATCTGAATTAGATTTTAAATACACTTCGTCTGGTCAGACAGATTCTCTCACTACGTCCTCACCCTACACTCGCCCTGCTGGGGTCTTCCCTATCAGCCAGTGACAACTGGATCCCTGCGTTTGCTAAGACCAAATGCCTCGTGGCCACGTCCGGCTCCTCTCCCTCACCCTCCACAGCCAGTCCGGCCACAGACCCCGCACCTGCAGTGCCATGGTGTCCCCGCCGGTGACCTGGTACCGTCCATTCTGCTCACGGCAGCTGGAGAATACATGCCGTGGGGCTTTCATGAGATGAAGACCCAGACATTTGTCCTAGGAACTTTTTAATAATTAGAGTTGCAGGCATAACACACCCCACAAATGGTACTGAAAAGAATGTCATAAGATTAGCCCACTTATGTTACAAGATATTTGCTTCTGCGCTTACAACAAATGGTGGATCCTATGGACAAAGCTAAAACTATATCCTAACTAGAGAACGGTATTCTCTCGAATCCCATACACACACACAAAGACAAAATGGAAATGACATTTAGAGTGCTTTGCTACATAGAGGTGTTTCATAAAGATACTATGTCCACTTAAAAAATAAGTTGAGTTATGGGGCGCCTGGGGGGTTCAGTCAGTCAAGAGACCGACTCTTGATTTTGGCTTGGGTCATGATCTCGGGGACCTGGGATCAAGTCCTGTGTTGGGCTCTGCACTCGGTAGGGAGTCTGAGTATTCTCTTCCTCTCCCTCTGCTCCTCCCCCCATTTGCACATACTCTCTCTAAAATACACCTTTTTTTAAAAAAAGAAAAAATAGGTTGGGTTATACTTATTATAGATGCCACTTTTTAAAAGGCTCTTTCTGTGGATTTTCAGGCATAACCATCAACAGGGGAAGAGTCAGCTTATGGATCAAGCATGTCATAAGATACTCTGAAGTTTATACAAAAGAAGGAAGTACATCTCTCTGTATGTCCACACTTGAGAAAATTAGTTATAAAAACCAAGCTGAGGAAAAGCATAAATAGTATGGCCCCACTGGATGACTAAAACATGTATATATAGTTGTTTATAAAACAGTAAAATATTTGAACACATATACCTTATACTAACAGGAGGTATCTCAGGGGGATTAGATGGGAGTAAGTTGTTATAATGGGTATAGGTGACTTTGATAAAATAATTCTTTTCTAATAAGAGTTTTTCACTGGAGTGTAACAAGTCGTGAGAGTAGCTCACCACCCAGGTTAAGGGGAAGAACCAACCAGAGCCTAGACGTCCCATCACACCACCCGCACGCCCCCGCCACTTTCCCTGCCCACTGCCCCGACTGCTGAAAACAGCTTTCTTTTAAATAGTTATTTAAAAATATATTGAAGCATCAGGCCAGGGATATTAGAGAATGAGGGGGATCTGGAGCAGGATGAGAGGAGAAGCCATCACTCCGGAGCCCCCGGGATGGTCCTGTGGTGAAAACCAAGCCCCCGCCTGTAGGCCGGGCCACGAACGCCCTGAGCGTACGTGCCTGGTGGAGACCCACGACCGAGGGCTGGTACATGCTCTGTAGTATGCAACCTGGGCTTCAAAGGAAGGTGAGGACTGTAGCGGGTGCTTGAAGAACCTCAACCCGCAAGAGGTGGGGCTGTCACAAGGCGCTGACAAGGCAGCCCGGGGCAGGAGCGGGTTTCGGGGCAACTCTGTTCACTGCGTTTTCCCCGAACGCCCATCACAGATGCAGCTCAGGTCCTCCACCTGCCCTTTCAGGAACCCCCCAGAACAAAAGCCAAGGGGCACCCCTGCCTTTGAAAAACCCCGGCATTGAGAAATCCGCTGAGTTCCAAGGGGCACGTGCCGAGGTGAGGGAAGGGCGGCCGGTGAGAGACAAGCTTTACCAAGCACCCGTGCGCCTGCCGCCGCGCTCAGTGCTCACCCAAGTACCTCGTGTCATTCTCATGAAAATCAAGTCTTTGGCTCATTTCATGGGAGGAACTGACACTCAAGGAGATTAAACAAACAGTCAAGGCTCCAGAACTGGTGGGCAGCAGGGCCGGGACCAAACCCTGGGCCGGGCTGGTTCCGCGGCCAGCGTCCCAGGCCCTCGGTCCGGCGACACCCTGACGCCCGCCTCAGAAGGAGCCCTGTTCGCAGAGCACACGCTTGCGCCCCACTAGCGCGCGCCACTGAGCCTCGGATTTAGCTCCATGGCCTACTGGCTCCCCACTCCACAGGGAGGCCCCCTGAGAAGGAAGGAAAGGAAAAGAGAAGGCCAGGTAGGGGCAGGGAAGGCCCTGACCCCGGGATATCGGTCTGCAGCGCAACCACTCAGCCCGGGGAGAAAAACTCCAGCCAGGGGTCCTTCCTTAACTTCTGAAATCCTCCTCTAAGGAAGCCCTCGGCGTGGACACAGAGACCAGCAAGTGCAGAAAAGCTGAGGCCCCTTCCTTTGGGAAGAGTGCAGGGGACAGGACGCCGAAGGGGCAGGGCAGGCAGCACCAGGGATGGAAACAGGTGAAGCCGCTGGCCCCAGACCACAAGCTGGGTGGGCGCCCAGGGAACAAGACTCTTCCTGGTGATGGTGTCTGTCCATACCCGTAAGCCGCGCACATGCCAGACATACACACATCACAGACACACCACAGACATGTGCACACACACCAGACACACACACCAGATACACACACACCAGACACACACACACACCGCAGACACACCAGACACCACACACACACATCACAGACAAACACACACACAAAACAAACATATCTTTTTTTCTGGAAACAGACTGCACCTCTCAGGCCTCAGAAGGGGACACATGTCTGTACAGAAGCAACAGAGATAGGGAACAGGACAGAAAAGACGGCATGGAAAGAGAGCAGGGGAGCCCTGAAGGGCTAAGGAACAACATTGCAACAGGAGGAAGAAAACGGGGAGAGATACCCGGTTGAGTCTGGGGCCCGGGATCCGGGTGTCCGTGAGACCAGTTACACAGCCTGCAGCCAGGTCCTGGCAGCATTCTCCCTTTGTGCTTAACCGCTTTTCAGTTAGACTCTACCATTTAGAGGCCAAAGAGCCCTGATTCCAGTTGTACCCAGAGAAACACACCTCCAAAATCACAATACCTGAGAACTAGGGGAACCAAATTCAATTTTCAAATTAACTCAAAGAATGGTTCTTTATCAAAGAAGCTACTCAAATGCAAGTATTTATTTTTACAAATGTTTTCTCCAGCCAGTTTACCTCAAATCGCACTTAAGAAAAAGGAAAAAAAAAAAAAGAAAAAGAAAACCTGTATTTAATCTTGTGAAAAGTTAAGAGAATAACCAGTGGCTTCCATTTCTTAAATTATATTCTTTTTATAAAAATATGTTTAAAAACATCCCCCCCACACATAGACAAGCCACAAACTACCAACGTAGAAATGCAAACACGGCCAACACGGACACTTGAGGTGAAACAGGAACGGGGTTCCTGGGGGGTCAGCAGTGAAGGGCAGCAGGCACTGCAGGGAAAAAAGTCCCCAGGACATGGTTGATCTGCATTTTTAGCACGGGATAACCTCCCATTTCATGGTACACATTTCACAAGATTGAAAAGCAACACTCTGCTTGATTAAAACCACGGGGGAAACGCACAATGTTTATGGGGAACAACTTACAGGCCGTGCTCTGGGTAACGCACTGTTCAGCGCGGGGAAGGGGGGCGGTTTCCAAGTCTGCCGCAGAAGGCATGGGGACATCTGCCAAACCTTTACCTCGCCCAGGTACCGAGAATTTACACGAACTGTTAACGTGTGTCCCCTGTGTTCGCCGTGCTCCAGTGACGGTCAGTGTGGGCGCTCCTTCCGAGCCGCGTGCAGGCCCGATCGTTTCCAGAGTCAGTGAAACGGCCGGCCGCGTCTGTGTCGGGACTTCAGGTGACCGGCTGAACGACGGAGGGTCTTCCTTTCTTGTCGGTGCAGCTTCTCAGCCTCCTGCTGCTTCTTCTGCTGTTCGGACTGAAGGCAAAAATTACATGAGAGGGAAAGAGAAAGAAAACCCCAACACCCCCTTTTGTAACCAGCACACCCCCAACCACAGCTGAGCCGAGGGAGCAAAGCTGCCCAGGGGGCCCCGGGGCACGCAGTCTGGCCCCTGGACTCTGCTCCCACAATGCTGTGCTGTTTATTAGCCAGAGCCGTCACTTGACTTACACTGCCCCCAACACACACACACACACACACACACACACACACACACAGAGAGCTAACATGTACTGAAGGTAACCCACCCACGGTTAAGTATCATTCACCAGAATGGGTTCTAAAGAATTTTGGTTGTTTCCAAAAAGTCCAACTCCCCTCAGAAGCCTGAGATTTGCTGCCATTAACTCCCGACAAGGGCTCAGCAGACAGTCGCCTGCAAGCCCCCCGGCTGGTGCAAACATGCAGGTTCATGGGTGTCACTGCTCCGAGGGCACGCCTCCCATGGTGACGCTTGCCCTGGCAAAGCGGGGGCCCCTCCACCCCAAGGAGGCCTGTGGCCATCAGCGGCAGTTCTCGGAGAGAAGAGAGCCAACGCAGAACCCACAACAGAGGTCAGAGCCGCCTGGTTTTAAAATCACATTTGACGGTTCTGAGGGCACCAACTCTTGAATGCAAAGCTCAAAAAAATATTCTCAGCTGCTGGAACTGCACAAAAGGTAAACTGAGAAAGCACTGTTGGGGCACAAGTTTTAAAAGCTGAAACGCGTTGCCTTATAGACGCCTATGAGGCCTGCTTTACACTGGTCTGTACTATCCTGTGCACCTAAAACACTCCGTGTATTTTGCTCTTGAAGAAGTCTCTGTATTCACCTCCAGCGGGTATGACTCAATATTTTAAAATCAAAGAGCTGAGGGGTGAGGGAGTAGTGGGGAAGGAAAGCCAATTTTAAGACCCAAAGCCAATGAGTCCCCGTCCTCTAGGAAGCTCTGAAACCGGGACTCTGAATAATTCCTTCAGTTCTTTTTCTGATTATTACTATTTCTTCAAGAGCGCCAGTAAATCCTGTCCGGTACGTTCCTGCCTAGTAGATCCCCAGTGCCTCCGCTCCGGGCCCCTTCAGCCCACTCCTCAGGCAACAGCCACGGTCAGGCTGTTTTTATTTTACAAATAAAAAGGGTCAGTCTTCTGCTAACTAGAACTTTTCAACAGCCTTCCATGGTTCTACTTAGAATTAAGGGCAAGCACCAGCTGTGGCCTGCTCACGAGGCCCTGCAGGACGGAGCTGCGCAGAGTTTCCGCTGTATCTGATGCCACTCATCCTCGTTCAGACCCTCGAGCATGCCTGGCTTCCTCCCTCCTCACGCAAGAACGCTGCCTCAGTGGTACCCTGTGCCTGGCACCCTGGCTGACCCCACAGGGCTCTTGCTCAGCTTAGAGACCCAACCTGCACATCACTTACCCTTCCCTAGCCCCTCTGCCTGGGTCAGGCCCCACCGGACGCTCTCCCAGCGCCCCGTCCTCCGCTGGAGCGCCTGCCCCCACTCTGACGACATAACCAGGTGTGTCCTTCCTGCGACAGACTGAGAGCTGTGGAGCAAGCGCCACACCGGTCCGGTTCTGTGTGTCCCCAGCACACGCCACAGAGCAGGTATCTGACACACACTTGTTAATGGGGTGCTCAAAAAACCTGGGGAACCGGCACACTGAACTATGGTGTCAAGACCCTTGTAAGAGCAACAAACACCGGTGATTTAACACTTTGTTTCTTCATGTTAAAAAGTACCCCCAAAAAGGCTTCTTGTCCAAACAAGTTTGGAAAATGATGCACCGAATAAAGATAAGCAGGGTGTGTTGGAGCTCACTGGTTAGGCGCTTTTCTACATCTCCAGCGTGGACCTCCGTCCTCGGCATTTCCCCGCGGGTCTGATGGGAGAGCGATCTCCTGGGAGTACGTCTCCCTCTCCAGCAGCACATCTCTGCAGAGCTCTGCCAGGCCTTCCCCACAAAGCAGCAGCCTCCAGAGGAGCCGGTAAGCAGCAGGGACGGTCCCGCAGACAAAGCCCTACCCACAAAGGGACTCTCGCCAGCCTCTCTCCGAAAGGCTGCACGGACGACACCAGCACCATGTGCCCAATCGCATACGACCGAGCGGCCAGGCCGCTCATCTCCCAAGTTTCCTTTCCTTCTGCTTCTCGCCCACCGTCGCCAGCAGGCTGGCCCAGAGAAGGGGGGGACGCGGACACGTGTAGCCCCCACACCTTATTAGCAGCAGCCTGGCCAAGGGTCTGACGAGAAACTGCAGTACAGGAAACCTGAAAACTGCATTTGGGACCTAATCCTAGTTTTGCCACTCTACAACTGTAAATAATACTAAAGCATAAACATTCCCCTTACATTTTAGTTACATATTAGAGAGTATATATGAGGGGCGCCTGGCTGGCTAAGTGGGTAGAGCATGTGACTCTTGATGGTGGGGTCCTGAGTTCAAACCCCACACTGGGGGTAGAGTTTACATTAAAAAAAAAAAAGTATACATGAAAATCCTGGGAAAACTTGAGATTTTACCTAAATAAATCACACACCTAGTATCAAAGGAGATTTTTATTAGACACTACACAAATCCCTAATTATTCCTAAAAGTGAGATTTAATAGCTAAAATTTTGTTGCTCTAATGATACAAACAGACAAAATCAAACACAAACTGACACCATTCTCCAAATAGCTTCGCAGTCTCTGCTTGAGTCAGCCACGGGGCCGTGATAAGTATTTCTTAGTGCTTCTTTGGTTTTTCACAAAAAAACTAGTAATTTCGGAGGCATCTTATTTTCATTTTCCCACAAATTCTAAAAGCCCTAGACAGTCAGGGCTTTCTCATTAAGAGGTGGCACTTGAAGTGGCCCAGTGACCCTGAAACCACACTGCCGGCTCCACACAAGCCCCGGGTCACTAAGGTCCCGCCTCCGTCAGGACAGCAGGAGCCCGCCTGGCTCTGGCTCAGCCTCAGCCTCAGCCAAGCTGTGCGCTCACTCCCAGCCCCAGAGGGGCTCTGGCTGCTGGGAAAGTGCTAGAACAGGAACACAGCTTCCTCAACAGGGGAACGCTTGGGAAGGCCGTGCAGAGGTCAGACACATGCACAGCACTACTGGAAGCCTATTTTCCTTTCTTGAATTAACAAAATCACGTTACAAAACTTACCCTCTTTAACGTGAATGTCAACTGTTTGCTGCCGACTGTGGTGTCTGCTACGCTCAACGTGCCATTTTTTGCTTCGAGTTTCAAACGATCTTCAAGGGTTTTACTGGAGAGATTTAAGAGAATGACACAGTAATTAGCATTATGTTTTGATTTAGCATTTGAAACAAGTTTTAATTAGAATGGATCACATGAAGAAAATCTGCTACGCCTGTGGGGAGAGACAGAAAATGGCATTCACCAAACACAATCGTGGCAAGAATTGGGGGCCGACAGTCATCCCTCACGCTCAATAGATACACAGTAAAAAGAGCAGCTGCCAAAACACCCGCTAATTTCGTGTTTTAAGTGGCGGTTCCCAATTTATTTTCAATGGCTGCTACTTATCTTACTAAATCACATTTCTGAAGCCGACAGGCAAGGAGCGATATTTCCGAAGCCTGTAATTTACCGTAATGGTCAGTGGCACGTAGGTTTCTGGAGCGTGTTGTATTTAAGCCGCGCTCCAGGCAGACAGCAGAGCGCGTCACGCTTCCGTAACTCAGTCACCTCTCCAAGGAAGCGGACACCGATCAGGTCTTGCAGGTGAAGCCAGGGAGAAGTGCGGGGCAAGTCCGGAGGCTCCCTTCACCCGCCCTTAGGTCACTGGGCGACACTCACCACCCACAGTACAAACCCCCTGAACATGAGTCCATCCGACCACAGACCACAGACAACAAATGAAAGCACCGCAGGTAAATTCTATCCGATTCAGTCTGTTCACTCCCTGCTACTTCTCTCAGTGCCTCTTCCTTCCCTTCCTTCCTTTCTTTTCTTTCTTTCTTTCTTTCTTTCTTTCTTTCTTTCTTTCTTTCTTTCTTTCTTTCTTTTTTTCTCTTCCTTCCTTCCTTCTTCTTTCTTTCTTTTTTTTAAAGATTGTATTTATTTATTTGACACAGAGAGAGAGACAGCCAGCAAGAGAGGACACAAGCAGGGGTAGTGGGAGAGGAAGAAGCAGGCTCCCAGCAGAGAAGCCTGATGTGGGGCTCGGTCCCAGAACTCCGGGATCACGCCCTGAGCCAAAGGCAGGCGCTTAACGACCGAGCCACTCAGGCGCCCCTTCCTTCCACTTTCTTACTTGAATTACTCTTCCCACTGAACTGTACCCCAAATGTAAATTTCATTGCGTTTCTTGATCACATCTTCCCCACCCTGTTCTAGGGTCTCTGTATATAATCTGTGCCCCCACTGTGGTCTGCTGTGCCCTTCAATTCTCGATCACCTGCACCAGTAACACCACCCTACCTGGCTTTACAATCGAGACGTTCGGTTTCTAACTTGTACACGTGACCCTTCATTGCCTGTCACAATAATAATGTTTTATTATAAAATCAGAACAGTGGCCCTTTCCGTGAACTGGGTTTGGAGGAAAAAACGGAATGAAGCTTCAAGACAAAGACTGGCAGTGAGTTTCCATGTGAGCATGTGAGCGCTAATGCTTGGAGAACTGGCCAAGGTGCCTGTGATGCAAACGGGGGGGAGGGGGCCGAGGAAGCGAGAGGGAAAGAATATGGTTCTCTCTTCTTTCCTGTTCCCTCTTCCAAAAAAGGTCAACACGTTTCCCTTTCCAATCCTCCTCGTACCAACTAAAGTTGAATGTACCCCTTTTGAGCTAACCTGTAAAAAAGCCTGACTGAATTTAAAAATGGCTGAATTGGGAGAAGGATTTGCTTTTGCCTGAAATACGATCTTCATAACTAATTACTGAGCAGAATGCTGCTCCTAAATGGCCCGCAAGATAAAGTGATGCTCCTTTGAAATTCTGCGGGAAATGTTTGATGTTCGCACCATGAGAGATTTATCTCCAGTTTATGACTAGTAGTAACGTACCGAACATGCCTTCTTTATATAACTTGAGACGTGAAGTGGTTAGCATAAAAGTGGCACTCTTTTCTAAGCAATAATGTTATTAAGAAGCACTTTTAAAGTACTTTTCATCTTCAAAGTGCTTTACAGACGAACTAATTAATCCTTTCAACATCCCTGAGACACAAGTATTTATCCTTTATAGATGGCAAGAAGGGAGGTGAGGCACTAAATGACTCGCCCCAGGCCACGTGAGGACTCAAGTCTAAAACCAAGATTCCAATTTAAGAATTTCTGGTTTCCAGGA
>NC_048221.1:136828865-136951391 GCF_002007445.2 Ailuropoda melanoleuca | reverse complement strand
ACGTTCGGTTTCTAACTTGTACACGTGACCCTTCATTGCCTGTCACAATAATAACGTTTTATTATAAAATCAGAACAGTGGCCCTTTCCGTGAACTGGGTTTGGAGGAAAAAACGGAATGAAGCTTCAAGACAAAGACTCGCAGTGAGTTTCCATGTGAGCGCTAATGCTTGGAGAACTGGCCAAGGTGCCTGTGATGCAAACGGGGGGGAGGGGGCCGAGGAAGCGAGAGGGAAAGAATATGGTTCTCTCTTCTTTCCTGTTCCCTCTTCCAAAAAAGGTCAACACGTTTCCCTTTCCAATCCTCCTCGTACCAACTAAAGTTGAATGTACCCCTTTTGAGCTAACCTGTAAAAAAGCCTGACTGAATTTAAAAATGGCTGAATTGGGAGAAGGATTTGCTTTTGCCTGAAATACGATCTTCATAACTAATTACTGAGCAGAATGCTGCTCCTAAATGGCCCGCAAGATAAAGTGATGCTCCTTTGAAATTCTGCGGGAAATGTTTGATGTTCGCACCATGAGAGATTTATCTCCAGCTTATGACTAGTAGTAACGTACCGAACATGCCTTCTTTATATAACTTGAGACGTGAAGTGGTTAGCATAAAAGTGGCACTCTTTTCTAAGCAATAATGTTATTAAGAAGCACTTTTAAAGTACTTTTCATCTTCAAAGTGCTTTACAGACGAACTAATTAATCCTTTCAACATCCCTGAGACACAAGTATTTATCCTTTATAGATGGCAAGAAGGGAGGTGAGGCACTAAATGACTCGCCCCAGGCCACGTGAGGACTCAAGTCTAAAACCAAGATTCCAATTTAAGAATTTCTGGTTTCCAGGATTGTGTCAGACCAAGCTTGATTCATAAAGTTTTGTGTAGGAAATTGCGTCCACGAAGTCTTCCAAATGTCAAGTTTCCACATGACAGAAGGAGTGAAACGATTTAGTTTAGTTTGGCTTTTTTAAATTAACCAGAACTCAAACGTGAAGTGTAAACGGACTCCAGCGCGGCTGTGAATTATGTCAGCCTAAGCAAATTCCTTAGCCTGTTCGAGCCATTCTTGTTCTTTCCTTTCATAGCTTCTGAAGAGCTATGGAGCCACTGAGACAGGGTGGCACACAGCAAACACTAATTTGGGAAGAAAGTGACTTTTCAAGTAAATTGTGGGCAATTACTACTCTTTTAAGAATGACCTTATTTCCTCCATGATAGGGTATATAAATTCTGGTTTTCTCTCAATGTACTTTCAACGTGCACTTGTAAAAACTTGTTCTGTCTGGGCTACTTGGAAAGACAAGCGGAGTTTTAGAACGAGCTGTGGCAGAAGATCAGACACAGGTACTGAGCGTGGAGATTTCTACATTAAAGCAAGCTCCACTTCCCTCCCTTTGAAAGTCGGTTTACGGTATGTGGCTGCTAACCAGCAGTTCTAAGCCAGCGACCTGAGAATGAAGTCAGTCAGAGACGACTGAAGAAGCAGACAGACACCTGAAAACTGTCTCCTGTAACAGAAGAACAAAATGCAGAAATCCACGCTGTGTGACATCGATAAACACGGTTAAGAACTTGAGGGGAAAAAATGTCAGTGTCGTGCGATGAACAGCCCCACACCACGTTGTGGGGACTGGAAGCAGATAGACGTGGGCTTCTAACCTTTGCCAACCTTCCAAAGGTTGAAAGGATGGAATTATCCAGCACAGGACAGCGGACAGGGCTACGGGAAGGAAGAACAAGAGTTCTCAGCAAGACTATCTTTAAAAAAAAAAAAAAGCACAAAGTACCAGGGGAAACATCGAATTAGGTATTTATTATATGGCCCAGGAAATAATGCTCCTCAACTGAGTTTGTTAAAATCACTTTGTGTGGAGGCATGTGCGTTAGTCCAGCACTCAGAGGAGTTAACTCAAAAGAAAGGACTCACTCTTCCTCCACAGTCCACACCAAAGGGAACAGGCAGGCAGTGGAGAAAAGGGATCCACAGCTCAACTGGCAAATGTTAAATACTCTGTTTAGAGCCAAATACCTTTGGCAAATATTTACAGAGACTGTGCAGGTCACCGAGAACTCCATCTCAATGCTTTCTGTCAGCATGTGTTCCTCAAAGCCCTGCTCTCAGGAAATAGAAACTGAAGCAACCAGGATATCTGGATACCTTATCTATCAGCTTTGTTCATATTTAAAAAGATTCCTAACACCCACTGTTGCCGCAAGTGTGGGGAAACAGGCACTGGTAAGAACTCGAAGAGCTCAAAGCCTTTCCCCAGGGCGATATGACCCCTTTTGATCCAGCAAGTTCCAGGACTGGGTCGTACAGTCTAAAGAAATCCCTGCACATGTGTACGGATTTCTAACCGTGGGACAGAGGAAGACGAAAACAAGGAACAACTAACTCTCCCACATGAGGGAATGTTACAGACATTACGGCCCAACCAGCTTATGAACTATCGATGCAGCTACTGGGAGACCTATACGTACTTACAAAGAAAAATTTTCAAAACTTATCGCTACGTGAAAAGAGCAGTTCACTGGCAACAGCATCAGTAGGGCCCCTTCGCGAAGTCCAGGAGAGAACAGCTAACACTGCACACACGTGAGCGTGCACCCTGAGGAGTCACTGAATTCCAGAAAGGCACACACAGCAGTGACCTCAGGGAGGGAGCGTGGGGGTAAAAGGGAGACTTTCACCTTTTATTCTACATTCTTATGTATTATGACGAAAAGATGCTTACATGTCACCTGAGTGCATATCAACTTGAGTTAAGAAGAGATTCTTTTTTCTAAGTGCAACTTTGGAATTAAATTGCTTTCAAAATTAGATGAAAAAATGCTTCTATTAAAATAAGACTGTGTTCCTTCAGCTCTCGTCCACAGCAGTGAGGAAAATTCGCTGAAGAGTAAAAGCGGGCCGCAGTTCGTCCAGAAAGCGGATACAGTTGTGGGCATGGTAAGCAGCTCCCCGAGAGCTACTGAAACCATCTGGGGAAGAAGGGGAATTCCTCCAAGGCAGGAAATGTCTTTGAAACCTCTGAACTTCCAAGATGGACCACAGGCTAGGTGCTTCAAAGAAGGCTTTCCTCCTGAAGGGCTGTCTGGCAAGGAGAGGAGGGGAGGCAGCCCCAGCTACTGAGCTTCAGGAAGCTGTGTTGTTCTAGACCTCTCTCTCCTCCAGGCTCACCAGTACGTCCCCACCAGTGCCTCCGTTAGGCCCTGCCGACCTGCCCACTGCTGCCCCGTCGTTACTGGAGAGGCTGACGTGCCCAGACTCCTGACAGGCCCCACTTTCTATCCCACCCTTCCTGATGGCCTCCCCTTGGGCTCTGAGGATGTACCCTGTCCTTTCTGAGGCCGTCTCCTGAACCCGTGCCCGGGCCCGTCTCCTCCAGACTGCTTGCCGAATTCAGCTCTGTCCGTTGACTCTAGTCTCTCGTGTCACTGTCTGCTTGCCACAGTGAATCCCTCTCTGCCCACATTCTAGCTCTAATAGCCGAAAAGATCTTCCCCGTCAAGTTACTGGCTTCAATGCCTTCCTTTTTCTGCCAGACTTCCTGGAAGAACCATCCACATTAATTGCTCACAATATTTATTATCTCTATTCATCCATCGGTCCACTGCAATCCGACATTTGGGCCGATGCCTGAGAAGCTGGTCCCGGCAAGACAAGCTTCCTAATCGCTTTGCTCTGTTCCATGGACCGCCAGGCTCCCTCCGACATTTGTGCCGCACCCTCTGCGTCACTTTCTCCCTGCCTGGCTCTTTCCAGCTTTCCTTCTACATCTCTGAAAACTCCTCAGTGATCTTTACTACTCCTTCTCTGTTTGTCCTCCAAACGGGAATTCTTAGCCCTGGGCTGTCAGTCTTACGGGTGACAGCTCTAAAGTGACATGCAGTACTTTGCGTGCAAGTGTATCTGTCTAAATAGAGGTGTGCAGTTTTTATCACAGACTCAAGAANCTTTCTCCCTGCCTGGCTCTTTCCAGCTTTCCTTCTACATCTCTGAAAACTCCTCAGTGATCTTTACTACTTCCTTCTGTTTGTCCTCCGAACGGGAATTCTTAGCCCTGGGCTGTCAGTTTTACGGGTGACAGCTCTAAAGCGACATGCAGTACTTTGCGTGCAAGTGTATCTGTCTAAATAGAGGTGTGCAGTTTTTATCACAGACTCAAGAAAAATACCTGTTCCCCAGGGGCTCCCCTCTTCACCCTCACCACACTCTATACACTCAGAGTCAGTCTCAATCACACAGGGAAGGCTGCTCGCTCAGCCCCAGATCTCTGGCCCGGGCCCTGGGTCTCGGTTTCTCTACTGAACGTTACCAAGAAGGCACTCGGGCACCGCACACTTACTGTGCTGAAAGCCGGCTCAGTACTTGCAGCCTTAAACCTGCTTTTCAGTCTCTTTCTTGACCTTGGCGGCAACATTGCCAGACAGTTCCACATCGCCCGACCACTCTTTTCTCCTTCGCTATTAAGTTAGTAACCGAACAATGTTGCGCTGTATGCCCATTTTCCTTTCTTATTCTTAGACAGTCTTGTGACTAACTTGGCCCTCGGCTGGCCTGGTCCTCTCTGTCCCACAGTTCCGGCTTTTGACTTCTGACCGGGACTACTGAATAGTCTGTTAGCTGAGCTCAGGGGCCCCTCCCTGCACTTTCTCTCTAAAACTGAGGTATTCATTACCAGTTTCTGGGAAAGAGGGACTTTTTATGCTTATGTTTTTATTTTTATTTTCTGTAACAAACATGAGCTGCTTTTATTAGGTAAGCAGCTACATGATTTGGGGAAGGGGTTGGAAACAGATTTGCTCATGGTAATCTCAGAGGCTTAGCAGCGCCTGGGGCAGGACCTGTGTGCCGCTCCCCGGTTACTCTCCGCGCTCCCCCCAACACTTTCACACGGTGCTCCCTGCTCCCACCCCGCTCTGCAGGAATGCAGTCTTTCCCACCCTGCTGTGGGTGCTCACCTTTTTGTCTTTTGTCTTTGACCAGTTTCAATAGGACCCCTTATAAAGACTTTTTAAATCTCCAGAAGTTAAATCCCTTCCTTTCTTATGCACTTTCCCCATGCCTCTTTACAGCTCCAGAGTATCCTGAAGGCTACAGGCCTGGGAGCTGTGCCTTGTGTTTCCACCCCCTGGCTCAGGACAGCACTTCGCTCACACTAGGCAGGCACTCAACGAATTCTGACTGATGAATGGGCGGCCAGAGAGGCCGAGAGGTGGGTGAAAAGACTCACAAAGCACAGCACACTGTAAGGCATATAAATATGTGTTGACAGACATACGTATCTGTCTGATGCCATGTGACCATGCCCAGCAGAGACAGGACTCACTCAAGCATCAAGTTAGGATTCCTAATTCACTTTTCCCTTTGCAGAAAAAGTTTTAAAGTTGGGCAAGTCCAAGTGAACATTTGAAACATAAAACACTCAGTTTTGATTCTGTGCTTTACTGACTGCCTTGTGGGAACTCATAGAATAAACAGAAAGCATCACTTTGGTTCTCTGAAGGATAATGGTTCAATGCTTCATTAAATAATACAAAGATATTGCAAGTTCAGGGTTTGCCAAAATAATCCAGTCAAGACTAGAACTCAATAAGCAGTTTGTGCCAAAATGTCAGCAAACTGCAGGCTGTTCATACCAAAGGGTTATTACTTTAAGCAATAGGACTCTCCTTTTCAGCTCATGAAGTATTATCACTTCTATAGTTCCTCTTCTCAAAAAAAATTTAACTTAGTAAAAATGTTCAATTGTAGTGTATTAACTTGGCTATTATTTATCCATTAAATACTAAATTTCCATCCCTTCTGTTTCTCTTATTAATGTCCTGCTACGACTCACAGGCAGAACAAAAATGTCAGAAAGTTTAGTCATGCCTCCCACCCCCAAATCACCATGTTACCAGGCTTACCTAAAGACAACTGTTCCCAGGTTTTCCTGGCCAATGGCTTGGGAATAAATGGGTTCTTTCTCAGCAGACCTTGAGAGGGTAACTTCCTGAGTTGCCTGACACGTAGCCAAGGCACAGGAGATTCACAGTTCCACAAAAACTTACCAAGTGCTAACTTGGGTCTAGTACGGATTCAGGAGCCAGCAGCAGTCAAGGAAATAAAGCAAGACAAAACCAGCAGATAATCTAACAAAGAAACGCACTCTACAGAATCAGAAAACTACAACTAGTCTTCCCTCTGCTTCTAAGTAGGACTCCAAGTTGAATATCCAAGCCTAACAGGTACATAAAAAGTGAGGCTGCATGCACTGCTGGTGGGAACGTGAAATGGAGCAGCCTGTTTGGAAGACAGTTTGGCAGCTTCTCAAAAGGTTAAACATACGGGGCGCCTGGGTGGCACAGCGGTTAAGCGTCTGCCTTCGGCTCAGGGCGTGATCCTGGCGTTATGGGATCGAGCCCCACATCGGGCTCCTCTGCTATGAGCCTGCTTCTTCCTCTCCCACTCCCCCTGCTTGTGTTCCCTCTCTCGCTGGCTGTCTCTATCTTCTGTCAAATAAATAAATAAAATCTTTAAAAAAAAAAAAAAAAAAAAGGTTAAACATATGCTACTGTATGGCCAGCCATTCCACACCTAGGTTTACAGCCAGGAGAAACGAAACCTGTCTGTGTAAGATCTTACACACCAACGTTCATAACAGCATTATTCATTATAACCAAAATGTGGAGCAACCCACATGTCCACTGACTGGTGACGGGATGAAGGAAACATGGTCTATCCATACACCAGAATAGTTTTTGGCAATAGAAACGAGTGCAGTACTGACAGATGCGACAGCACGAACACTGAAGGCATTTCGCGACGTAAGGGAAGCCAGACCAAATGCCGCATGGTGTGTGATTCCATTGATATGAAATGGCGGAACAGGCAAATCCATAGAGATAGAAAGTAGATTAGTGGTTGCCTGGGGATGGGGTGGGCTGGGGGCAGATGGCAGCGAATGCTAATGGGGCATGGGGCTTCATTTGGGAGAGATGAAAATGTTCTAAAATTAACTGTGATAGCCGCACAACTCTGAATCTACTAGAAACCAATGGACTGTACACTTTAGGTGAACTGTATGTTATGTAAATTGTATCTCAAGGAAGTTGTTATTAAAAAAAGTGGTAAAGATATCTTCAAAAGATATCGACCCTATTACTAGATTCTTTTCACCAGCAGATCTTTTGTTCATTAGAACCAGAATTTTGAGATGCTCCTGGATTCTAAGTTGAAGGATTCACTCAACATTTGGTGTCCCAGATACCTGCTAGAAGCCGGTGAGAGGACAAGGACCAGACGTTATCTCTGTTCCAGAAACAATTCAGCCTGTCCATCAATGTCTTCTCCACTCTTTCCCCAATTCCTGCATCTGAAAAACCCCATTTTCCAAACAGGAAGCTGGGAGCTGGAAAAGTGCAGGTTCAGAACTGGTACTGTCTCCGACCTACCTCATCCATCTCGCCTGACCCCTCCTCCTCTTCTGGGCTCCCCAGACCCTCCAGCTCTTCTTGCGAGATTCTCTACTATGACCATCTATCACATTAATACTCAGCCCAGGAATTCTCAGAGCAGAGGGCTTGTACACGATCTGGAATTGAGGACCTAGCTTCTACCTTATTTGGTTACCTACAACTGAAACTCTCCAAATAATATTTTTTTTAACACTGACTTTTTTATTGCGGTAAAATACATTCACGTTGCTGTGCAACCATCACCACTAGCCATTTCCAGAACTTCCTCACCATCCCAAACTGAAACTCTGTACCTCACTAAGTGGCATCTCTCCTTTCCCCCTCCCCCAGCCCTGGGTAACCACCATTCCTCTTTCCATCTCTATGTATTTGACTATTCTAGAATACCACTCTTTCTCATCTCTCAATTTTCCTGCAAAAGGCTTAAAATTTCTGGCAAACTTTCCAAGGAAACTTTTCAGCAATCAGGCAAGCTGAGATACAGATAAACATCACTGAAATTCTAATTAAGAAAAATAACTTTTTGTTAAGACACAAAGAATTTGTTGCCTCTCAATTACCATTATACAGAAAAGCGCTGATTGTAGGGCACAGAATAAAACCAGTATCTGTAGGTCAGGGCAACGGAGGGAAAGAAACAAGGACAACACAAGAACGTGACTGCGCAGCATAAAAGTGTTCTTGCGTATATTGGCCAACAGTCCCAGGGCCGTGCCCTGGGCCTGACTGTATGTAAACTTCACCCCAGAAAGTTGTTGAAAGCCATCATAATAAAGACCAGTGTATTTCCCCTCAAGTCTTGTGGTGCTTCCCTCACATTAACTCCAAAGAGCACAATGTCCTCCTCAGGGCAACGTGGCCCGAGGAAGAGCGAGGCCGCGGCAGCCCCGGGAAGCGTCACTGACAGCAGGGTTACTCACTTCAGCAGCTTCTGCTTGGTGGCAGAATCTTTGAAGCTCCTGAATTCCTCGCCTGCTTTGATCTCATAAAACTGGGGCTTGAGGACCATCTGCTGGTCCTCCCTGAGCCGCTCCTGCCGCTTCACCTTTTCCTCCTGCTGGAGCAGTCTGCGCTGCTTCCTGACCTCTTCAACCCAGTCTTTCTCATCATCCGAACTCTCAGAACTTTCTGCATCACTTGGTTTTCCTTCCGGTTCTTCTTCCTCTTCCTGAAAATAAAAATAGTAAGCAGCAGCTCGTTTCCCCCACCAAACATCGACCTGTTACCCTCTTCTAACTAGCCGTCGTCCACGGAGTACGTGACCTCGCACGCACCGGGGGAAAACGCCTTTCATTAAGTAAGATCTACTTGCAAGCTGAGGTTCAAACAAATTACACCTCCAGTGTCACAAAGGTCCTTCTGACTTACACAGACAACCTTACATTAAAGAAACAGCAGCAGATATAAAATGATAAGGAGTACGTTACTTGTTCACGAAGCTCTTGTTGCTCTAAGAGTCTTAGTTTCTTCTTCCTTTTTTCACTTATTTTTGAAACAAGTGGATTCAAAAGCCTAAATTCTTCACTCTCTTCGTCTACTTGGAAGTCAGGGTTCTCAAACATAACTTTGAATCGATCATCGGTGAGAATATTAGGAAGGCTCTGTGACAAAAAGAACATAGGAATTTAAAATTAGTATGAATAAAATCTAACCAGAAAGTTGGCCTAAAAACACTTCACTCAATTATAAATTAATTAGCTGTATAAAGCATAACACTAAATTATTAGGAAACTTCTTTAGAACTAGTTTCCAGACCTTTCTAATTGCCCTTGGGTTTTATCTCCCACTCGCAAACAGATTCTATTAATCTATTTCACAGACGATCTGTATTATTTGGCCATTACACATAATGAGCTAAGAATGAACCTTTTTGGCTTAACTTTATGCTAAATACATTGGAAAGAATTTTCTCCAATTAACATTTCTCATGAAAAAATACTTTTCAAGGAAATACATATTTTTGAAACATGGCTTTTTAAGCATAGCTACTACACTGAAATAAAATCAGTGAGTTTTCCAAGTTCATATTCCAAAACTGGGAAAGGAAATATAGAACAACAATAAGGCAAGAACTAATGTGGTACGGAGCTGCGGGCAGAAGCTTCCTGACTCTGAGTGAGTTATTTGGAAACATAAGGGAAGCTTCCATCTCTTACAGGATGGCCTCATCAATTTTTTTCCGTAGGCTATTTAATTGTTCATGAAGGATACAGTGTAAACCTTCTCACACAATAAAACTGATAATGAGACCCATTTGAACAGGTCAGGGCCAACAGTAAGTTCCTTTTTAGTTGTACCACTTTCAACAGAGAGTTTTCTAGCGTGTACGACAACTCAGCTGTTCACAAAAACAGATGACAATCTTCTACACTCAGGGATCTCCTACGGTGTCTTGTCTGCTACAGGCTTGGACACCAGATAAATCAACCTACTTCACAGGGTTTGTAAATTTAACAGCCTGAACACAGGCATGAAAAGCTAACCTGTGTGTGGCTGTTTGTAAGCAGTGGAGTTCTGAGTGTGGTACCTGGAATATAACTTCACAAAAACTTGGTAAGTCATGAGACATTATGGAACTTGGGCTGTTTATTACTGGTATGTACCTAAAATCTAAAAACCCTTATCCTAAAATTCTATGACATACTGAATATATATTTAAGATACACTGAACAAGCCTTCCCTGATTAAATATCATTTCCAAGATAGTTTTAGGTTCAAGGAAGAAACAAAGATAAGATCTAGTTCCTGATCCCAAGGTGCTAGCTCAGAATCTAATGAGAAAGAAAACAACCAAAAACCAAAACAAAAACCTGGAGGCTCCAAGGCACCATACGAAGGATGCTAGGCTGAGCTGAAAGTGCTCTAAGAGCAGAAGTAAAAAGTAGTTCCAACAAGAGACATGCCAGAAGGGCTCACTGGGGGATGCGGCATCTGGCATCAGGACAGATGAATAGGTTTCAACAGACAGAGAGGGGAAGAGCATTTCCAGCCCACTGAGGAGTGAAGAGTCTGATGACGTAAGAATGACAAAATCTGAAAAAGCATTTTTTGACCAGGCCAGACTGTAAGGGAAACCAACACCATAACACCATGCCCTTTATTCTACAGGTGAGGGGGACTCCGAGGGAAGAGGACAATGAAGAAGGGGGACTTGAGGTGTGATCCAGGGCCCTCGATGACAAGGCGAACTCTGCTGTGAGAGGCCTCAGCAGCACGGTAGCTGATGGACTGCTGAGGGAGAGACCAGGCATGAGGAAGACTATGGGGCCCTTTAGGAAACCGGGAAAAGAGCCAGGATCTGACTCAGGGCGGGAACAAATACGGTCTGAAGAAAGGGTGACCATGAGACACACTTCTACGTTAGAACTGACAGATGCAGCTCCAGAGGAACTGGCAGGAGGGGAGAGCGAACAGCAGGGTGTGTGGTCCAGCTTAAGTGACTGGAAAGTTGGTGCTACCAGGAGTTAGGCCCCATCATTGAAGAGCATCAGAAAAAGAGGCATAGGGTAGAGCGAAGGATGAGAAGTTCCAAGAAACCAAGATGATCTCCAGTAGGTACACAGAGAAGCCATGGCACGTTCAGACAACTCCAGAGGATTCTGCACTAGAAAGAAATGAGCCAGAAAGTCATGGACAGACATGGAGGAAACTTGCATCCATATTACAAAGTGAGAGAAGCCAATCTAAAAAGACTTCATATGTATGATCCCAACTCTATGATATTCTGGAAAAGGTAACACTATAGAGACAGTACAAAGACCGGTGGTTGCCAGGGGCCAGGACGAGGATGAACAGGCAGAGCACAGACAATTTTTAGGGCAGTGAAAATACTCTGAATGATATTCTAATGGCGGATACATGTCATTATATCTTTGTCCAAACCGACAGAACGTACAACAGCCAGCCTAATGTAAACTGTGGACTTTGGGAGATGATGATGTGTCGGCGTAGATTTACCAAGGTAACCAACGTCCCCTCAGGTGGGGGATGTGGATAGGGGGACAGGCTATGCATGTGGTGTGCAGAGGGGGCGCCCAGGAGAGATCTGTGACTTCCCCTAAGTTCTGCTATGAACCTAAAACTGCTCTAAAGAAACGAAGTCTTTAAAGAGAACGTCATCTGGATTCTGAAGAAAGCCATTAGATACCTGGGAACACCACGCCAGGTCTCAAGCGAGAGAAGGAAGCTCAGCTATATCAATTCTTACCGTATTTATTAAATAATCACATTTAGTAATAGGGAAACACGTTACAAAAGAATATGCTGCTAGTATTAAGTGTTTTTTTCTCAATTTTAAACAAATAAATTGCCTAAAGACAAGTATGTTTTGGATGAACAACTATAAAATAGTAAGCCTTCTGACCTAGCTATAAAAATATTTCCCTTGGAGATTTTTACTAGTCTAATTGTTTGTTTTCACAGCTGATTTAAAAAAAGGAGTAGGATCAGATGTAGTCAGTGATGCTCTCCAGTAACGCAGAAGTGTCTGGCTAGCTAGCTACCCTAGAGATACACACGCTCACATGCTACACTGCCGTTCAAATCTGGAAAAACATCTCAAAGCACTGTTCCTACCACAGCCCTACTTCAAAGAAGTATTATCTGTAGATTTGAGTGGGATGCTTACTACGAATATTTTGTCCCAACATAGAACATACAAGGAATGCTTAACATTTGAAACAAGTCAATTCCTTCAATGCTACGATATCTATGAAATTAATGCTAGATGTCTGTGGTGCAGACTTCTGGGTAAAGATGGTAGTCGGAACACAAGCATCTCCTTCCAATCTCTGCTAAAACCCCAGTAAACCAATAGAAAATGGGCTTTAAAAAGACACGACCCTTAAGGATAAGGAGGACAAAGAAAGGAAACAGGAATAGTGAGATTCTGGAAAGAAGAAAAGGCAGGCCTCAATTCCTCCCTGTCCCACGAGTCTTCCCTGGAGGGGAAGAGGTGCCTGCTGGGGCAGCAGCACCCTGAAGGCACGGGAAGCATTTGGCACAAAGAGGCTGCACACTGAGGGCTGCAACGTCACCCCGCCCCCACACCCTAGCCCTCGTGATGACAGTTCTCAGAATGCTGGGAGCCGGGCCATCACCCTCCAAGCCAGGGAATCTGACCAGCCAAGAGAGAGGCCAAAAAGATATTGCTATTTGGAGCTTCCCCAAGTAAACAGTTTGGCTGGGTCACCACATAGTGAGTGGTGAGTCCTGTCTCCCCATCTCAGAGCTTCCATTAAGCTTTTTTAGATCCTTCACTCTGAAATATAAACAAATGACCTGAGAACACAGCAGGGGAAAACTACTTAAAATTTTTTTTTTCCCTCCAAGAAAATCTGCCAGCACCGAAGAGCCTAAGTTTCTGGACTGAACGGGCCCACACGGTGGCTGGCACTGTGGGCTGGATTAACGGAGGGAAGACCAGCCCCAGCGTAGCACTGAGCAGTCCGTGGGGGGTTTCCTTGGACTCCTCCTCTTCCTTGCCTTACTCTCTTATTTTGGAGGAGAAAATCCTAAGGAACTTCCTGAGGAAAATAAGCACATAATGTATGTCTGTTGCTGAGAACCTACATGTTTGAAAATGTCTTCACTATACCCTTACACTGACTGCCTGCTTGTCTGGATTAGAAATAACATTCCTTCAGAAAACGAAAGGTCCTTTTAATTCTGCCTCCCACACAGGGCAGAGGTGGAGTGTGTCCCCAGGATGCTGACTGTGGACCAGCACCTGGAGGTGGCAAGTCCAGAATGCCAAGAGGCCGACACATGCAGCAGAGACTCCGTCAGGAAAAGAAAAATTAATGTACCAACCGATATTCATAGAAACATCTTGAGATGACAGTTAGACAACTAGCAAAGGATTGAGGGCTAACCAGGAATCACCATACAGAAAACAAACAAAAAGCCAACCACTAAATCCATGGAAGACAGAGGCTGGATGGGACATGTAATCACAGATGGCCACCTGACTCCGCCTGGAATGGGAAGAGCACATTCATAGCCCCGACAAGGTAAGTGCTGCATGCTGACTGTCCCAAGCTGCAGAACTTATCAGGAGGGAAGGTCTTCAAAGATGAAAGATGAGTGGCCTGACATTTAAAAGCCAAGAAGGAGCATTATAGGCAGTATTAAGAGACTTGGAGCTTTACACCAAAATAATCCTAAAATCCAAATAAATAATCCAAATCCAAAATAAAGCTAAAAGGGCCAAAGTGTTTGTCTCAGGACAGGTGAAAATGGCAAGGGCGGGGGCAGGAGAGAAGGACAGAGGGACAGCCAACTTTCCTAACAAACACTGGAGAAACATTTAGTTTTTAAGACCACGTGTTTAAAGCTGTAATAAAAGCCAAAAACAATCTTTAATTGGTACTAAAAAACATTAAAAAGAGTATCTGGCATGTTGAAACTGATCTGATCCAATCCAGTGTCTATGCATGGCTCTATCTTTTCCCTAGAGAGATGAATTATTACCTTAAAATATACTCTTAATGGTATCCAATAAACCCGCAGGCTAAGACACCTCTCCGTGCATGGCCCAGGCGAGAGTACGCTCAGCCTGGAGATGTTGTGCAGGACCACACACGACCAAGCTGAATCCAAGAGAAGGACGTTCATACAAGACTCAAGACTCCAAGGCAGCAATGAAGAACTGGTAGAAGAGGCCAAGAGCCAGGAAATGACACTTGTAAGAAAAATGGCTCAAACCCTTTCAAACCCAGTGAATCACCAGTGTGCCATGCCTCTCCAAGACGCCCGTGCACACAGGAGTGCAATACGGATTCAGTGCAAGAGTGAATGCATCAACTTTTTTTTTTTTTTTAAAGATTTTATTTATTTATTTGACAGATATAGAGACAGCCAGCGAGAGGGAACACAAGCAGGGGGAGTGGGAGAGGAAGAAGCAGGCTCATAGCAGAGGAGCCTGACGTGGGGGCTCGATCCCGTAACGCCGGGATCACGCCCTGAGCTGAAGGCAGACGCTTAACCGCTGTGCCACCCAGGCGCCCCGAATGCATCAACTCTTAATTAGAATTAATACCACCAGGGGCGCCTGGGTGGCACAGCGGTTAAGTGTCTGCCTTTGGCTCAGGGCGTGATCCCGGCATTATGGGATCGAGCCTCACGTCGGGCTCCTCCGCTATGAGCCTGCTTCTTCCTCTCCCACTCCCCCTGCTTGTGTTCCCTCTCTCGCTGGCTGTCTCTATCTCTGTCGAATAAATAAATAAAATCTTTAAAAAAAAAAAAGAATTAATACCACCAAATGTCTAAGTTTGAATAAAGTCCAGATAATGCTCTTTGACATTAGAGAGTGGGTCTGTTCGCACTGCAGGCCCAGCATCAGTACTGAACAGAACAAACCTTATTACACTTCAATGATGTTACTAAAGTGGCAGCAATATTCGGGAACAGATTTCACTGTCTGCCTCCAAGAAACTCCAGTTGGGGCCAAAGCAGAACTAAACCATACTGGCTTTCACATCAGAAGTCATCAGAGCTATTAAAGCTCTTAGGGTTTGAAGAACTGAGTTCAAAGGCAAGACTAACGAACTGCTGATAGATGGGACAATTCTTTCAAGTATTCTTTACATTATGAAGGGTTCTTTCCTTAATCCATGAGTGATTTTTAAAGTCTTCATTTTACTTAGATAACAATGTTAAACAACAAATCATATAAACTTTGTCTAATAACAGCCTGAGATCTCTAAAAAAACTTTAAGTATTTTCGGAAAGAAAGCGAGCTCTGATGACAGGCCCGGAATTGGGACAGCAAGCCCCAAAAAGCAAATCAGGGACACATTTTAAAAATACCACTTTGTGGCAGAATTTTATCAGGGGATGTAGCTTTTACAAAGATAGCACTTCCAGCTTCCAGGAGCCAAAGAGACAACGATGTTTGATGAAAGAAGATAAGAATTTTGAAAGCTGTTCCTCCCGGTACTGCAGAAGCAGGACGTAGCCTGATGGAAGATTCTTTACAGGATGACCTATCAACGTTCTGACAAAAACTTTCAAATGCTCAATCATGATTTTTCCCATTGACTACTAAAATCACTTTGTGTGTTTTCAGCTCACACAGTCATTTTTACCAGCCTGCACCCTGTGCACAGGGAGGACCGTCTGTGTTAGAAACCTTCTCTGGCTGTCCAACCCCAGTGAAAGTCTACAAAAGAAAAGGGATGGGAGGCGAGGACAGGATACCTTTCCCACATCTTCATAATCATCAGGGCCTTTTTAAAAGGTTCCTGAACTGGGTACACCATACTGCACAAGAATCTAAGTTACAATTTAAGTGTCTTACGCTCTGTACTATTAAGGTATGTATCATTATAGGTGAGGACTCATAAGCATAAAACGTAGATGGGAATGCATACGTCTGCATCCTACACCAGCCCACACTCGTCCCCCTGAAGCTTTAGGGCATGTAATCCAAAGACCGCTTCCATTTAACTGTAAAACGACATTATGAAGTTGAAAAGTGACCTCCCTAACATCCTCAGGTTGGGCTAACAAGAAAACCAACGTGAACACTCTGAGGAGAGAGTCTACACAGCAGGAAGCACCGCCGTTCAAGCACTTTACGATCCGATCCCTGCACACACTTAATGCCCTGATGTGAATTAATTAGGAGGGGCCACAGGCACAGCACCTGGATATAAATGTATGTAATATGTTTAAGTAATTGTTTCCATGTTGGTACATTATTCACAAAAGGAAAATGGAAACAAAAAAGTCATCTATGGATTTACTTAAGAGAGGCTTCTAAAATCAAGATTTAAGTAATACATTAAAAACCCTACTAGACCAGGATGCGAAGATGCAGCCAGGACGAGGAGGCAGAGGGCAGTGAGTGGTGTGTACTCCACTGAGAAATCACAGCACTCTAAGAACACCCCTCTCCGGTCCTATCTTTGCATGTGATAGAAGAAAAAACCATGCCCCACTAAAGCCCAGGTCACCGAGCAAGAAGCTAGTGAGAAACATGCCCCTTCAGCTAAAGTCCTCGGGCGCGTCAGGGAAGGGAGAGGAACAAAAATAAACACACAAAGAGCTGGCTTATCTCACACTCACTTACCTGGTTAGAAATAAGCAAGAGAACAGAGAAAGAATAAACAAGCAAACAAAAATCTCCTGTGAGCATAACACAGCTGCCCCGAAGTTCCAGGGTCAGGCCCTTCACTCAGTCAGGGCCTTCGGGCTCCTGAGACAGCGGATCTTTATAACTCATTTGAGTGAAGAGCCAGGCCTGATGACCTGCCTGCCTGCTTGTCTAAACAGATGATGAGAAGTCCTCGCTTATGTGGGAAAAGTAGAAAAATCTCCCCATCTTGATAATATCAGCGACATGAAACACTAACCCTTACTTCTTATTTCATGACTGATCTTCATCCATTTTCATATTAGTAAAGGAAGGTAAGAAGCAGTTACACATAAGCGTGCACATGCCTGATAATGCCAAGTCTAAACAAAAATTAATTACTTCTGGAATTATAAACAGATCTAGTCAGAACAAAGAAAAACAATAAACAATTTAAATATTTAACAACAAAAGGATTAAATAAATTATACATCCCTAAGCAATATATGCAGCTCTCAAAAGTATTTATGAAGAATTTTTAATGAAATGGGAAACCACTTGTGTTATTTATACAACCAGGATAACTATCTTATATATACAATATTATCTCACTGTTATAGCTCACAAATTTAAGAGAAATAAACAGGAAGGAAATTCACTAACATATTAATGATGCCTTTCTCTAGGTAGAATTAAATAAGTCACACTCTTTATGTTCTTTTCTATTTTCCAAACTTCTCATATTGAACATATGCTATCCCATAAGCAAGAAGGGAAAAAAAGCTACATGTATTTTTCAAGAAGAAAGAAAAAAGATAATTGTAAGTTACTACTAAGAAAATATAGAAACAATTTATCAATGTCTTCACTGCCTTATAAAATCTTACCTTAACTTTCTTTTTCCAGGTAGATTTTTGCTTCTCCTCCTCTTCCTCAATTAATTTAAGTGCCAGTTCTTTGTTAACTTTTGGCAATTTCTAGCAGAAGGAAAAAAAAGGTGTATTAAATACCTACACTTTAGCTTTAAAAGTTAATAGTTCTGTAAGGGGTATAATTTCATGAACAGGAAATTTCTTATTTATTTATTTTTTAAATAGGCTCCATGCCCAGCATGAAGCCCAATGCAGGGCCAGATATCACGACCCTGATATCAAGACCCAAGCTGAGATCAAGAGTCAGACGCTTCAGTAACTGAGCTACCCAGGCGCCCCTCCAATTCTTATTTTGGAAATTTCATTATCGCCAGAGGAGGAAAGAATGTGGACACACGTGATGTTATCAGGTGGGCGCGATGGGACGAAAACCTCAGCTGGGAGTACCTGCCCTCATCCAGCCTCTTTCCTGGCGTACTGACAAGCGAGCTGGGAGAAGCTGTGTTCAACTGCTTTTGTAGCCACTGGCTGGGGTTCAGGGAACCCCTGAAATGCTTCTAATAACGGCAAATGCACTATTCGCTGCTCCTGAAGCAGCACATTTCTACGGGGAATTCTAGATGTGAGTCTGACAACTCTCAGGAAAAAGTTGTGAACTCTTTATTGTCCTTTTCCACTTAGTGCTTTATGCTCCACTGTGAAATACAACTTCGACAAGTAATGCAAAGAGTGGGACAAAAGTACTCCACGTTCTAGTCTCCCCCTTGCCAACACACACACATTCAACACTCCTCGAAAACTTCACAAATAATCTGCCAAAAGGGAAAAACAGTCACTAGTCTTTGGTACTGTGTGTGCACAGATGTATATTTACGGGTATATATATATATATGTATATGTACGTATTTATGTATGTGTGTATCTATTTATTGCCAATGTCCAGTTAGAAATGAGTGTGTCACCTGGTAGTGAGGCATAACCCAGTGGGGCTGCCAGGGAGACCGGGAGGCAGAGGGGACTTGGCTTCCCTGTCTGCCTGTCATTGGGCCGGCAGTACAAGTCAACAGTTCTTCACCCTGGTGGCAAACTGTGGTTCCAGCAGAGAGTGGGATTCCAGAGAGCTGTTTTTTGACACTTCCAGGAGCAGACTCACTCTAACTCCAGGATACCAGCACCAGCTGCAGCCTCCCCAGAGGCCCAGATCCTCAGGGCCACCTCCTCCGTGCTGCCCAGCCCTGAGGTGCCCCCTGCTTCCTGCAGCTACGCCTCTCCATCGCTGTCCTTATGGTTTTTGCCTCAGTTCTCTAACACCTGGCTAACAATTCTTTACATTAAATTCTATTAACAGAATTAGGTGATCTGATTCCTGGCTGGACCCTGACCTAGTCTAATGACCATGACCCAAGCACACAGCCTCAGATACTGCCAAATGTCCGAAAGAAATGGGGATTATCAAGGTCTCAACACTTCAAACATTGAAAACCCATCCGAAAATTCCATCACATTTTCTTAGAAGAGCCGGACGATCAGTCCCTCTGGCATTATTTCCCACAAAATCATTGCCATAGAATCCATCACGTTCGAACTGTAAAGAGTATCCTCCCTCATGACCAATAAAATAGATCAAAACTATTAGTAAAAGATGTAAATGAAAAATGGGAAAACAAAGAAATAGATGGCAGATTTCTTAGGAATAACACAAAAAATGAAAATGTAGTATTTTCTGGTAAACTCAATAGTGAGTAGAGCACAATATCTACCTTTAACTGGACTCTCTGTGCACGGGTTTCTTCTATTTTCTGTCGGATCTTATCTTTCCTGTATTCTTCATAAGCAAATGGATTTACCATCAATTTCACCTTTTCAAAGTGGAAAAAAAAGTTCAAAAATAAAAGTCATATTTAATAACATGTTTCATCGATACCATGACTATTCTGCCAAACAGGCAGATCTCTTATAAATCATAAAAATGTTCTGCAAAATGCAAGTAAATAGAGAAGAAATGGCTCATTAATCACCTAAAATAAGTGTACTCTTCTATTTACCTTGTGATAGAGTCTTATATCCATGAAAAATCCATGCATATATGCCCGGAGGAAAGGTGACCCGATGAGATGTGTGAGCCCTGGAGGGAATCAATCAGGAGAGAGCAGATCCTTAAGAAATCTTGATTAAAATTAAACCATTTTTTTTTTTGATTATAGTAAAATTTCACTTCTGATTTGTATTTGGTTATAAGATTTCACTTTGGAGTGAAACTATAAGGACTAGAACCACTAATATTCACAAAGTACGGAGAAAATTTAATCCACTTTCAGCAGCATCACCCTCTTATATGTCATGTTAAGCATGAAAATGATGAAAAAGTCCTTATGAACTATGAAAGATTGGCAAAGAAGGATTCTTTATACTAGTTGTTTTCAGATTTTTGGATTTTATGAACCAGTTCAATTTAAAAAATAATTCTGGCGTCAAACAGTGACTTGCCAACTTTATACCGCCAAGTAGGAACAGTGGTGGTGGTGGGGGGCGGCATTATGTCCCATAATTTCCAAACACAAAGCATGCTATCACAATAATGTAGGAAGGGCATATTCCTTCCCATTATTAGTCTCATTTTATAGATGAGACAACCAAGGCTTAATGAGGTTCAGTAAACTGGCCAAGTCATGCAGATACAAAGCAGCAGATGTGGGACGCGCACCTGTCAGTCTCCCCCTGACGCCCATGGTGTTAGCCATGGTGCGCTCTGTCCAGCCTTCTAGCACAAGTAATATTCCATGAAACATGTTTTGGGAAATACCATGCTTTATAACTGCCTTTCTCACCCAAACTAAACACAGTAAAAGAGACTAAACGAGCACCCAAAATGAACTAAACACAGTATTTTTAAAAACCCTGCAAAAGGGGCACCTGGGTGGCACAGCGGTTAAGCGTCTGCCTTCGGCTCAGGGCGTGATCCCGGAGTTATAGGATCGAGCCCCACATCAGGCTCCTCCGCTACGAGCCTGCTTCTTCCTCTCCCACTCCCCCTGCTTGTGTTCCCTCTCTCGCTGGCTGTCTCTATCTCTGTCGAATAAATAAATAAAATCTTTAAAAAGAAAAAAAAAAAGTTTAAAAAAAAAAAACAAAAAAACAAAAAAAACCCTGCAAAAGAGCAATGACTTTCGCCCTCTGATTTAAGAATGGAGTGAGTGTGACACAGCATACTGTAAAAGTTACACCGGAGACATTCAGGAAGGCGCATCAGTAGGAAAATCCCACTTCACTGTATTTCATCCTGGCATCATTTTTAAAAGGCCGACGGCAAGTCTTTTCTCTTTAAACTTTAAAATGTAAAGCGCTATTCTGGTGTAAGTGGTAGAAAATGCATTCTGCCTGGATTACCTGCTATGAAATAACGTTCAAGAACCTCTCCGTTTATTTACGACATGATTCTATTTTCTTTTAACATTCAGCTGCTGCCGTACATCTGTCTGTCCCACAGACAACTAGGTTGCCTGGATTCCTGGAGAAGGGTCCTCAGGGTTTGCCCACTCTCCACCATTTCCTGCGCAGCCTTTCTCCAATGACAGAACTAGATCGGCAAAAATCTCCCCTCCTTACCCTACGGAGTAGCACCCGTCACCTGAGACACTTGCACTCTTCCCCTGGGGCGGGGCGGCCGAGGTGAAGCGCATGCGCGCTGGGCGTAAACCCCAACCCTCGGGTTCATGACTCAAGTGTTTGGCAAGTTAGTGTCACCTTTTAGTGCCTCAGTTTCCTTATCTATAAAATGGCATCATAACCACATCCACTACACCGAGTGGGGAGAATTAAGAGTGGTGTGTAAACATTCAGAATATTACCTGGCACGTGATAAGCCCCACAAGTGTTGGCTGCTGGTAAAAGGCATTTCTTGGTCTGTGACCTTTAAGCCTAAAGTAACTATAAGGTTCTACATATCTGAGGATTCAGTTGGGTTCCTAAGTTTTGGATGGGGTCTTCTATAAGCAAACTAAAAAAGGGAGCCAGAAATCATTTATGTGCAGTCTCTAGGATATTTCCAAAACTTTATACTCAAACAGTACTTGAAAAAAATCACCGCTTTCTTGACATTTTTTCTATACATAGCTAGTATGCTAAAGAAAATTATTCCTCATTTAAGATACAAAAAAGCTTCAGTAGGTTGAATTTATCAACCTTTTCTCTAAGCAGAGATTACAAACTTGACAATATGCATACCAAGTTTAATATCGGAGTTGGCAGAAAGAAAAGATTTGGAAAATCAGATAAATGTGACTCGACTACCTCTAACGTTCAACACTCAACCCCCAAATAACTTTTTAAAATTTTGCAATTTTTTTTACCTAAATTTTCAAGGTCTTTCTTGGTGACAAATTTGTAATCATCGTAAACCGTGCTTTCAGGATTCTCTTCTAATTCTTCTGTCAAGTTGTCCAGGAACGAACACCACCTGGGAGCAGGACCCAAAACCTACCGGCGTTGATCAAAAGGTTAGCACACACGAAAGGTCAGTACATCCTCACTACATCAACTAAGAGTTAGTTATTTTACACCAGATTTTCTTACTTCCTATCAGAAGTATCAAAAAATAACTGCAATATGCATGATCAACAAGTATATAATGGAAGAAAATAAAGTAGGAAAAATTTAGGCCTGCAAAGGAAAAATCTGTCTGGGATGCAAAGATATTAATGAATATTCTTACATTAGCATTATCAAAATACAAATAAATAATTCAGGTACTTAAAACAACATCCATTTATCACCTCTTTTCTTCAAAAGATTACTAAGCACATTTGGTATAAAAGATTTTTTTTTAAATTTGCTATTCGTGACAAACGGAAGTCTAAAATGAGAATCACCTTCTTTTTAGGGGTTTTCAACTAATTACTTGATAATTATATTTGCTTACGTGGTCCAGTTCATTTAATTCATTAAAAATTAAAATTCTGTATATATAATCCTTCAGACTTGAACTAAAAGGTCGCCAGGACCCCCAAGTTAGTGAGAAATAAAAGCTGAACAGAATTTATGACTAATAAAATAGGAAGAGTTCAGTCTGTAATCCAACTACTTCCATAAAACACCGTGACTGCTTTTTACTTTTTTGCTGTTGATACACATCTCTTCGAGGTCTCACCCACCGAGGTCAAAGTTTATCCCAGAGGAAGCAATGCTGCTCAGCAGGAGGGCCATGTGGCCGAAAGCCTCCCTGAACTGCAGGCTTTCACAAGGAACAGCCCGGGCTCTGCCAAAATGGAACTTCCCATGACTACTTCCCTGTCTATTGTGATAGTAATCAAACAGGAGAAAAACAAAAATCATAATGGAAATTAATAAATCTAGCTTAAACCTTTTGGGGAAGGGGAGGTGGGAGGAAGAGAGTTGTAACAAAGAAAAAAGGTGCCCAATACCATCTCCCATCAAAAACAGGTAAATGTCAGACATGGCCATATTAATGCAATATTATTGTGCCTAATTAGAAGGGGTGATCCCCCCGCCCCCTGACCCCAAAGCCTATGGCACTCATGAACATGAAAAACCATGCTTAGGGGCACCTGGGTGGCTCAGTCGGTTAAGCGTCTGCCTTCGGCTCAGGTCACAATCCCAGGGTCCCCGGATCGAGACCCATGTCCGGCTCCCTGCTCAACAGGAGCCGGCTTTTTTCTCCCTCTCCTCCCTGCTTGCGCTCACTCTTGCTATCTCCGTCACTATCTGTCTCTCTCTCAAATAAAAAATAAAAAATTAAAAAATTAAAAAATTAAAAAAACAAACCATGCTTAATGAGCATAAAAGGAGTCCTAGCAAGAAGTTTCATATAAGCATCATCTATGCAATTATTTTGAAGTAAAGGTTCTGGTGCACCAAATACCTCACCATAAAACTACTGGATATGGGAACACTTTCGAGTGAAAGTCAGACCATTCTGCCTCCTGGGCGAGGGGGACAGGCGAGGGGGTGATGGGGACCAAAAGACCTAGTAATGAGGCAGTTTCACTTTAAAAAACCTTCAATCAGCGATAAACCACTAGCCTCAAAGACAAGAAGATTATACTATGTTTACTGACTTTTCTTGGGGGTGAAGAGCAGGAATGTCAAAATATCAGGCCGGATCTGAACGGACTTTTCCAGAAGTCCTTTTTTATAATGTTCCACAACATTCGTCTTGATTAGTTAACTGGATTCTAATGGAATTGTTTTAAACTGCCTCTCAGGGGGCAGGTCTGGTTACGGTAAATAAACTCCGCAATCAAATTCATGGCCATTAAATTTTACAGGAGGAAATATTTCCATCAAAAACAAAATGAAATCTAGTGGGTTGATTTTATTAATCACATTTCCCTAGTTCCTCTTCAGGAAAAAAAAAGAAACAACAGAACAACCATAACAAAGTTGAAATTACTGATTGAACTGGCATTAAACTGCAGGTTTTATCTACATTCCAGCTTTCCTCCGAGGTTGCAAAAGCAGTGGTCGGCTTAACCAATGAGGAGGGTGTAACCCCATGCACAGCTCTCTGAGGTACCTATAATGACCACAACATTAATTAATGGGTAAAAAGTCCTTGTTGTTCTCACTCATAAAATATGTTAAACCTTCAATTAGTCTTAAAAATATGTTAACTTACTTCCTAAATTTCAGGCTTTACAACTTGAAGAAAGCATCCTTTCTAACCACTGGAATACGATTACTACTCTATCGAAAACTCCTAGGTTTCCTGTATCGTCATTATATTGCTATATTCTGTACTTCAGCCACAACTGAGTATTATTCCTTTATCTACATTTTTATGTACCTTAGGAGTTTTGTTTCGGAAAATTAGTGGAGACTGTTCTAATTTAAACTTCTATTATCTATTAATGAACTTCTACTTTTAATTTATAAGAATTTCCTAAAGTCACAGGTCAGCACAGTAGTGAACTGGAAAACTGATTCAACCACCTGCTATGAAGGGATCCTGTGGGCCCTTCGGCAACTTTAATGACCATCATACCAACCAATCTAGATGGAAACAGGTGGTCCTCCAAAATGGGAAAGAAGCTTTATCACATTGCCCAGGGAAGGCCTCAACTCCAAGGCAGCCAAGTACCTGCTTGCTCTCATCCACTTGAACAGAAGAACCAATTTTAAAATACATGAAAACACATGCTATGTGCCCGAGATCATCTGCCTCTATGGCTACAAACTACCTTTAAGACATTACTTATATGGGCTTAATTTTAAGACCCAAAGTTCTCGTATATTCCAGTAGTGGACAGAAATGACAGAATGGGGAGAAAAGAGCATGAATATTAAAATTCTCCCGGAGTCCACAGAAGAGGGTGGCCCTCCCGCCACTCTACTTTTGAAACCACTGTGCCACAGCCAGAGCTGGGCTGGGGCAGAGATAAAGACTGAAGATTTACTAAAGGGATGGTTTTTAACAGATCACGGACAGTTAAAATAGCAATAGTGAGGTATTACTTGTATTATTAGAGACAAAGAACCAAACCACTAAGTCAGTATAAATCTCATCATTTCTTCTATTTACTTATAATGCTACTGAACACAACCAAATAATCTCATTATCTTCCTACCATTAATATATGAAAATAACCGATAACATAAAACACCAGTTAAATTTGAAATTATTATTATTATTTTTTAAAAATTTTATTTATTTATTTGACAGAGAGAGAGAGAGACAGCCAGCGAGAAAGGGAACAAAAGCAGGGGGAGTGGGAGAGGAAGAAGCAGGCTCATAGCGGAGGAGCCTGATGTGGGGCTCGATCCCATAACGCCGGGATCACGCCCTGAGCGGAAGGGAGACGCTTAACCGCTGTGCCACCCAGGCACCCCTGAAATTATTTTTTATTTCAAGTTTTTATTTAAATTCCAGTTAGTTAACATACAGCGTAATGTTAGTTTCAGGTGTATGATACAGTAATTCAACACTTCATACATCACCCAGTGCTCATCACGACAAGGGCACTCACTCCTCAATCCATCGCACATCTGGCCCATCTCCCCTGCTCCACCACCCTCCTCTCTGGTAACCATCAGTTTGTTTGCTGTAGTTAAGTGTCTGTTTCTTGGTTTGCCTCTCTCTTTCCCCCGCCCCATGTTCACCTGTTTTGTTTCTTATATTCCACATATGAGTGAAATCCTATGGTATTTGTCTTTTTCTGACATTTTGCTTCCCATAATACACTCTAGCTCATCCGCATTGCTGCAAATGGCAAGATTTCATTCTTTTTGATGGCTAAGTAATAATATTCCATTGTGAATATACATGCACCACACCTCTTTATCCATTCATCAGTTGATGGACATATGAGCTCTTTCCATAACTGGCTATTGTCGATAATGCTGCTTTTAACATCGGGGTGCATGTGTCCCTTCAAATCAGTACTTTCATATCCTCTGGGTAAATAACTAGTAGTGCAATTGCTGGATCCCAGGGTGGTTCTATTTTTAACTTTTTTGAGGCAATTCCATACTGTTTTCCAGAGTGGCTGCACCAGTTTGCATTCCCACCAACGCGTAAGAGGGTTCCCCTTTCTTCACATCCTTGCCAACACCTGTTGTTTCCTCTGTTGTTAATTTTAGCCACTCTGACAGGTGTGAGGTACTATCTCATTGTGGTTATGATTTGTATTTCCCTGAAATTATTATCTTGAATTTTTAATGACTTAAAAAAAACTTTAGCAACTAAGAAAATTCTTAATTACTCCATTTGGTAGAACTCTATCAACAGACAATAAATAACTTTGAATGAAAATGGGTTTATAAGCTGGGAAACTTCAACTGATACTAGCACACACAGAAGTACATAATGTATTCAAGTACAAACAGTTCACTTTTAAAAATACTCTTTTACAAAATTTTCAGAATGCATTGTGGCATAGTGTGAAGTAGGATATCTTTTTAATGATAACTGGAGAAAGAACCATGACAATATAAGAGAGCATAACATCACATGGAGAAATGACCTGAGTATATTCCCTTAAGTTTGGGGAATAAAACTAGCTCCATTAAATATCAGGAAGTAGATTTTAATTCAATTTTTATTAATCACGTATTTACTGAGTTCCAGGCTTATTAAGTTCCACTTTATAAAAACAGGTAACAAAACGAAACCCAACAGGAAAGGAGATTCACATATAATGATACTTCTGTGGTATCTATCTGATTCCTAATTTCCTCAGCTTCATTTATTCATTCAAAAGGTTCACTAAGCATTTATCAAAAGCTAAGTGCCAAATGTCAAATATATGTAAAAAGAGTTTGGAAAACAACGAAGTACGCTATAAATGTGACTAGCGCCATAGCAGACAGATTTTAAAATGGTGCCGGGCAGCCACAACAGCTTTTACGGAGACATCTGCACTAGGCCTTAAAAAATTCGAAACTTAATTGCCACACTAAATATTTAGAATTTAATGCTAGCAAAATTAATGTATATTTTACTCACTATTAATTGTTCAGAAGATGCTTGGCTAGAAGAATTACCGATTTACGCTTGAGTGATCTTCTACTCCTCGAAACTCAACTTAAACTTGACGTTAGTACAATGACACCGCTGGATAAGAACTACACTTACAAGCAACAATGGACAGCGAGAATATAAAATTATTTTACTATCTAGCAACCAAGTAAATTGTCTACTATTCTGTTACAGAACTGTTTTCAGGACATTCTAAAGCAGATATAAATATCGACTTCTGGAACTAGAGCAATAACAGAAACGGTATCAAGAGCAGCAAAAGTAATCATCACAGTAGTAAACCGACTCTAAGAGGGGGGCGGGGAGTTTCATCCCCCTGAAGAATTAAGTCACATCCAGCCAGAAATCTGTTATTCTTACCATGAGGCCATAACTCTTTACCAGAAACTACTGGGCCCAGAAAGAACTTGAAATTCAGATTTTTTGTGCACTTTATGAAGGCAACATATTATATAAAATCTTTGGTGAGGTCTGGTCAGTGGTCCATGCTCAAACATGTTACTATCTCCGCAGCACAAGCCTACACACATTCACAGCAGTGACTTGGGATAAATAAAGACTGAAAAGAGCTTCATCACTACATGGCAGGTCTGAGTCTCAATGAAGCAAGTCAAGTCAGGTTTTCCCACCAATGAATTATTAAAACAATTTCAGGGCTTCCTGGATTTCAGAACTGCAGACTGGAGATAATGGAGGTATATTATACTGTAAACATCACTGACCACTATGACGATGATTAATTTTTCTCACTGCATATAGCCTGTATCTCTAGCGGCAGAATGGGATTTTGCCAACTAAGACCAACTGTTCAATACATACACCCAAAGGAAAATTTCCTTTCGAACTTCTCCTCCCTTATTGGTTGAAAAGCACCACCAGCACCAGCATGTACTTTCAAATTCTGACAGCTGGGGCTTAATAATAACCGATCACAAGCCTGAAACAAGAGATGCAGCTGGGTGAGCCGAGGGAGTGGCCATGCACTTAGGCGTGTAATTGCATCTGCAACGTGATGAGCTGCCTAACTGCACACCCAAGTTCACATGCATTTGCGTAATTGTGAGTCATTTAAAGGTACTCCTAGCACTTTGTTCTCTCATTCCTAAAAATCAGATTAGCAAAGGCGCAATTTAATTTCAACATTTTAAAAGGTTTATTTCAAAAAGGAGTAATTACTATCGACCATGATTTCAATTTTGATTTGGTTTTTGAAAAAGCAGTTTTAGACACTGAAATGAAATGATAAGAAAATAAGACCAAGCGGAAAAAATGCTCATGCCAGTGTCTCACGATGATCCAATCAAACCAATAGTTAATCTATGCAAGGCTCTGTGAGCGCAAATAAGCACAAGATGGAATGCCTATACTCCGGGTTCTGGGGGAGACAGGACGCCTCAAGCAAACATCTAAATACAAAATTAAAACAACAATAACAACCTTTGAGATTTCAGTTAATAAAGGCACACTAACTGTATGTTTTTATCTCTTCTCCCTCCCAAGCCTGCTCGAAATTCATAGTCCATCAATATAAAAAGGTATTAACCTCCAAAGACGAAAAGAACAAAAGAAGAAAATGCAGCAGTTGAGAGATTTAACATGGTGAAAGGCAGGAGTCTGCAGAAAAAGGAGAGAAGATTCTTCCCTGGAGCCCTCGAGACCCAGGACTTCCGGGCTCCATTCATCTGGGAAACCGGGCCTGAATGGAGGGGAGGTGATAGAGACGATGAACACCTAAGTTCCCACCACCCTTTAGGAGACCAGAGGATAATTCTCCGGAGAAAGTGAACAGGGCAAGAGACAGGATACCTATCACAGGTGACTTGCACCGTGCGGCTGAAATTAGCACAGGGAATGGAGGTCTGCCTGTCCAGAAGCGGGACCTCCCCCACCCCCTTCCTTTTCTCATCTTCCAGAATACCGAAAGCCACGGATGTGTTGCTGTGCTTCCACTCCTGCCAGCCTAAAACCCCAGTGTTCCCATAAGGAAGTGGGGGGGTTCTTCTCTGCAGGAAATGAAAGATCCCCCGAAGGCAGATGCTGATCTCTGAGAATCCCCCAACAGTCATTAGCTGAACAGTCAGCACAAAAACTGCCGTGGACAAGACTACTGCATACAAAGAGCTTCCAGCTGGCATCTTAGTGCCTCATTCTGAAATAAGAACACCATTCATTTATTCAACAAACAGTTACTGTCAGACACGGATGCAGCAGTGAAAAAAACAAACGAGAATCTCTACCTTTAAAAAACTTACACTCCAGAAAGGAAAACAATAAAGGAAAGACAGAATTCATAAAGAAGTCTTAACAACTCAACAGTAAAAAGGTAAAAATTTAAAACTTGGCAAAGGATTTGAATGATTTCTCCAAAGATATAAAAATGGCCAACAAGCATATGAAAAGATGTTCCACATCATCAGTCACTAGGAAATGCTAATCTAAACCAAAATAAGGTATCACTTCACACTCACTCAAATGGCTATACTCAGAAAAACGGAAAGTAACAAGTCATGCCGAGAATGTGGAGAAATTGGAACCCTCATCAATTGCTGGTGGGAATGAAAAATGGCGAAGCCACTGTGGAAAGCAGCTTGGCACTTCTTCAAAGAGTTAAGCATAGAGTTGTCATACGATCCAGCAATTCTAAGTATATATATACCCAGGAGAACTGAAAACACATATCCACACAAAATGTTTATAGCAGCATTATTTATAATAGCGGCAATATTTATTTCAAAGTGAAAGCAACCCCAACATACATCAACTGATGAAAGAATTAACAAGATGTGGTCCACCCATAGAAGGGAATGTCGGTCAGCAACAGAAATGAATGAAGTACCAATTCATAACACGACAGGGATGAACCTTGAAAAGTAAAAAAGCCAAACACAAAAGGCCACATAGTGTACAACTCCATTTTTGTGAAATGTCCAGAACAAGCAAATCCAGAGAAGCAAGAAGTGGCTTAGTGGCTGCCCGGGGGTGGGGAGGGGGGAATGAGAGGTTCGGGAGTGACTGCTATGGGGCTTCCTTTTGGTGTGATAAAACGTGGAATTAGATAGTGGTGTTTACTACATAAAACTCTGACGACACTAAAAACTACTGAACCGTATACTTTAAAAGGGTTATAACTTTATGGCTTGTGGATTATACCTTGAAAAAGCTGTTATTTTAGAAAATCTAATGAAGGATCACACACTGCATTAGGTTACTATGCCTCTTTAGTTTCCTTTAATCCAGAAGAGCTCCCTGCCTTTCAGGATGTTTGTGCTTTCCGAGTTCAGGCCAGCTGATCTGCAGAGGTCTCAACACCTTACAGGCTGTTTCTCAGAATTAGATGCAGTTAAACATTTCTAACAAGAATGCACAGGTGATGTATGCCAAAACAACTTTTTTTTTCTTTTTTGAAGAGACGGAGAGAGGAGGGGGTGGAGAGGGGCAGAGGGAGAGAGAGAATGTCAAGCAGGCTCCACCCCCACAGCATGGAGCCCCACACAGGGCTGGATCCCACAACTCTGAGATCAGGACCTGAGCAGAAACCAAGAGCCAGACGCTTTAACCTACTGAGGTACCCAGGCACTCCCAAAACAACTCTTAATGCTGTTTCTACATCAAGCATTTGGCTTTGTATGATTAATATTTGTAATGTCACATGCTTACGGTATTTATTTTCATGTATTTTTATACTTCTTTTTTGTTTTTTTGATTTGGCGTATAAAATGAGTTTCTAGGAAAGAGGGCCCAATAAGGGTTGTCTGGGGACCATATTCCAGGAGCCAATGAAGCTACATTAGGCTACAGAAGGAGAGATCAGAAAGATGCAAGAACACTTATCACACTCTCTCGCCCTCTTCCACCACCACACATACAGAAATAAATTGGAGAGATGAGTAAAACTGAAGACAGGGACACGCGCTTCAGTTCTTTTCACAAGGAGCTGATATCATGAAATTACCCTTTGGCAAACTTAGGCAAAAAGACTGAGCCTACAGACAGACTATCCTGTCTCCTGATTTTACCAAATGAAAAGACTTACAAAAGCATTCCACTCCTTTTCTTTTTGAAACGATTAGTATTTATTTGAGGTGCTAGAATGTCAAGAAAGCTTCTGGGACACCAATGTGATTCGTTTTTAAAAACCAGACATATATCCCCTGGAGGTGTACTGACTTTGAGCTTGGTGGCATTCAGAACATGTAAGCTTAGTGAAAACCAAATATTTTTGCTAAATTTAAGAACAGGATTACACTCAAATGAACCACTGTAACTGAAGACAGCAAAAATTTTATTCAAAACCGTGAAATTCCTTCATAAAGCAAATCTCTTAAATTTCTCTCTTAAGCATTCAAAACTGTATTAGGGTTAATCTAAGCAATTCTAATTTAAGGTAGGATGAAAAGCTTTACATTTCTTTCTGCTTTTCATCAAATGATAAACGATGCTCTAAATTCTCAAGAGAAAGGAAAGACTATCCTAATATGGTCCCTGATTTCTTCAAAGTCCACTGCGAGTTAAACAGAAGCACCTGCTTCTTTTAGGCCCCCCCCTGCCCCCGCTGCTTCTCTCCCGGACAGCCTGGCCTTGCACCCAGATCACCATTTTATATTTACGGTCATGCTACCCTTCCAATCCCAGGTCGGCTTCCTAGAACTCACGTCCAGAGTCAGTGTCGATGTCCTGCACTTCCCACTTCTTCCTGTCCCAATTTCCTCACCATGCTAAAAATGCTCAACCTTGACGGCTCTGTCTGCGCGCACATGCGCACACACATGCCCCACGGGGTGCTGAAGGCACGAGGCCAATTTTACCATATGAAAATGTATTTATCTTTCGGGTCCCACACCTGGTAATGAGCACTCTCCCAGACCTTGTTTTGTCGCTTGAGTCCTGCCAAGGGTCGCATACACGGCTGTCGTGTGTTATCCTGGTTACCACATCAGAAGTTTCCTGGTTCCATCCCACTTCCTTGCAGGCAAGAGGATTTATTTTTAATTTTTCAGCACATTCTTATACTTTCCAATTCTTTATTCTGAAGTCTGTGTAAAAACTAACAGCGTGTTAATATTTAAAAATAGCCAGGGATGGAAACTTGGCAGAAACAAAGGAAGAGTAAATGTTTTAAAATCCTATGTGCACTTTTTCTCAAGGTTATACACTCCAACAGTGCCATGCCAAGAGGATCAAAAAGTATTTTGCCACCATTTAGCAGTTACTGTTTATCTACACGGTGCCACATGTGGAACTAGGAAATCCTGAAAAAGACATTTCCAATTCAACCAAAATTAAGATTTCCCATATATCCCTCAAAAAAAGTCGGACAACATTATGCTGGCAGAGCAAAGGAGAGTAAAGAACCCAATATGGACTCATAATTGAATAACATGTGACCAACAATGAAGTGCTTCAGTAACTTTCTACAACCCTATGTAGCAGGCTTATTTTAGAGTTTAAGTACGTATATTTCCCACCCAGGTGATAGACAGGAGTCCCATACACATGACAATACTAAAGGTCTTATCAAGATCTACGCTATGGTGGGAGGGAAGCAGTTGTGTATACAGCATTGATCCTTTTTAGTGAAGTCAGGAGAGATTCTAAAAACTTCACGTAAAACCTGTCTGCAAAAAGAAAAGAGCTTTATAAGAAAAACCCTATCCATAATGAAATCTTTACACTCAGAATGAAAGGAAAGCTATGTAGTTTGGTAGGGGGGTGAGGAGAGGTAAAATAGCACCTTATGTTTTTTGTTTTTATGGGCTTGACTACATAGTCTGTGTTGGCTAGTTTTTAGTTTGAGTATTTTGGGGGGACTGGGTCATTAAACAAATACTCAGTAGGCATCTTTCATGTGCCTGCCTTAAAGCCTGAGGTATCAAAGACATTTTCAGATCTGGGCATTGCCGCTTCTCAGCTTACTGTTATGGAAAGGAACAGACAGTCCACGTGCTAAGGGACTTGTACACAGGATCTTAAAAGAGCACAGAGAGAAGTCACTTCCGTAGGTGGGAGGCTCAGAGTCAGTACTGATGTCTGAGTTGAAATTTGAAGGACTTGTAGGATTTAGCCAGTGAAGAGGTAGATGGAAGAAGTGATGGAATCAGGGAGCTCTTTCTACATGCAGTGAATTGAGAAGAGCTTAGGTTTTCCAGGGGCAAGAGATAAACAAAACCAGGGAGGTACTGGGGCTCAAATCTAAACCTTGTATATCATGTTAAAGTCTTTGTTTTTTATTTTAAGTAGAGTGGCATGCCTTTAAAGGGTTTTATTCAAGGGAATGGGATCAGTCGTTTGTGTATCTGGTTATTCAGCTTTAAAAGGGGAGTGGCTTTGGAAACAGGCTAGGACAGCTTACGATTAATTAGGAAAAGTCAGGAGGGCTCCATTTAAACCAGCAGCAGTGGGTGCTGAAGGAGGAGACAGATATAAGAAATATTAAGGAGGTACGTCCTTGAGCCTGGTGATCCTTGGCAGCAGAGACTAAGGGAGATAGGGGAACCGAAGGAACAGTGGTACCATTCACAAAGGTAAGAGTTATGGAACGTGGGGTGGATGCTAACTTCAGTTTCAGAAAGCTCACACTGTCTCGTCACCTGCGTGTATGAGTTAAAACTCTGAAGCATCAGGCTGGAGGACAAGATGACTTTTGGGGCAGTGAAACTATTCTCTATGATACGTAACCGTGGATACACGTCATACATTTGTCAAAACCCACAGAATGTACAACACCAAGAGTGAACCCAAACAACTTCAGATAATAATGGTGTGTCAGTGTAGGCTTATCCATTGTAACAAACGTACCAGTCTGGTACAGGGTGTTGACAGTGGAGGAGAGTGCATTGTGCGTGAATGTGTGTATGGAGTATGTGGGAACTCTCTGTACTTTCCACTCAATTTGGCTGTGAATTTAAAACTGCTCTAAAAAGTAAAGTCAATTGTGAATCAATGATACAACCATGTGCAGACATACAAGAAACAGGCAGCTCTAATCTTTCTTTCAATATGCCTCACCATTGTTTACACATGATTTGTTTCCACCCAAGAATAATGTTCTGTTCTTCACGCAGGTCAATACACAGCCTGATGATATGAGCCAGTGTGAAGATCAAATATTCATTTCCATTTAACAATTTTTAACCACCACCTTCTGGAGCAATTTCAAGTGCTAGTAATGTAAACCAATCCTACCTCCCCTTCCCCCCACAACGGAAAATAATGAAGCAAGGAGATAAGTAGATGGTGGTATACTCTCTTTCTCTCCTCTTTTATGAATATTTGAAATTTTTCCAAAATAAAATTTTCAGAATGAAGTGTCAATACTATCTATTCCTTCATGTCAGCATGTATTCTGTGAGAGCCTATTAGCCAGCAGACGCCACAACATAAAACACACAAAGTCTTGCCCTTGCAGGGCTCACTCCCGAGAACACAGCACCAGGAGACAAACTTTCTTGGGATTTGAGAACACTGAGCCAAAGTAAGGACTGTGCGAGTCTCAGAACTTTCTATTTTCTGTATACGTGGAGCCTTTTGAATGAATGAGGCCCCAAATTCTTGCCTATTTGTATAACTTGCCTTCTATTTTTAAGGAGAAAACACGCCAAAAAAACAGAGTACATAACATGCACATTAACCAAAGAAACTGCCACACGATTTGAGCCGTCAGGCATACTCAGAAGCTAAAACCAATCCCTGGTTGTGGCTGCTTTATTCTGTCACCACCGCCTACGTAACCACACCAACAGGACAAGGGAATACTCGATTTACTTCCAACTCCATCTTGTCTGGAAGAAGTATGATGTCCAGAAGACAGCAAGCTGCTCAACACCAGGGTGACCTAACAGCCAGAGAGTTGGGAGACAAGTCTTTTGGTCAAGATCTGATTCAAACTAACTAGCACCTGAATAGGAAGTTGTCATTTATTTTCAAGAAAATGTGCATGCCAGACAGGTAACCATTTAAGCAAAACCAAATACCATCTGACTTATTAATGTAATAAAGCATATGTCACATGGGCATCAAACATTTCCATACAAAAATGACAGGCCTCTCACCTAGACAGAACGGAAATTAACTTTCGAGAATGTGACGGGATGCTCAGAAAGTTGCTTCCTGAGTGTCGCACATGAATGCTATCTGTCGGTCTGCCATTCTTATGACCTAATAAGCTGTCATCAGAAATGGAAATGGAGAGGATTTCCATTGTTGGGAAAAATGCCTCACATACTATGTTGCTGCCTCAAAGTGTTTAGATTAAAATAGGAAGCACACATTTCCCCCTGGTAAAGATGTAAACAACTTGTTTGTATTAGGACAGAACACTTTAGTAATCACCTGACTTCTGCCTACACTTCCCATTTCATAGTGATGAATATATGACTGACAAATTATGAACAGCACACCATGCCTTATAAAACAATTTCATGCATAAAATAAAATTCAATCACAACAGGTTTGCTGTGAGCTTGGGTTGGAAAGGAAACTCACAAAAAAAAAGGGGGGGTGGGGAGCATCTGCTCCGCATCCCTCTCCTTCTGTTCATCAGGAAAAGGTGAGGAAAATACACAGGCTTTGGATCTAACTCTTCCACTGACCTGTAAGTGCCTCACACTTTTGTTCTCCATAAAATTAAGCCTTCTACTTTTTATAAGATCACCTTCAAGATCTTAAAGGCTTATTAGCTTTATCTTTGAAATGCTTTTCTTGGAAAACAAAATTAAGCATATGTCCCATTTGCATTATTATGAATCAAGCCATCTGTAAAATACGCATCTTTGGTCTGAAAACCGAACTCAGTTTACAATGAACTGTGTTTTTTCTTCAAATTTGTCTTTTGCTTCCTCACAGAAGCTCTGAAAGTCCGTCCTCCCCGCTCATTCCAACAGCTTTTCCCGTACTCTCAACCCCAGACATCTGCCCCTGCAGTCCGACACCCCACCACTCCCTCTTCCTCACGCAGGTACCTTTCTTCCGTGATCTTACTCTACCCCTACACCCTAAAAACATGCCTTCTCTAGATGTGCCTGACGACGCAACCCCTGAACTCTCTCCCGAGCTTGCTCTGACCCTCAGCCTGTAAAAGGTTTCTCATTGAACATTCCCATGTTAAGAGCCCCCAGATCACCCCTTCACTGGACCACATTGTCCTCCACCCCATTTACAGGTGGCGTCATGCCAACATTCTGCTGGACATTCACCCCTCGGATTTACAGCTGGAGAGAACTCCCACGTCTCTCTCTCACAGACGCTGCCGTTCAGCCCTCTTGCCCCTTCTGAACTTGCTGACTGTATTTTTAAAATCTTATCCCTTCTCCTACTCCACCCATTACACGTAATATTTCTGAAGTTCAGTTTCATTGGTTTACTCTCTCTTATAGAGATCAGGCTCTGAAGTTAAGCAGGTAAGACTAAATGGAGTATAACCAAAATTAATTGAAAATCCCTTCGGGATATCCTTCAGAAAGTGAAAGAGCACATTTTCCTCAGTGTTGGAACACGGCAGATACGTTGGGGGACTCGCATCTAGTGGCCTTGGCATGCAAAAAAAAAAACCCATCTCTTAAATAATCAGGATCACACTCAGTGTGGCAACACTAAGAGAGATACGAGGGGGAAACAGCTTTGGAAGAAAACAACAGATCCAAGCAGTCTTTTTCTAGTGGCATTCCTCATCTCATCCATGTAACACAAAAACTAATGGACTACTGTCTCTATTCTCCCAGGAATGACACATATCTAGCACCTTCCTCCATGCACAGGAGAAAAGGTAACCAACTGATCACATACAGTGGGCCCTTCAGGGTTTAGGACTGAATTCTCCTAGTTGAGAAAGGCTCTTCCCCCAACAGTTCAGTCCAGGACATGTGCCTGCCATGTGGAAGGGCCACCACATAACTGCCACTTTGTGCTCCACCACCCTAGCACCCAGCACCCTGAAGGACTTCTATTTATATTTATGTAAGTTAAGTGAACTTAATTATGGGATTGTGCTACAAATTTAGTCAATGGCCACTCTAAGAAATTCCCAAATGCAAAGAAAATATAACAAAATATTAGCAAGAATGTCTCTGACTAGTGAGACTATGACTGGTTTTTTCCATCTTTTTTCTGATATTTAAACATTTTTTAAAATAGCTATATATTACTTTTTTAAAGAAAATTTTATTTATTTACTTATTTATTTGAGAGAGAGAGCACGCACGCGGGCAGAGGAAGAGGGACAAGCAGACTCCCTGCTGAGCACGGAGACCAACACGGGGCTTGAGATCAGAACTGAACCAAAATCAAGGGTCGGACGCTCAACCAATTGAGCCATCCAGGTGCCCCAGCTATATAATACTTTTATGTTCACACACGAAACCCACTTTTTAACTAATCTCCAAGAGTCTATAATGACACCGGGAAATATTAATTAACTGGGGAAAAAGGAAGATATGAAACCACATAAAAAATGTTTCAGATTAAAACAATGGAAAAAATACAGCAGAATGTTAATGCGTTTGTCTTTGGGCGGTGGAGAGATGCTGGAGTTTTCTCCTACTTCTCTCTATGTGCCATTTTCTATAAAGGGCATGCTCTGATGATATAATGGAGGGAAATGGACTTCAGTTTTAAAAATCAGACTTCTTAAGATTTCATCACTGCTTCTGTTTCAATAATTAACAGCAAAACTAATGGCATTCAACTGCTCTTTCTCAACCTGTGTTTTATATGATCTGTTAAGAGACTGGACAATACCAAGTCCTATTTCCAAAATCATTTTCCTAGTTCACACTTACGATTTTACCACAAACTTTTCAGTATCTCTGTTTTGCTCAAAGCACATTCCTTCCAAAGGCTACATAAAGGCCCATGTCCACATAATGCCAAGTATTCTCTGGCCCTGGCCTCCCTGCGTTTTGCTACTGTGAGAAAGGCTAGGAGTCTTCACCAGCTGAACGTCCACATGCACCTGGCACCATGGGACGTGATGGAATAAATACATCCACCCCACACAACTGCCTCCCAACAGCAGTCCTCTCCCGTAGTTCAAGAAACTAAGGCTCAGGCAGGGTAAGTAACCCACTCAAGGTCTCAAAATGCCTAAGTGACAAAGCTGGTATTCGGACCCAGGGTAGACTCCTTCCCAAATCTCGCTGTTTCCGCTGTGCAACGCGGACTGAAGAAATGCCTCTCAAACCAGCTCTGCCACCAACTTGTCATCTGACCTTGAACAAATCACTTGAGTCCTCAGCTATAAATGAAGGAGTTGGACGAGATGACCGTAAAGCTCCCTTCTTTCTCTCCTGTTCTGTGCTTCAAAAGCTTCCCCCATTCCCTTACGGCACACTGAAAATTCCTCTAGTGAGACACCAATTCAGCAACTACTTGTCCAGTTTATGTTCTGTCTTGCATATCCTTTGTATGCTAGCAAACTCCCCAGGGGGATAGTTTTCTTTGCACCTGGCACTACCTCCCTCAACCAAGAGAATATGTTGCTACTGGCATTATGAAACAGGAATTTCTAACAAAATTACTTCTGTCACTGTGTCTAACAGCACTCTGCCTAAATGGGGCATTCTAGCTGAAAATGTGTCTTGCCACTTTTAGGATTGAACGTGGACACTGGTGTATTCAGGGCCATTTCACCACACACCAGTTGGCCAGGGAGATCTCACTTCTGGGAATCTCCAAATATCAAATGAGTGGACACAAAAGGGATTTCTTTCTTTTTTTTTTTTTTTTAAATTTTATTATTTATTAGAGATAGAGACAGCCAGCGAGAGAGGGAACACAAGCAGGGGGAGTGGGAGAGGAAGAAGCAGGCTCAGAGCAGAGGAGCCTGACGTGGGGCTCGATCCCATAACACCGGGATCACGCCCTGAGCTGAAGGCAGACGCTTAACCGCTGTGCCACCCAGGCGCCCCGACACAAAAGGGATTTCAGTACCGGCTTTGAATTGAAATGGGTCAACTGGACCAGTCACGGTCTAGATTCAAACCCACATCTTAGGAACACGCACGGCACTTCCAGCAACACCTGCTTAAAAGCACAGGGACGCACAGGGAGAAAAACAAGGGCATTATTTCCAATCTTTAAAACGGGTAAGTCTGCGTTACCCGGATGAAAAGCCGACTTTTGCAAAATTTCAAAAAGGGTCCAACAGAAGCTAAATGCCTGTACTTTCATATTTTCCTTTTGTATTCTTCTAGGAAAGAGTTTATCCTCTTAACAGCATCACTATTAAATCTTCTGGACAAGGCATTACTTTTATAAATCTGTCAGCACTCCCAAACACAAAGATTGCATCACTCCAAGATGTTCTGATCTGGCTGATTAGAGCGTACTGTCAGAGCAAAGGAAATGATCCTTATCGTGCCGTATAAAAAATTACGAGCCAAGTTCTCCACTTTTGTGATTCAGTAGTTGTTAGCAGAAAAAGGCAAATGCAAAATTCTAATTTGGTATCATAGCTAAAAGTTAACACTGCCAACCACCCATCATGAAAGCTGACAATCACTATCTAAGATTCTCCAAATCGCAGAGTACTCTCACACATATTTGTTTTATTAATTTTTCCACACACATTAATTAAATGTCTACAGTGTAACAGGCACTGCTTTAGGCGCTAGAAGTGTAACAGCGAAAAAGCCAAAACATGATCCCGAAACCATGTTTTATATTTATAAATTTTATTTTTATATTATTATGATGAGGAAATACATAAATTTTTAAGTAGATAAATAAGTGTAGGGAAAATACTGTGCTTTCATGGAAAACTATGCATGGTCTAGGGCAGGGGTTGGCAAACTTTTTCTTAAAGGGCCAGTACATATTATAGGGTCTGTGGGCCATCGGGTCTCTGTGACAACTATTCAGCTCTGCCATTTTAATCAGAAAGCTGCCAAGAACAATACAGACATGAAAAGGGGATGCTGTGTTCTAATGAAACTATAAAAACAGGTGCTGGTGTTTAGTTTGCCAAATCCCTGATCTAGAGCACACCCTTTGAGATGATCGGATTCTGATTTTACGAATTTATTTTACAACTCTGTAAATATAGGTAACCGGTAGCAATGCAAAATACTGTCTACAGACATGCACATGAATTCTGTTCTGCACAAATAACCCTCCACACCTTTGAAAAAGCTGATTTGTGTCCATTTGCACACGCCCAATTCAACATAACTTTATTGCATGTAAATGTGTGCTTTTTTAGACTTCTCCTTTGATCTGGTATAGCTGTGTCTGGTTCCCTCATTTAATTAACAGGCTAAATAAAAACTTTAACACGTTCCGGGCGCCTGGGTGGCTCAGTTGGTTAAGCGCCCAACTCTTGATTTCGGCTAAGGTTATGATTTCAGGGTCGTGAGATCCAGCCCCATGTCAGGCTCCATGCTGCACACGGAGCCTGCTTGAGATTCTCTCTCTCCCTCTGCACCCCACCCTCACCGCCCCCCACTCGCACTCTCAATCTAAGATAAGTAATTTCAGCACATTTATTTGATATATCTATGTGAGAGTCACGATTTAACTGTTTCTGAAATTATCTTTTAAGTTTTGGAGGTCTCACCAAGATGCACGAGGGATTCACCCGACAAAGCCCGGTAAGCTCCACCACCTGAGAAGTACACCTCACACAAGCTACTTAGGCCCCAGCCCAGCTTTGCCCTTGGCTCCCAGAGGTGGCGGTGGGGAAGGGGGAAGAGTAGAACTCTGCTAACTGATTTTCTAATTTTACTTTTAATTTTCCTGTCTACTAATTTCATGTGCTGCATTTGGTTCATTTATGTTATTCTCCCTTGGTGGCAGCAATGGCTGGGGATTTGGTTTCATGCTGTATTTGGTGATCCCTGTAAATGGGTTAATGGGTTATAGAGACCTATTCTCTGATAGGTAAGAGCAAATGGAGACTCTGGATTCTTGGCCTTTTTCTGCTTATAGGGCATTTTAAATTATGAAAAGAGTGATACTAAGCAAACTGATAAGCTTCTGATAGGTTTTAAGCAGTAGAGTGATATAATCTTGGTTTTTATTTTTATATTTTAGATCATTCTGGATGTTATATGGAAAATAGACTGCAAGAGAGCTAACAGAAAAAGAAGAAAGAGCAGTTAAGAGGCCATTCTGGCAATCCAGATGTGGGGCGGGAGCCGCAGCACCGGAACACAGCAGGATTTGAATCATGGAAGGGGGAGGGGAATGAGGCTGGCTTCTGTGCTCTGGGCCCAGGTAACTGGGTGGATGGTGAGTCCTCTGCTGAAACGGGAACACATGGTAGGTGTGGGGTAAGGGTGGGGAGCTGGGATCAAGAATTCCACTGTGGACCAATCCAATACAATGTGTCTATTAGATCTCCAAGTGGAGAACTCAAGTAGATTATGTAGACCAGAGAAGCAAAGACCAGAGATGGAAATGTGGGAGTTATCAGCATTCAGGTGTCATAGAAAGCCTCGGGGCAGAGATCCTGAGGGAAAGAATATAAACAGAGGCGACAAGGACTAACATTTGAAGGTCAAGAGGAGAGAGCTGAGGCCCAAGCCTTGCACCACATACAGAAGGAGCAACCGAAGAAGACAGAAGGACCAACTGGACGACAGGAGGAAGAACAAGAGAATATGGCGTTCTAGAAGCCAAGGCAGTGTTTCAAAAGGTCTGGTTGGCTGTGTCATGTGATCTGTATGTGAGACCCACGTTAAGGAAGCAAGGGCACTTGATTATTTGTACAACTGACTCTCCAGGAAAAGCAGCACTTTCTTGGTTGGCCAAAATTCTCTCTGCTCTTTGCTCTGTTTCTAGAGATTATAAATCATGGAATAAATCCATCATTCACCATTTTGCCCCCAGGTATACAATGCAATTGTAAAGACAGAAAGAAGACCAAGTCTTTAACCCTGAACTTTAAGAATAAAACAGGGAAGATAACCTCTATATAGAAAGGAGACCTGCGATATCTATATAAAATGCTGAGTGATAACTGGGGCCCCAATGATATCCCTCTAACACTGCACCCGGTCCTTTCCTCCACAGCACTTAGCTACGCACTTGTTTACCATCACCCTCCCCTAAATTGTGAACTCACAAAGGCAGGGTAGGAAGACGGTTGCATTCAGGGACACATTCCAGCGTCCAAGCACCTGCTCAGTATATTTTTGCTGAATAAACAGAAGCACCGGTCAATCTCCTCCATTTACCTTTATAATACAGGAAAAGACAAAAAGGCCAACAGACAAAAGACCAAAAGAGTCACCCACCTAAGAATTTTAAGCATTTACTTTGCAGATACTGTCAAGTGTAATGTAAAATGACTATTTACAATTTGGATGGCTGATAAAATATGCTGTCTTCTTAAGAGGTGAAGGTTAAAAGTAATTGTTAGAAAGCACTCTACGGCTATGCTCCTAAGTCTTCTGGAAAATTATGCCAAAGCACCCCAGAGCAGTAATATTTGAAATCCTGGACATAAAAGTAAGTAAATAAGTAAATAAATAAGTAAATAAATAAATAAATTAATTAATTAATTTAAAAAAAGATGCCCTGAGAGTGGCCACATAGCAATGAACAACAAATTCCTGGAAATACCTCTGTGCCGAACTGACAGAGTGGTTGAGCTCAGAATTAGGCTTACAAATTCAATCTGCCACAGGCTGAGGCGGCAAAAACAGATACCGAAACTTCTTTGTTTTGGTCACAAAAGCCTATCAAACAGAAAATACGGAGGAGAAAATTCCAGTACCCATTTTTAATCCTTTGCAGGAGGAACCACCCAAGGCGCCCAAACACAAGCATCCATATAGTGACTACGACATGTTCACGCCACCTCCTGAAAGTGACTTCCAAATGCTACAACTGAGTGATTTCAAAAGCACGGACTCTCCCCCAGCCCCCCCCCCAAACCAGGCAATACTTACTGACAGTGTGTCTCCCTGAGGACCACCGCACAGACTTTGACCCAAACCAGTGACTAAGCCCCTATGAAGACAGGAGCACAAGCACCCAGGGACGGTATCAGAAGCCCTTGGCTCTACCACAGGCCTTTCCAGATTTGTGGTAACTCACTGAAGTGCAGAGACTTACACTCATTCTTTAGTCTGAGCCTTTTACTACATTTCACAACTAAAAAATGTTTGCATTTCCTTTGGCTTTACATGCCTTTGTGAGGATGTGTGTGTGTGTTTTATAATTAATGAAGCAAGTATTCTTGAGCGGTTAGGCTTCTTAACACCTAGTTATCTCTGTTTGCAAAGACAGAGTTTTGTGCGTTTTATGCATTATGCTGGCTGAGTTCCAGTGCTATTTCCCAACAGAAACAGAAGTGCTAGTACAGGTTAAATATAATCCTTTATGTTTTTATTTGAATATCGTTTTTATTTGTAATATTTGAAATCGTGGACTCATAATCCTTGCAATCTGGCCCCATTTTTCAGGTACTTTGGCTCCAAAATACTTTCCAAATTTAAAATGTACTTTTATTTATTTATTTTTTTAAAAAGATTTTATTTATTTATTTGACAGAGATAGAGACAGCCAGCGAGAGAGGGAACACAAGCAGGGGGAGTGGGAGAGGAAGAAGCAGGCTCACAGCGGAGGAGCCTGATGTGGGGCTCAATCCCACAACGCCGGAATCACGCCCTGAGCCGAAGGCAGACGCTTAACCGCTGTGCCACCCAGGCGCCCCTAAAATGTACTTTTAAATAGTGAATGTTAAAATGTTTAATGCTTGGCTGATTTTTGTTACAAATAATAAAAACATTTTAATAAAAACAATATAGTTACCTTTTTCCCTAAAAAAATGTTTTAAAATAAAATACTTAACTACCAATATTGACTACTGGGTTCAGTGACACTGCATATAATCTTTATAACAGCTTATTTTTTGCTTTTTTTCTTTGTTTGTTTGTTTTGAGGGGGTCCGGTGGGGAGAGGGAGAGAGAGAGAATCTCAAGCAGGCTCCAAGCCTAGAGTGGAGCCTGACGTGGGGCCCAGATCTCATTACCTTGATATCATGACCTGAGCCAAAATCAAGATTAGGACGCTTAACTCAGGGAGTCACCCAGGCACCCATATGTGTTTTAAAAGTAGATCTTTGACTCTTATTCTTCTAAATCAAATAACTTTCTAAACAAATAATGACTGCATTTTCCTTTTTTATTTTTCCTCAAGGTCATACAGTCATACATATTATCAAGCGTGCAGGCCGTCAACTCTCCAGTCGTGAGGGGTTTTGGGAGCTCCTGACACACTGGGGGCTTGGAACTCAGGGTCATCTCCAACAGAAACAATACTGGCCACACTGGCTAGGTTCCAAGTTGGGTGCCACAGGACACTTGGACTCCCTCTAGAATCCACACAGTTGCCAAAGGTTTAATTATAAAAGAATTACCCTAAGATTAAATTACATTGCAGAGGAAAACCAAACCTAAAAAACTATTTCTGGCATTGGTCTCAGGAGCTGCAGCTGAATTAGACCCTGGAATTGAAAATGCAAGCAAACAGGAAAAATCACACTTCCTGGTCTCCGAGAGGGGAAAAATCAGAGAAGGGGCTGGAGAAAACCCACGTGGCCACGAAAGACTAGTCAGTTCTGGGGCTCTGTACACGGCAGAGTGCACATGCACATCAGGAACTGCATGTAATCTGTGAATACTTCAAGGATTCAAGAAAGACGGGATCAGACAGAGAAGCAAAACTGAAACTAGAAGAACATTAAGCGGTCTTCCTTTTTCGTACAGGCCCAAAGTGTGGGGGAAAAGAGTTTTCATACCTGATTTATAAGATGTTAAAACATCACAATGTAAACCTCCTAAATTTGGCATGAATCGTGTGTTAAAAACACACTTCCCCGGTTTTATAGGCCTCAAACAAGCCATTGTGCCAAATATCAGCTTGGTAGTTTTGATAAAATCTTACAAAAATGGCAGGCTTTCACACCCCTGGGCTCTCTCCTTGCTCTGAAGGAGTCTTACAAAGAACAGATTCCAAGGAAAGGCAAGGGCACTATAAAACCTCATGGGGCGCAGGGTAAAAAGGCAGGTCAGGAAGGAGCACTGAGTACAAGTCCCAGCACAGCGCTGAGCTGGGCAAGGATGCCGTGCTCCCGCTGCCGCCGCACACAGCCACCTGGGAGCGGCCCCTGTGGGCTTTCTGCACAGCCTCGGTTAACTCCAAGCTACAGAGCAGACACTAAAATGGTCTTCTAAGATGGGCTCACATCCATCAAGAAAGCAGTTTCTCACCACCTGGCTAGCACTGGCCCCTCTCATTCGTGTTAATTAAAGTCCCTGTTACTTGGAACGAAAAGAAAGTCTGCCCCAAGAGAGAGACAGACAGAATAAGAAGTGAATAATGGTCTCCTACAGTTCTCAGATGATATAAATGTCACAAGCCGGGCAATGGAAACAAATGCACATAAGCGGGGGGTTGGGTGACAGAGGGGAAGGGGACCGACGGTGCGTCTGTGGGGAGCACTGAGCAATGGACGGGAGTGCAGCTCAGCATACTGCAGGCGCGCAACTGATGTCACACGGTGCACTAACAACACTGCGATTAAAATGAAAGCAAAACAACAGAAAATCTAAAAATGTGTAAGGTAATGTTAATCCCTTGGAATTAATATTTCTGAAGTTAACCCGAAGAACCCAAGATACACATTTATATATAAAATATGACTTCACACCAGTTTTGATGTTTCAAAACTGAAAAATATTACATCCCAGTATTAATAGTATTTGTAAGACTATCAAGGGGGAACAGGTGATTTTTATTTCCTTATACCTTGTAAAACACTTGGAATAGAAACATGCATACATTGTTCGTCTAATCAAAAAAGCTATGTGCTTGTTCCTTTTAAAGATCATTATAAAATGTAGAGGAAGATACCAAAGGGAGAATAATTTTTACTATTCCTTGCCACCTTCCTCCTCATCCACCCATTTTCCAAGCAGAAACAGGGCTGCAGTCTCTGGTCTCTCCTCTCCCTTACTCCCGGTGTCCTACCAGCGGCCAAGCCTATCATCTAATCCTGTCCCCACTGCCACCAGCGGAGCACAGACGGTGAGGTGGCCTTAGTGCCCAAGCACTCAGGACGGCCCGCCCTGTCTCCACAGCAAGCGGCTCTGGGCTCTGTGGCCTGGGGTTCCTTATCCACTTAGCGGGCCTCCTGATGAGGCCCTCTGTGCCCTTAGACCTCCACCCCCTGCCACTGGTTGATTCTCCAGACAGTTGACCTGGGAAAGCCTCCACGATCCAGGACATCAACACCCTATAGGCAAGCGCTACAGGCCACAACACGGGAAGCATTCTGAAGAGGAAGATGAAGAGAGACCTCTCTCAGGACGAGAAGTAATGTTTAGGAAGCAAGCTGACTGATTCTGTCTCCCTACATCACACTGGACTGAGGCAAGGCATTTCTCACAATCTGTACAAGCCTTCATCAGTACACTCCTCTGAGCCAGTCCATGTGACAATGCAAGGATAACAAACCTCTGAAGTTACTGCCTGTCAGTTCAACCTCATCTCAAATTATCCCAGAACTCAAAAGGCTACAACCACTGAAAAGGGAAGGCATGGGGGGCACGGGCACCATCATCTCTCCTGTATATGGCTATGGCGTATTCTTTGGAGAACCTAAGCCATTCTCCTTGTGGCAGCCAAAATAATCCCTCCCAAATGTAAATCTGATATCACTCCCCCGCTTAGAGCCTATCCAGACCTCCCTGCCTACATGTCCTCCTGGCTTACAAGACCTCCGCCGTCTGGCTCTTGACCCCCATCCCCCTCTCTCTGTGCCTCAGCCATGCAGGTTACTTCCCCCTGAGGTTTGCACACTGTTGCCCCTACTTCTAAGATCTCTCTCCCACCCTGCACCCCACCCTCTCCATCTGGTGTACGTAACCATCCTTCAGGTCTCTCCCAGGCAGTCCAGCCCCATGGGCAGGTTTCTGAGTATCCTCCGCACCTCCCCCCGGGGTCCCAGTCCCACGCCTCCTGAGCACTCCAGAGCACCCTCCTTCCTCCCGTGACAGCCCTCCTCACACTGGACTCGAACTGCCTCCTTTCTTCACTGCCTGCCAGTGAACTCCTTGAGAAAAGGGGCAGTGTTCTATACACCGTCACCCTGCCGGCATCCAGTATCGGGCCTGACCCACAGTTGATGCAATCAAGAGACGTATTCACTGAATCAACGAAGACAAGGAAAAACAGACAAACTGACAGGAATCCAGCAGTATTGGAGAGGCTGGGGAAAATGGAACAAGTGACTACTTAGAAAAACATAAAAGTTTGCTGCTTGAATGGCCTTCGTTTCACTGACAACCAAAAGAAGTATCTCAAAGTGCTTTCAACAACTTACGAGTTTCCTGAAACCACAGAGAGTCGACATCCACCAGAATACTTTTTTGGGGAAATACACCGTTAAGCTATTTCAAAAGAACCATAGCAGGGGCGCCTGGGTGACACAGTGGTTAAGCGTCTGCCTTTGGCTCAGGGCATGATCCCGGCGTTATGGGATCGAGCCCTACATCAGGCTCTTCCGCTATGAGCCTGCTTCTTCCTCTCCCACTCCCCCTGCTTGTTCCCTCTCTCGCTGGCTGTCTCTATCTCTGTCAAATAAATAAATAAAATCTTTAAAAAAAAAAAAGAACCATAGCAAATATGAAGAACTTTCCCAGCTGTAGGCTGACAGCAGTTACAGAGTTCACCTCCCCAGAGTCCTGCTCTGAAACACTCCTCACCCCCACCCTCTTCTCCCCAAATCTCAGAACAGGAGCTGTCTGCCGGCTGTAAAGTAATCGAGTGCCAACTCTGTCCTACATGGTTTTCTGTTCAGGAGATCCTACCTCCCTCTGTCTCTTTCCTACTGTAATCTGAAAGGTAAAGTAGGGAAGCTTCCGTCATATGCAAGAGAGTTCTTGCAGGAAGAATAAAAGGCCAGGCCTGTGGCTGCAGGCCACCACCGACCAGGTCCATCTGAGCTTGTTTCCTCAGGCGGGACTTACGTGTAAGAGCAACAGGATGACCGAAGAGAACCAGGCTGTTGGTTTAGAACCAGACCTCCTGTTCACTAACAGTTTAAAGCTTTAGATTCTGAAATACTTGGAAACAAAACCCAAATGTAAATTTGAAGAACAAAGACTAACTCCTAACGTTTATTTTAATGTGATAGGAAGCACTTTCCCATAAAAGAACAGTGAAGCATTATTTTACTGGCTCCAGGAAGCAAAGTGAAACTGCAGGTGAGTCCACTAAGTTTAATTTACACAACCAAACACAGACCCAAAGGCCTTCAATACGACCAGCATAAAAATATATTGTCCTTGCTTATCCTATCTTTACAGTAACTAGTATTCGTGTTACTTACCGGAATGTAATAGATGCCCATCTTGGGGGTTTCATTGGCAGTGAGAAGCATCCCTAAAATAAACACAATGAAAAAGATAAACACATGGGGAAGAAAAGGGCGCCCTTTTCCATTTGTTTTACACTTTGAAATGTTCTGGGGACTCAGAAGACGGTGCACGGCAGAAGAGCTGAGCCTGGAGGCCGAGTGCCCTGGGAATCAGGTCATGGGCTTCAGTCTCTGATCCTCCTAGATGCGGCGCCTTACGGATCATGAAGACCAGCTTCCCCTCCCCTGCAAAATGCTCAAGCTGTACTAGCCAAGTAAACAGGCAGTTTCCACCACTGCTCAGGTCTCCATCAAGCTTGCCATCATTTTTAAGGGGGAGAGTTTGACACTTCAGACACATAGAAAAAAGTAGTACGGGTGCGCTATTTACAATAATAATAATAATGATGATAATGAAGAAGTTAAGAAAAAGGGCTTCTTTCTGTTAATCAGGAATCAAAAAACCAAGGCAAAGCATCTCCCACAAAATGTCACAGCAAAGTAGTTCATAAGGTTTGCATTAAGCTTCACGTGTGAATTGTAAACAGAACGACGGACTTAAGGGGAACGGTAGGGCTGTAGCTACACCAGGAAACCCCTATACAGCATCTAACAGCCCTTCCTCTACCCAATTAATTCACTTGCCAGGGAATCTGAACAGACTCAACTAACAGATCCACATTTTAAGAAAGCAGAACTGAAGTGTGGGAAAGTTGCCGGCATTCGGTGAAGGCACCCCCTGCCCGCAGGAGCAGCAGCACCCAGTGACCCCACGATTCTGTTCCAGTGTTGTTCTCTGCTCTCTGCCACACCTGCAACCTACTCCTCCCCAAGAGCCTCCCACAGGAGCGCCAGTCCTCCCAGACCCTGTTCCAGAATGACGCACTTTCCATACAACTGAAATCAGCAACTGTCTAGGGAGTTCTTTACAACCTATGAAGCGTCTTCACAGATAGTACCTTGGTGAACATGTAACAAATCTCTGAAATAAGAAATAACAGCATCCTTATTTTACAGATGAAAAAAAAAGTTCAAAGGGACTGAGTGCCCTGTCACAAGCTAGAGAATTTTAGAGCCAAACCTTCTCCTGGACCCTTTAGACAAGATCGAAGAGGTCATTCTGGGGACTGAGGAGACAGATTACAACCACAAAGAAGGTTCTCGCCAAAGACATTCCCCGAGCCTGGCTTCACTGGCTCGACTCTGAATACGGATCATTCAACAGTGAGCATTCCGCAAGGAAATGCAATCACACCTACCCAACAAACCAGACAGAAAGCTATGATCTAATTACCCAAAGAACCCAGACTAGACAAAGCAGATTGTTTTCACAGTGGAATAAGATCTCACTTGACCACATACGGACAACGATACAAGCTGACCTTCTAGCAAACTAAAGTGGGGAAAGTCAGGACTGAAACCAATTATGAATGAGAAAAACAGGCAACCTCACAAAGCCCAAGAACAAAAAGCCGAAAAAAAAATCAAATTAGTAAAAGAAAGTTAGTTCAGCAGAAATTAAAGATGATCACAGGCAAGAGAGGAGAAGAATGCGAGGCACTGTGCCAGGAATTTTACTTCCAGATGACAACGTGGCCTCACAAAGTTAGATGATTTGCTCAAGGTCACCACATAGCTAGGACGACAGAAGTTGGTATTCTACTGACTCCAAAGCCCATGGAACGCAGGACTCTCCAACCACAATCACAACTAAGAAAAAAAATGGAAAGACTTCTTGCATGGTCAAATAATAAAAAATTTCAAAAGCGCAAATATAAACACCATAGAGCAACAGGAAAAATGTTAATATAATGTCAACTGGAAAGCAAAAGACAACTGTACACATAGCGTGAGGACCATGACTAAAAACACATGAACACAAGATGAATATAAGAATTTCTCTCATGGAAACAGTAACAGTATTTGGGAAGAGATGGTGGAATTATGAATGGGTTTTCCTCCCCCATTTCCTTTGTAATGATGCTTATTATAGTTTCAACAACGACAATATCAATTTTGAAAGAGAGGGAGTTGATCATTAGTGCCTAGAGTCCAAAGAACCTGGCTCGAGTCTGACACCTGCTGTAGCGAGCACTACCCGGTGTGCTGTGCGGCCTCACGGGGCAGCCACAGAGAATCGGATGGAACAGCAGGGCCCTTCCAGGAAGCGTGCACACATCGTTTTTCACCTGCGTGTGCTTCAGGGGCTAAAGGATCCACTGAAGCTCAGAGTTCAAAATCCGAAACCGTGCTCTCTGCCAGTGCTACTCAGTCGGCTCCCACGGATAATCTGCAAACTGGGCCATTCGGAAAGTGTAGGAACAGAAGGGAGGAATTTAGACATCCATGAAGCCTTGTGACTGTCTTTTCCTTGTAATTCATTTTTATTACATTTTACAAAAGTATCAGGCTGCCATGGCTTGAAAATTTAAAAACAAGGGAAAAACAAAATCTCAGTCCTTCAGACACATTTGCACTAGATGCCAGCGACGGCCACCGCTGTGAACAGCGCAGACAGTCTGTGAGTGCAGAAAGTGTCGGAGAGGAAAGGCCAGGGGATTTCTTCCCATGTGCTCCACTCGAGATGCAAGCGTGGAGCAGGGGTTTTCCCAGAGAGGCACCAAGGGTAGGTACAGATGTCCTGACCCACTCTTCTTGATGCTGGGAGAGGGTACGACACAGAAGGGAAGGCTGCCTCCACCCCACAGTACAGGCAGTCTCCAGCAGCCTGGAAGGCAGGTGGGGAGACCCAGAACTGGGTACTTGACATGACTACTCAGCCGCAGTTCGGGCTTTGAATGGAAAGCGCATCTTCTCTTCTCTCTCCCTGTGATTCGAACCCAGAGATCCCGACTCCGGTTGCAGCGGGGTTCAGCCACCTGTGAGCCCCACCAGCGCTGCAAGGTGCCGCCTCGCGGCCTCCCCGGCGCCACCGGGCTGCACGCAGCTGCCCGACGACGCGGAGACGCTGGAGTCGGGCTGAATGAGCAACGCGAGCAGGACGGAGGAAGGAGCCAGGAAGGCGGGACCATTTCTCAATATTCTGAGCCACCTCCGTATTAGAAAAACATGACAAAACAGTAATCGTGATTCGGCTCTAATTACTTCAAAATGAGTAAGTGAGAAGATAAAGAAAGAAGAACGTTTTAGCTTTTCTAAAATATGATTAAGCTCATGATGATTAAGCACAAAGCAGCAAGAGCGGCGTTAAAGGGAAAGGAGCAGAGCGAGGGAAAGCAGCGAAGCGCGTGAATCAAGCCTGCTCACATCCAAACCCCAAGGCGGCAGCCGAGCTGCTCGTCTGACCGTGCTTGCCAGCAGGAAATAAAGTATTTGGCTATTTTTTGTGTTTGATTCATTTCTTATAAGTTATTTGACAGTCAACTTGTTCTTCTGTCCAAAACATCACTCTTAACATGTTTACCTCTCAGAAAAGTGTACTTTATAACGAAGAGACCTCATGGTCTCCTTAACCCAGGGACCACGTTGCCCCTTACTGGCCCTGGAGGACTATGGGTTGGGGTCGGACATGGAGAAGCCAGCATCTCTCATCTAAAGTCCATCACTTGAGAAAAAATACACAGGCTGGAGGCACAAGGTAAACGACACTATGAAAACCAGCCACACAAATCCAGGGTGAGGGACAAATCAATGTCATGGAGAAGGCAGGAAAAAAAAAAAAAAAAGATGGGCAGTGGGGACAGGGCTATTACAATTGAAAGAAACTAGATATGGCCACACCTTGAAGTAACACACAGCCCTGGTTACAGCCTGGTTCCAAACAACAGCCTACAATAGGCATCTGGGGGAAAAAGGGGAATGCGAGAATGGACTGGATGTCTACTAGCGAACGAGAGTTATTAGATGGGCCGGCGGTACGCAGAGTCCTAGAGGACGTCCCTACTCCAGCGTCCTACTCCACGTGATGGACGCTGAACACCCACAGCCGACTTCAATGCCTCACACCTCAGCAGCATCCTACCCTGGGAAAGATCCCCAAGTCTGGGCCGGCACCGTGCAACAGAAATATCACGCAAGCCACACATGGGATTTCACATTTTCTAGTAGATACATTTAAAACAAATTTTTTTAAACAAATAAAATAAATTTTAATGTATTTTATTAACCCAATATGTCTGAAATATCGTTACATAAAAAATTAAAGATCTATTTCCCTTTTTTTTTTTTTAAAGAAAAAGAGAGTACCTGCATGTCTACAGGAATATGCATCCAAGCAGGGGGAGGGTCGGGGAGGGGGGAAGGAGAGAGAAAATCCTAAACAGGCTCCATGCCCAGCATGCAGCCCGATGCGGGGCTCAATGTCACGACACTGAGATCATGACCTGAGCCGAAATCAAGAGTTGGAGGCTTAGCCGATGGAGCCACCCAGGCAACCCTATTTCACATTTTTTATCTGCATAACGTCTTTGAAATCTGGTCGTATTTTACACGTAGAGCACATCTCAGGTGAGCCAAGGCGCGCTGCCAGTTTCAAGGGCCACAAGCAGCCACGCAGCTTCCTGCTCTCAGCACCAGCTGCCTCTTCAAACTCTCCCCCCAATCCAGCGAAACCTGCTCGCCACCCTCGTTCCGACTTCAAGTCCGCCTGTTTTTGCTCGTCTTCCTGTGCAACTTGGACCCCATCTCAGACCCTCTAAGACTCTCTAACTAGGACCCCACCAACGTCATCTGCAATTTATTCCTGAACCCGTCCAAATTTGACTTCACCCCTGCTCCTGCCATGAAATCCTCTTAATGATCGCAGCTACACAGCTGATCGCAACAATGCAGTTCCCCATCTTTCTTGGGAAAGCAGCGTGGAGCTGGAAAGGGCAAGGGCTCCAGAACCAGGAAAGGCTGGCTGTAGCAGAGGCCCTGCCCCACACCGGCTGGGCGACCAACTCCAGCCCAGTGACCCACCTGTTCTCCCCTCCTAAGACGGAAGACCAGCAGACAGACAAGAAGAAAGAAAAACCCGTGTGCACCACTAACAACACCGGGTTCTGAAAAGCTGAATGATCCGTGGTTACCACTGAGCCCAGCAGCACAGGAGCACGAGAACTTGTTCTTTCCTTCAGGCCTCAACCTCGGGGGTCCTCACACGTGCCGAGCAGCGCCCGCCCACTCGCCCTCGCAGGAGCTCCTGCTCTACTTCCAACACGGTCACTTCTCTTACTGGCGCTCTGTCCGCTCCTGTGAAGTGTCTCAGCTGGCTCTTCCTTCTCCTCATCCCCCCTCTACATGGACTCAGCTCCTGCTCTCTACACTTCCCCAAGGTGGTCTCACCATTCCCACCTCTCCTGAAATCACCTCAGCTTACACGACTGCAAACGTCGTAAGTGCAGACCTGCTTCTCTCGAGACCACACTTCCTCCCGTGCACTAGACCTGGCTCCCGCTGCAAGGCTGTGGGTCGGGCTGGGGCTTGGCAAGCATGTTACACACACACACTTCTGGGCCCTCCCCTTGGACACTCTAGTCGGTACCTCAGGGATGGGGCCAAGGGATCTGTACTTTTTAGAAAGGCTCCCTGGAAAGAGCAGCCGGGTGCGAGATGCTCTGCCAGACACTGACCTATCGCCTCCTGATGTTCGCGAACAATCTCTCTCTCTAAACTTGCTCGTTCTCTTGTGTTCCCAATCAGCTTAGAGTCTCCCTTCCTACTCATTTTATTTCAACACCAGTTCTACCCTTTACACGATGGACAGAACCGTCTTCTGAAAGCACGGTCTGAACAGGTCCTGACCAGAGACAGCCCAAACCATTCCGCACGTGATTCCCGGACCTCTGCCACCTTCGCTCCTTTGAGAGCCAACAGGGCTCCAGCACATCAGCCCCACCCCTTTCCCAAACAAGCCCCATGAACGGTATCCTATGGTGCCTATTGTACCTTTCCTTCTTGCCCTTCCTGCAGCGTTCCCTCACATGGAATGCCTGATCTCCCCACCCCACCTACCCAATTTCACTCCAAACACATGCAAACAACCAGCTCCCTCTGTGATCTCCCCAGTGGTGCTGGCTGAAACCCCTCACTCTAACATGCTGTCAAAGTGCTGTTTGTACATAACAGAGTTTTTCCTGCTTTGCCCTGTATCCCTCTATCAAAATTATCTGTGTACACCTGTCCTCAAAATGTAACACTGCTTGAGAGTGGGAACTGTTCTTACTTTCGTACCCCAAAATTCTTCAGATTTGTCCTGAAAGTATTCTAAGTCTTGAAATCCATGACGCAAGCTGAACAGCATACAACATAGAAGATGCCAAAACCCACGGCTTCATGAGCCTTGTGGATTATCAGGCAATCCCAGCCTTCCCCAAATCCTTGACCTCAATTACCACACACTATTACTAATCACATAAAAGAGTGGAGAGCACACTAAAATAGCATCTCACCTGCCACCTGCCTATGTATTGTTGGTTTCTACTAATAGCTAGGCTGGCTAAGGACTGAGTCACTGAGAGTGCCATTTTCTGAATCATCCGCACCACTTCCTGCTCGTGATTCTTCCGGTAAATATAATATCCAAGAACCGTCCTGACCAAGCCAAACCCTGTCTGAGGAAATGAAATGAGTTTAAAATCCCATAAAGCACAGCCTAGATTTATCCCACCAAATGGCCTACTGCTACCTACTGCATACCTGAGTTGGGATAGAGGCAGACATCATTAATGTCATGTTCTGGCTCCAAGGAAGTAAATATTTTTCCCTAAAAGAATAAGTAAAAAGGAATTATTAAAATAGTTAAAGGCAGACAACTTTTACCAATGTTGAGTAAAGAAAATAAACCAGAGATCTGACATAACCACATATTGCTATGTAAAAAAATAACATCACCTAGTTGAAAGAACAGAATTTAAGTTTCAGAAATGGTAGAGAATTCATTTTATCAATTTATCACATGCTTTCACTTCATAGATGGGGAAACTTGAGGCCTATGGGGGAAAGGTGACTTATCCAAGGAAATACATACAGTTTCATAATGTTCACACAGCGGCAATGGGTAAAGTTTAAGATACAGTTGTACATCAACTTAGAAAAATTCTCCTAATCTGGAAGACACACCCCAGTTAAACTTGTACTCAAAGAAACCAAAGAATGAGAGAAGGACAACGGGGTCAGATGAGGATGATATCCACCACATCTACATCACAAAGCTCTGAGGAGGATCCAGTAAGAGCACCTGTGGAAAATAACTTACAAAACAAAATCCTACAAACACGTTAACTTGTTAGTTACACAGGAGAGGCTAACACACTTATATTCAATGTGGAGGTAGGGGGAGAAAGGGGCTGTATTTTAAAAAATTAAGAAAAGGACAGTAAAAAAAACAAGGGGCAGGAGAGAAGAAGACGGGAGGGGAAAAAGGTGATGAGAAAGGTAAATACGGAAAGCAAGTCAAGCAAAACCAAGCAATCTGGGTGTTGGTCGAGGGCGTATTTAGTCATAACAACAACACCAAAATAAAATGCATTGCAACAACTACAGCAAGGTAATTTCAAGAACTGATGTTGAAAATGTCTGCCAGCTCTTGCATTTATTAACTCATTATCAGAGGCTCCCATGGCCAAGGAGTGGGGTAGAGTTAAGGCCCAGGGAAGATGCTTACTGCACACTCAGTGAAAAGCTGCAGTCAAATTCCAATTCAAGACACAACAACGAAAGGCCAATACTTTGGGAGTTAACCAAAAGAATATTAAAAACAAAAGTTATGATCCAAGCAGCTGGGGGACTCTGGGACAAAGCTGAAGTGTGATGGGGCTGGGACAGCACCTCTGTCCTGAGTGCACGCAGCCCCGGTAAAGACTGACACTTGCTCAACTACCGCTGAGGCCACTGGACCTTCCACCCCCTTTCACCTCCAAAATGAATTAAAAAAAAAAAAAAAGGAACACTTTTTGACTAAAGACACTGACGTCTGTAATTAATTAAATATAATTAATTAAATACAAAGAACTCTTATAAGCAATTACTATATTGGGGCACCTGGGTGGCTCAGTCAGTTAAGCTTCCGACTCTTGATTTCAGCTCAGGTCATAATCTCAGGGTCGTGAGATCGAGCCCTGCATCAGGCTCCACACTCGGCAGGGTGTCAGCTTGAGCTCTCTCTCTCCCCCTCCCGCTCTGGCCCTCACCCCACTTGTGCTCTCTACTCTCTCTCTCTACATAAATAAAAATCTTTAAAAAAGCACTTGCTATACTGAATTTTTTCCCATTTTGTTGACAGATTGATCTTTACTCTCAAAATATCTTAGAGTTTTAAAACAAAAAATGAAAAGCATAGGGCAGATGAAAACGAGAAACGTAGGCTTTTGTTACTTTTACTTTTTAAATGACACTTGGAATTGAGGAGAAAGAACAGAAAAATTCTTTTTTTGAGAGAGAGAGAAAGAGAGAGCACACGAATGGGGTGGGGGGGGCAGAGGGAGAGAGAGAGAGAGATCAGCAGATACTCTGCTGCTGAGCACAGAGCCTGATGTGGGGCTCAACCTCATGACCCTGAGATCACGACCTGAGCCAAAATCAAGAGTCGGACATTAAACCGACTGAGCTACCCAAGAGCCCTCACATCAAATACTCTGAAGAAAATACTGTTTTTAAGAAAAGCACTAAGAGGGATGCCTGGGTGGCTCAATCAGTTAAGTGTCTGCCTTTGGCTCAGGTCATGATTCCGGGGGTCCTGGGATTGAGTCCCACATTGGGCTCCTTGCTCAAGGGGGAGCCTGCTTCTCCCTCTGCCTGCTGCTCCCCCTGCTTGTGCTCTCTCCCTCTCTCTTACGAATAAATAAAAATCTTTTTTAAAAATTAAAAAAAAAAGAAAAACACTAAGAAATTATTGAAAGGGGGGACATATGCAGAAGCCAATTATTTGAGATGGGTTTTAAAAGGTATGAAATTGAGATACATAATAACGTTGACATGGAAAGATAATTAGTAGCTCATAAAAACTTTCCCAAGACTGTGAGAGAGCCTCAGGATCTAGGAGGTTCTCATGGAGCAGTGTTTTTAAAACATGATTTACTCTCTACCTAACTGAACATGTAGAAAGGCATGCCAGTTCTAGCAAACCAGGACACCTTCTCCACAGGAAGAAAACAGTCTTCACTATTTATCTACATGTGAGCATTATCTTGGCTGAAGTAACTGACTTCCAACTAAGCTCTCAGATGGGTACTTAGCCACTCTTTCTCAAAAGCCCACGTAACTCAAAAAAGGCAACAGAAAGAAAAGGAACATCAGGAAAATACACTAACAAGTAACTGCAACAAAACAGTACGTACTGAGTTCTTATTCCACATTTTGATGATGCGTGAGTCTGCAGACAAAATCAAATCTAGTGAATCCTGGAAGTGAACTGACTTAATGGGCAGCCCGTACTGGTGATCCTTAACCAGCAATGGCTTATCTGATCGAAGGTCATATAACAAAACCTAAAAGAAAGAAAACAAATTATTTCTGTTGAAACAAAATTAAATATTTTATCTTAAAAAGCAACTTTGAAAACTCAGAATAATGGCTGTCACTTGTTTTACTGCCTTTTTATGAGCTTAATAAACACCTTACTCAGGGCGCAAAGATTTTAAAGTCCGACAGCAAAACACTCTAGAAAAATCTCTTAAATTACCCTTAGAGTACATGGTTTTATGAATTTAACCGGAGAGTAATTTTTAGGCTCACTAAGACTGAGAACGACTGAGCTATCCTATGAAAGGAGCAAAAAGAAAAATCTGTAAGAGCTGGTGTCATTTGTGAACTAAAACAAATACATACACTGAGGATCTACGATGTGCCAGGCACTGTCACAGCGACTGACAGAAATAAGCACAAAATGCGTAATGAGGTAACCTGGCAGATCTGAGCAGACAGTGGCGGCAAGGCTGTGGCTGTTGTCGGGCGGGGGGCCCTGGGGGTTTCTTCTGAGCCCTGTCACTAGAGGCAAGTGGCCGGAAAAGCTAGATCTCAGTCCCTGGGGACAGATCCTCGGCAGCCCGTAACGACAGAGGTAGTAACCCCACTGGAAGTAGGCTCTCAGGCCGGTTCTAGAGGAGAACAAACTTCCAAGTGTGTGGACCCTGCCTTGAAGGAAAGAAGGGAAGAAAGAAAAGATGAAAGTAACCCTCTGCAGCTACTCAATCCATCCCTGTCAGACCAGCATTGCTAAGGTACGTCACTGTGGGGCATGTGGTCGATGGTGCTTGGTAAAAAAAAGTTCGTAGGACAAATACATTTTGGAAATACTTCCTAATGCATCTCTTGTCTAGAGGAATTCTCAGAGCCTTCAATATATATTTAAATCCACTGTGATCCTCCAAGAGTAGAAATCTGGCAGAATTCCAAACTTTGCTGACCACAGAATTCTGTTGTACACACTCTGGAAAATGTTATGCTAAACCACAGTCAAGACAATGCCGGAGGCATAATACCTCCAGCTCAAGAAGCTCTCAGACCAAACCGCAAGGCCAGAAGTGGAATTTCTCAAGGTACTTAAAGAATACAGCATTCCAGAGTACCCCTCCACTCTAGCCAAAACAATAATGCCTCATTTTCTGTTCCCACAGTGAACAGATACGTGGATATTTCCCACAATATATACATGCTTCTGAGATACGAACTTAAGTGTGAAGTTCCCAACTTAAAACATACTCACCTGCCCTGTGGATGTTCCCACTGCCATGGTCAAGGCACCATTAAATTTCAAAGCAGAGATTGTTGGTAAACTGTTTATCCTGAAAGGCAAAATATTCATGTTCCATGTACATATGGCCAAACCTTCCAAGTAACAAGTTCATTATTAATCTTCAATTGTAGTAGGGAAAATTCTATCTAGCCTTATGTTTGAAAGGTAACTGTAGGGCACCTGGGTGGCTGATTTGGTTGAGCGTCTGCCTTCGGCTCAGGTCATGATCCTGGGGTCCTGGGACTGAATCCTGCATCGGGCTCCCTGATCAGTGGGGAGCCTGCTTCTCCCTGCCTGCTGCTCCCCCCTCCTTGTGTGCATGCGTGCATTCTCTCTCTAATAAATAAATAAAATCTTTTAAAAAAATAAAAAATAAAAGGGTAATTGTATCCAAACTTTCTTAGCCAAGATAAAAAGTAAGCTTTATATGTAAATTAGTAATCTGCTTTTAAAAGTCTGTAGATTATCTTCTTCAAAACTGTAAGAAACTCTCAAAGTATCTACAAAAAAAAAAGTTTCTAAAACTCTAACACCAATTGAAAAGGATCAGTATGACATTGTCTTTTACTTTGATCAAGCCAGGATAAGGTATTTACAAAAATATCCCCTCTTTTGCTTAAGAGGAAATGAGTTTATATTTGGGCAGGTTATACCCATTTTCATTTTTAAAGCCGCCATTGTCAAGCTAAAATAAAATACTAATCCTCAGATGGGGACGAGAACCTGGGAGAGTACAAAGATGGTATGACGAATGGTCACGCCACAAATCTGGAACATGCTTCTCATTCAGCAACCAGGAAGAAGCTCGGCACCACAACAATCATCTATGGTGGAAAGGGAGCCAGACAGAACAGACGAGGACAACAGTCCTGACCTCAGTCCCTACTGTCTCCGTGTCCTCGGGACGAGGCCCCACAATCCAAGCCATGAACTGTCGGCACCCTCAAGGCTCTCAGGCCCCCTAAAGTCTCAAGCCGTAACCATGCTGACACATCGTTTGCAACCTGGAGGCCTCTCACGCCCATCCTTCCAGTCATTTACCCTTCAAAACCAACTCCAGGAGCACGTGTCAGTGCCGTGGGACGTTACTTTTCTTTACTTACTCAAACTTCTTTAATTCTTAACAAAACTCTGTCATTTTCTTCAGGGAGATACTAAGTTTATCCCTCAGTATTTCATAAATTTTTGTTGTCGTGAGAATTGTTTTCCATTGTATCTTTCTAACTAGGTTTTGCTGATAAACCTCAAAGCCACTGATTTTGCACATTTCTTTCATCACCAACTTACTTAGCTCTCGTATTAGTTCTTATGATCTTCTAGTGGATTCTAACTGGGTTTCTCAGGGAGGGATTCTAGCTGGGTTTCTCAGGGAGACAATCATTATCGTCTGCAAATAAAGATAGCCTGTCCCCCCGCATCCGATAATTACACAATACTTCTTTCTCTTTATGGTACGGACTCCACCTTCCAGAACTCCACCTCTGTCAAATAACAGAGGTGACAGCTTACAGTGCTTGCACAGAAAATAATGAAGCTAAGCATACAAAAATTAACAAATAAAGTCACCTGAAATGGAAACAGCAAGCAAACTGACCTGTACCACTTTGGTACACACCCAGATTTTCTCCCCACAACTCCACAGCGTGTTCACACTGCTTTTCTTAGGAACATGTGCTACAGACCTACAGGTAACCGCATGATATGCTTTTCCACTTCACAGCATGTTTGGAACATCTCCCCTAGAATTAAATGTACATTTGCGACAGAATTCTTAACAGCTTACATATGCCATTGGTCAATACTTTCCTCATCTGTAAAATAAATACATTAAGAGTACCTGCCGTGAGTATGAAGTCAGTAAATGTAAAGAACTAAGGACACTAGCTGGCAAACGGAAAGCACTACCTGTTAGCTAGCTGTATTTTTACCAAGCTGTATTTAATCAATGTTCTCAGGCTATTTCTGACATTTCAGTATTATCAGAATGGGATGGACACCTTGGGCGACAGAGGTGGGAGAACTCTGTACAGGCAGGGAGACCCTCAAACTGACGCTACCTTCTCTGCCAGGCACTTTAGCAATGGGTACAAAAGCTACTTCACCCAGAAATCCAGGTTCTCAATACGTCCCCTCAGGAAACAGTCACAGAACTAACCACAAGGATGAATAACAGTGAAAATCTATAAACACCCTTCGCCAACCAAGAGTGGTCTGGTTACTTGAATTACTCCTGCCTGTGTGTGTGTGCGGAGGCCATTTTTACTTTCTTTTGTTTATTTTTGAAACTGCTTCATATTTTTTTATACTAAGTATAAAACAGCTTTACAAAATAAAATTATTTTTTAAAATAAACAAAACAGAGGCGCCTGGGTGGCTCAGTCAGTTAAGCGGCTGCCTTTGGCTCAGGTCATGATCCTGGGGTCCTGGGATCAAGCCCTGTGTCGAGCTCTTCGCTCTGCAGGGAGCCTGCTTCTCCTTCTCTGCCCCTTCTGCCACTCATGTTTTCTCTCTCTAATAAATAAATAAATAAAATCTTTAAAAATTAAATAAACAAACAAAATAGCCATCATGATAGCTAAAAACACCCCACCCCCAAGGACGAAAGAGGCCACCAAGTAGTGTTTGTGAATTGGGGCACCTGGGTGGCTCAGTCGGTTAAGGATCTGTCTTCGGCTCGGGTCCTGATCCCAGGGTCCTGGGATCCAGCCTGAATGGGGCTCCCTGCTCAGCGAGGAGCCTACTTCTCCCCCTCCCTCTGTCTGCTGCTCCCCCTATGTGTGCTGTCAAATAAATCAATAAAAAAAAAAAGTCTGTGAATCAATATTCTACATAAAGAAAAACCAGAATAAATACTCCATATTTCTAAAGACCACAGTAAAGATTATCTTTTCACATCCCTTCCTTAAATTTTCTATAGTATTACTTCCATTACAGTCGTTAAATTTACAATAAAAATAACCGTAAGACATAATACAATGAACTCCTGCTGGCCTGTTTTCTCAAATGACTTTTCTAAGAAGAAACTGTTAAGCACAGAGCTTATAGCAGAACGCAAGTCTCTCTATTTTAATTCAAAAACAAGTTAATGTTTACGAGTAAGAGAAAATTAACTTTTCTGCTTCCTAGGGAGTGGGAAAATAGTTTCCACTTACAACTGATTTCCTACTTTCTAAAAATAAGCAGACTTCTCTGATTCAGTTCCTTTCATACCAATGTAATAAAATGCTGAGAAGCATTTTCTACTGGTTTCTTCTATTGACCAATGTAGAGCTTCAGTAGAGTAATTCAGTAATCTATACATTCATGCTTTGAGATTTTCTGTATGTGTATTACATTTCACAATAAAAATGTCTAATTCTAAGAACAAAACAAAATGAATGTAGAATGAGTAACTTTTCCACTTTAAAATGCTTTACTACGCTCCATACCATGAGTTATGAGGCTGTTCGTTGGTATTACTTTAGTAAAACTCAATAGGGAAAAGATTTCCTACACTCCCTTTATTTTTTAAATTCTTCTCTTTTTTAAATTTATTTTAATTTAATTTACATTCAATTAACTATAGTCCATTAGTTAGTTTCAGAAGTAGAGTTCAGTGATTCATTAGTTGTATATAACACCCAGTGCTTGTCACATCACGTGCCCTCCTTAACATCCATCACCCAGTTACCCCATCCCCCACCCACTACACTCCAATTAAATGTCATAATTAAAGGATGAAAGAAAATTAACTTATTCTTTACTTATCACATAGGAAAGAATGTTTACATTAGGAAAAAACGCCCTTCCAATTCAGCGATTCTTAACTTTTCTCTGAGTCAAGGATGCTTCACATAAGCTGATTTTTCAAAAGAAAGAACTACATAAATTCTTTTCACCCTCAGAAAAATGCAAATCACACAAAACTCAGCAATAATTTAGAGGGTTCACATTCTCTCTGTAGCCCACCCATCAAACACTCCACCTCCCACAGGATACAACTACAGGTAAACGTCTGGCCAACTGAAATGAGTAAACGCTGGTAAAGTCACATTACGACAAATATCAAAACCCAGGGAAAGGATGTTTCTAAACCGATACTTACTCCCATGTCAAGAATCTGACCAAGAGAGTCCAAGGCTGCATATGTATTAATATGAGCACAGAAAAATGTCTGAAAACATATATACCAAACAGTCAACAGTAACCACTGTGACGAGTGGAGAAAGGACGGGGGTCTGTACTTCTTACTGAATTCAGGCATGTAGAGGTTTCCATCCCCCAAGTGTGGATTACTTTTCTGATTATTTTAAATGCAGGATTGGCAAACAGGAACAAGAAGATATCAGAAAACACTTGCCTCCCTCCACCTCAGAATTCAAAGTACATCTTTTTGCTTGTTAATGGAGTGAACTCCTGGTTCTAGCACTCGATCCTACAGAACGGGAACTACATACTCTGGCAGTTTTAATAAAATTCCACAGCAACTAACAAAACAAAAAAGACATTCTATGTAGCACCTCAGAAAGGAATTCTGTCTGGCTTCCCCACTTCGTGAACTTTCCCAGAAAAGGATTTTTACATAAATGACAAAACTACGACCTCACATAGAAGTCTGAGGGGTTTCATCCTTCAGCAACTGATTTGAGTCCAGTACTGATACCTGTGTTTAAACCACAAGCAGATGGATATTTAAGCAGCACGGTAATTCCCACTTACTCTGAATCTGCTGTGACGCTACTTAACGCACAGTCCAGCAGGCCGACTCTGCCGCGAGTTCTCGGGTCCCAGCACTCCACACGCCCCTAAGCCAACAGAATACGGTGATTTCATGTAATAGCTGCTGCTAGAAAATTTTTAGATCAACACTGATTATCTCACGGGGGATAAGAATTTAATTTTTCACCTTACCCCCTTTTTAGTACTGTCGAATGTTTTACTGTGAGCTGAATCTGTTCTTAAAGGCAAAAAAACTGGTTAAGGAAAGAAGTCCAAAATACAATACCTGAACCTTGACTGGACCTTGGTCTGGGTGGTGGGGTGGAGTGCGAGGAGCTATTAAAGACTTTGGAAGAACTGAGAATATTTAAATATTACTGTATCAATGTTAAGTATTTAATACATATTATTGTATCAATGTTACATTTCTTAGGGATGATAACAGTATTATGATTTTATACAAGAAATTCTTGTTTTTTAAGAAAATGTTTTTAAGAAAAACATTCAAAACTATTTAGGGCTAAAATGTCATAATGTCTGCAACTGATTTTCAAATGGTGCAAAAAACGTTTTCTAAATATGCATACACATTTTAATAGAAAAAGAAAGAAGTGTGAAAAATGTATATAAATTCACTCATTGAGTGAATTGTGTTTTCAACTTTTCAGAAAGTGACATTTACAGCTTTTCAGAATTTTTCAAAAACAAAAGCATGGAGGAAAATAAAGCAAAAAATGAAAAAATGAAAGAACTACAAGCAATAGAGCAAGAGAGAGACTGGCATAATCCATTTAAGAATACTCTGCAACCATTAAAAAGAGTGATTTAGGTATACATATGCTAGAAATATGCCCACAATCTGGTAGGTAAAAAGTAATTTGTTTTAAAAAATAGTATGATCCCATTGTCTATTTAAAAAAATGTTTGTGCCAACACAGAAAACCCCAAGAGGACACAGAACAAATTATTACCAGTGTTCAGGAAATGTAAGGAAACAGGACTTGGAATAGGGCAAGAGGGGACTATACTTCTCACTTTTACTCTTCTGTATTACTCAACTTTATAATGATTAAAAAAACATATACACAAAGTTTTTTAAAATTGTTTACTATATTAACCACCTTAAAAGACAGACCTCAAATGTACTTAGAAGGCTTGATCTCATCAATCATTTAGTATTATTATAAATGTGTCTGTCACAAAGATAAAGGAAATCTTAGATATCAAGCAGCAAGTAATTACAAATGGTATGGTCTTCATGTCTTCTCAAAATGAGTTAACAGACTTTATGGACATAAAAAAGAAAAGTCACATTTCAAAAACAAAAAATAGGTATGCAGATAAATTCCAGAGTAAATCAAAAAAATTTTTTTAATGATACTGATTTTCTGTGACTGAAATTTGACTATTTCTATTGCTAAAGCCTGCACTCTTTTGTACTTCAAAAAGCACAAAATGCACAAAATGTAAGTCCTTACTATACGATTTTGACAATAGTAAGTAATGTAAGAATTGTCACAGACAAAATCAAAATCCAACATATACCATCAAAATTATTGTAAAAGTGAATTTTTAAAGTCTGGTCTGACTATGCCTATCAAATTTCAAGCCTCCAGAAATGCAGGAATTTTAGGAACCCCAGCCTTTAGGCAAGAAGGGGTCTAGTCTCCCCTCAGGGATGGTCTGAAAACAGCTGGTGGAGAACAGCCTGCGCTGGTACCCAACTGCTGGGACAGGGCACATGTCTGTAAGGATCAGACTGCTCTGGAAGGACTCCACTTAAAAACTATTTTTCCAAGGAAACTGTTTTGAAACTTCCCCTTGGTAATCTCAAGAAAAGTACTTACCAAGAGAATGCTTCATTAGCCCGATTTAGGCACAACAGTATTATAATATATTCAACACAGTTTTACATATATTTTCATTAAACCAACTCTGTCTCATTTCAAATCTTAACCTCTTAACATAAAAATAATCTGAGTAGAGACCTAAACTTCATCCATCTGGGATTGGTTTAATAAACTACAGTACGTTCAAACAATGGAATCCTACCCATCAGTTTTAAAAAATTACTTTAGCATTATAAGTCATTATAAGTACCAACATATAAAGATGCATATTATATACCATCGTGTTAAAAAAAAAGCAAATAAAGTAGTATAATTTTACTTTTATAAAAAACTTTCTAAAAATATATGACTAACACATAGGCATATTTGCATATACCTAGAAAAAAACATTAAAGAGTTAACTGCAGGCTGTAGGATTTGGTGACTGGAAGGCACAAGAGAACCCTTTTTCAATAACACACTTCTGACTTCTTTTTCTTTTTTTACTATGAGTATTTATTGTAATTTTAAAAAATGCAAATCTAGGATAATTCTTGACAAGTATGAAGAACACGGATTCAAAAGTACTGCAGTTTAAAAGGGAAATGTTAGGTATTTATTGAACCCGACCACACAGGATGTACGGATCCTGCTTCTCTACGCCCTTCTCCGTGGGGCTCTCACCAGCACCTCTGTAAAGCTGGCAAGCTGTCATCATCTCCATGTCACCGATGAGGAAACTAAGCCTCAGGGAAAGTAATTCAGTCATAAGGCCGGTAAGTATCAGAGAGCTGGGATTGCGTGACACAGTGCCTCCTGTGAGGAATAGGAGTGGCTGTCGTGCTGCCACTGCTCCCCGGAGGCCGGCGACGCTCACCCAGCTCCCGACAATCCATGTCAAAGATGAACCATGTCAAAGCGTGCTGGACCAGACGCACCAAGGGGCAGTCTGCAGCAACAATAGGGCCTCGTGTGTGTGTGGAGCGTTACCCGTGTTCCTACGAAAAGCAAGCCAGTGGCTTGTTGGTCCTTTAGCACTCTACTCTTAGGAACGAGCAACTCTGTCTTTAAGTAAAACTCTACTCATTATCAAATGCAAAACAAATAAGTTAAAAAATAAAGGCAACGTATGCTTACCTCTACCGTTCCTGTGGCAAACAAGCCATGTATGGAGTTTATGTCACACACATTATTCTCCCTGAAACAGTAAGGCAGTAAGGGAGAAAGTATTATTATCTATTTAGGCTGTGGGGGGGGAGAAGACACTAGGTGGATTTTCTAAATAAGTAGTCAACCCAATTCTGTGCAGAAAGCCGGGCAGGTGCTTCCTTACTCATCCGCGTATGAGAAACACCAGAAATGAAAGAATCCCCAGAATGACACTCAGTCTGCCAGGGGGTGAGACAAGAAGGGAATTCCTTCTGAAATTCTATCCTACCACCTTGAGAATAAAGGTTTATTCTACTTTCTCAATAACATCTTCTCCCACGGCAGAAAGAACACAAGCTATTACAAAGCCAATCCTGAGACCGGACGAGCTAGAGCTGGGTGTCCTAATCGAAACTTCACCTTCTTTTTCTGTAAAATGGATACTTCACCTCTTTCAGTTGTTGTGAGGATTAAATGAAAAAATGACAAAATGTTCGGCATGGCACCCAGAGCTTACAAGACACTCAACAAATAATGCCATCACAAAGAGGAATGTAGGCGCCTAAAGAGCAGGTGACTCTTTACTATTCAACAATACGTCATAAAGTTACTCTAGTTTTTTTTTTAAAGGTAGTAAGAACATTTCAACCCAATGTGGAAAAAAATACAGTTTATCTGGTCTTTATCACTACATATTCTTCCAACCTTTAAAAACCCTTTCAAAGCAAGAAGGAAAATCCAACAAGCTCTTTATACACTTAGATGAGAAGTAACCTAGCTTCCACCCCTTACTAGCTGGGTGACTGTGGACTCACCCTCTCTGCACCTCAGCTGTCCTATCTGTAAAATGGAGATGATAATAGTAAAATTGTTGTAAGTTTAAAATGAATTAATATGTATGAAATACTGAAAAATATCTGGCACAGAATAAGCGCTTTCACTATTATTACTGTCATTATTACTCAGTATTATTATGACAAATTTATTCCTAAAGGATTTCTCTCTGAATAAAACAAAAATGTAGACTAGAATGTGAGAAAAAAAAAGGGGAAACTTGAAAAAAACCTTAAATGTCTGCCAGCAAAAAAACATAAAAAGTAAAATTTAAAAAGTGATACTTCCAAGTTAATCCAAAATTTCTCCATGAGAGATAATGTCATAGAACAAAATGAGAAATGAAAAATTTAAAGAACGCTGTAAAAAATAATAAACAACTTTTTAGTGAGTCATAAAATTTTCGAGTGTATTAAAAAAAATTAAAATTTTAAAGAGATCACCAGGTCTTTTAGTGAATTTTACATTTAAGAAAAAACTTAACAATACTCCTTTGAACTAAGTTGCCCCAAGATCCATTTAAAAGAAATGGGGGGTAATCAGAAGGGAATGAAGCATGAGAGACTACGGACTCAGAAACAAACTGAGGGCTTCATAGGGGAGAGGGGTGGGGGAATGGGATAGACAGGTGATGGGTAGTAAGGAGGGCACATATTGCATGGTGCACCGGGTGTTATACGCAACTAATGAATCATTGAACTTTACATCAGAAACCAGGGATGTACTGTATGGTGACTAACAATATAATAAAAAAAATTAAAAAAAAAAAAAAAAAGCTTAAAAAATAAATAAATAAATGCAACCCGCCATCTGATAATTTGAGCTTCTGGCTCCATCTCCTGGCCAACAGAAATACAGCAGCGTTCCCACCACAGAACACTCACGCGGCATCCGTCTGCAGAGGATTCAAGTACCGGCCTTGTTCCAAGTTTAATCTATAAACTTCAGAGCTGCAAAGTAATGAGTAAAGTTAGCAATCTGGTAAACTGCCATGAACTTTGCTTCAAGTAAATATAAATTTTATATATCTCTTGCTTCCAGGGCATGACTTCCCTTTGTAAAACTTACACCAAAATGTGTTTTAAAAAATAATCACCTTACTTTGTGAGTTTGTCCATGCATAAAAGTGATTTAAACCAAGGAAGTATTATGAAGTTATTAGATGGAATATTATTCACAAATAACACAGAGAATACAAGATCCAAAATGGATCTATATGTATATAGAAGAAAAGACGAGAAGGAAATACAACAAAATATCATTTTCCTCTGGGTGGCCTGACAATGGGTGGCTTTTTTTAATACCTTTTAATATTTTCCCAATTCTCTAAAATGGATATGTATTATTTTTATCATCATATAGAAGGCAGCTTTTAAAAATGATAAGTTTAAAAATGTCACGGAATGGGGCTAAGAAACCGCCTTCACCACCGGTATGACCCTGGGAGGCACCCATGTCGCACTAGGTTCAGAGCACCACGCTAATAAAAGTCAAGAGTGTAATTCCTCAATGAGCAGCTACTCTGGAACTGTACCCTTCGAGCAACTGAAAGGCAGGGATCATGTCTTATTCCTCTTTTAATCCCTCTCCTCGATTTCAACAGAAGCTGTTTGAGAGGTGGAAAGGAGAAAACAAAGGCTCAGACCCAATACCTTGCGCCAACAAAGAACAAGTCACAGGAAGGATAGTGGTAGGAGAAATCTCTCCCGAACTTTGGTATTCTGGTTTTGTAGTAAAAACCCGATTGTGAGTGAAATTCGATGTATCTGTCATTATGTAAGAAAACAATCTGAAAATGAAACAAGAACACGAGTTGGCTGAGGTTTCTAGGAAAAGCGTTTACTTCATCACCACTAGAACTGACAGAGCAAGAACACTCTGATCTCTCCCAGCCTCCTTCTGTAAGTGCGCACGTCTGCACACACAACTCTCTATCATGATGAAGAATCAAACCTCTCCCCTGCTTTCTTTTTTTTTTTAATGTTTTTTATTATATTATGTTAGCCACCATACAGTACATCCCTGGTTTTTGATGTAAAGTTCGATGACTGCTTTCTTAATGCCTTCCTGAACCCAAGGTAGTTTTTCTTGCCTTCTAACAGAGACTTGAAACAAATACCCTTCATTTATGTGGCACCAGCACTTGACAAGGTAGAGCTCTGCTCAGCAACCACAAGTGATTTCCTATTTTACTTAAGAACACGTTTTAATAATCTCACGATTACCAATCAGGGTTTGATAAACCCTCTGTATCAATTTAACATTAATGTATTTCAAAAGTAGCTTAAAAATCTGCAGATGTATTTAACAGCAAATTTATCAATATACAGAGAAAATACATTATGAAATTACATGTCCCCAAACACATGATTAATGACCACTATAGGCAAAAGAATAAACTGTATTCTATAGTTTCCAGAACTGAGACAATATATAAAGTCATGTTAGCTCAGAAAATTCCATTTTCCTTCAAGATGACATCACTAAAAATTTTTTATTTTCATTTTTTAAAATTTATTTTAAATTGAATAAGGTACTTCACTAACAATTTTATAACTACTGAAAATGACACGAGTTGAAGGATGGACTAATGGCACCAAAAAAAGAAGAGAAAAAATATATATATTTAGCTGTGTTTTGAACTTTTGCAGAACCATTCCACAACCACCTATTTGCAGAGTTAAGAAAATTAAACATACAATAATGCTATTTTACTTTTCATGTATGAAAGCAACATGGCAAGTAACACTTGTTTAAACGCAATAATTAAAAGTCACAAATCTACACTCTAACATGGTCTAAAAAAGATGGCTGCTGCCAACTCTTGACGATACAGATAAGGTTTCATGCATGATACAGAAAACTGATTTTGATATTAGACTGGCCAAAGTCTATCACCGTTGTTTTAAAAGATACTCTATGTGTCATATACATGTGTCAAACTAAAAATATATTAATAGAAAATGATGGTTTTTATTTTACTATGCAGCCATTTTTAATGTAACAATGGGAACATCATAAAAATACTTCTCATGACTTCTTGAGGACAGCCAGTATCAGCCAACACGATCAAGCATACCTTTGAATAGTCATCAGACAAAGTTTCAAAGGTGACAACTGAAAAACAGAAAATAGTAAGAAAAATTACAATTATCAATCCATGTTCATAAAAATGCAAACTTGATGCAAAGATTCTAACTCAACACAAAAATTATATGCAAATACCGGGTTTTTCCCCCTTTCTTGTCCTTTCGTTAAGACAAAAATAAAGTTGCCATATTATATTGGCCCCAAAACACCAAGGGGAAAATTAAAAGCTTTTTAATTTCTCAACACAGATCAGATTTTCTGCAGAACTGAAGCGAATTAAATAGATACACTCACAAAATGTAATGACTTCTAAACTCTCCCAGTTTTTCTGAGAAGCTCAAAATAAAAGACATTAAAAAACATTCAAAAATTCTTTTTTAATTATTTATTTAAAAAAGAGAATAGTAGCTTTTTACTCATTCACCATACATCTGCTAAACATAAATAAAAAGTGAAAACAGTTGTTATTAGCAGAGTTATTAGTGGAGTTTGTCTTGTTTTTAAAAAGGAAAGGGTAAAACCAGTTGGAGAACACTTAGCCCATTAACTGCTTTTCTCTCAACCCCAAACACCAGGTGCCTGACAGAAAGACCTCCACTCTCCCTGCCAGTCCCCCGGGACAGTGACTTCTCTGCCGAGAGGGCGGAGTCTATGAATGCCGGTGGGAGGCACATGTGACTATACGGACTCTATCGCATTAGAAGGGGAAGGGGAGATCTATAATCACATGAGCCCTTTTTTTTTTTTAAGATTTTATTTATTTATTTGACAGAGAGAGAGACAGCCAGCGAGAGAGGGAACACAAGCAGGGGGAGTGGGAGAGGAAGAAGCAGGCTCCCAGCAGAGGAGCCCGATGTGGGGCTCGATCCCAGAACGCCGGGATCGCGCCCTGAGCCAAAGGCAGACGCTTAACAACTGCTCCACCCAGGCACCCCTCACATGAGCCCTTTAAAATCAGAGTTTTCTCCCACTGGTGGCAGAACAGGAAGTGAGAGAATGGAAGCAGAAGGATCCAATGAGTAGGTGTGGCTTACAGATGGAGAAGACCAGGTGACAAGGAGTGCAGGCAGCCTCTGGAAGCGGAGAGTGGCCCCAGCCTGACAGCTGGTAGGAAACAGGAACCCCGGTCCCACAAACACAACAAACTGCATTCTGCCAACACCCAGAAAGCTTCTAAGCTGATTCTTGCCCAGAGCCCCCGAATAAGAGCCAGGTGGGCTTGGCCGACAGCTTGAGGTCAGCCCTGAGCACAGAACACAGCAGAGCCTGGACGAACTTCCCCTACAGAGCCGTCAGTTAATAAATGCCACGTTTTAAGCTGCCACATTCATGGTAATTTGTTACACAGCAAAGAAAACTTAAACACAACCCATTCCCATTTTTAAAAAGCAGAAAAGTAGCCACATACAAAAAAGATACTTTCATGAATTGCATCTCTTACTTACCCTCTGAATCTAAACACCTTTCGAACTTCAAGGATAACTGATAGGTGTCATAACATCGAACCCGAGGTTTATATGTTCCTATAAAAAAATTAATGTGAGGTAAAACCTAAAGGACATCCTTTTCATTGTCAATATCCTGCAGATATATTAAGTATACTATTTGTTCAGAGGTAAATAGGATTCATTATAACCACATGAAAGAAAAAGAATTTAAAAGCAGCCCTCCCCAACATCCCAAGAAGAAAACCAGCAAAGGATACAAACAAGCAAGTCATAGAAAATGAAATGCAAAAAACTAATAAACTTCACAAATAATCTAACAAAGCAGATTAAAACAATGAAATAGTTACTGTTCATCAGAATGGCAAAGATTAAACTACAGTTAATATCTGGGTAGATGAGGGTATTAAAAAAAGAAGTATTCTCACATACTTGGTGATCAGTATAAATTGTTACAACTTCTTTGAAGGATAATATGGCAATATGTGCAAGATATATGACGTTTATACACCTTGAATCTGTACTGCAACTTATACAAATTTATCCCAGAGAAACACACCCAGAAGTGTACCAAAGACATGAAGAGCGTTCACTGCAGCACTGTTCACAGATGGCCAAAAACTGAACGCAAGTAAAATGTCTACTGATACAAAAATGGTTAAATAAATGATGGCAAATCATCATATAGCTCACGAAGCGGACGAGGCAGACCTGTACTGACAGGGAAAGCCGCCAAAACATACTACCAAGTAAAAGGGAGAGTACAGAGAAGCGGGTGAGTGCTGCAGAGTGGTGCCTATGGCCCCATGTTTGTAAAACACTGATCACACAAGCACTCTGTACAGAGAAAGTGGGAAGAACAAGCACAGTGATTGTCTATCTCTGTGAAGGGCAATTTTAAGGCCTTTCACATTTTATCTTATGCATTTCTGTAATGTCTGCATGTTTTATAAATGTATCATGTTTGCAATCAAGAAAAGAAAAAGACTGATTTTTAAAACCAATGGATAATTTTTTTAAAAAAAGGAATGAGGTAGTCCCTGAGTCCCTAAGACCTCATTTAAAAATAGTATGATATACATATATACATCTTTGCTACATTATCAGATATATATTATATAACTTTTTATGTATATAAAACTATATAAGGGGCATCTGGGTGGCTCAGTCAGCTGAGTGTTTGCCTTCGGCTCAGGTCATGATTCCAGGGTCCTGGGACTGAGCCCCATATTGGGCTCCCTGCTCGGCTGAGAGTCTGCTTCTCCTTCTCCCTCTGCCCCTCCCCCTGCTCATACTCTCTCTCTCTCTCTGTCTCTCAAATGAATAAATTTTAAAAATCTTAAAAAAAAAAAAAAAAGCCTATATACAGTGGCACCTGGGTGGCTCAGTAGGTTAAGTGTCTGCCTTCAGCTCAGGTGATGATCCCAGGGTCCTGGGATCGAGCCTTGTGTCAGGCTCCCGGCTCAGTGGGGAAACTGCTTCTCCCTCTCTCCCCTGCTGTGCTCTTTTCTCTCACTCTCTCTCTCTCTCAAATAAATAAATAAAATCTTCAAAAAAAACCACAAAACTATATATAGCATATACAGTTCTTACATATGAACCGGAGGCTAAAAAATGTGGATAGTGTTAGTACTGAGACAACTATTAACATAAAACAAAAGAGACTGGCATGTTGATGCGTAAAAGTTCTGTCAAATAAGAAAGTGTTTGGAAAAGGGATACAGATGGATAACGTTAAGCCAGCAAAATAAAAAAAAGTATATGGACAATATACAGGATATATGTACCAAAATCGCAGCCAAACCACACACTGGGTAATGCTCTTCTAAATTATAACATGTTGAAAGTTCCCTATATGTTATGGCTTTTTGGAACCTATGAATACTTCTAATATAATATCTTAGTATAACATAAAAAAATATTAGTCCATTATGCAGAAAATTATGTTAAAAGTGACCCTTCCTGGAACTCTCATTCATTGTGGGTAGGAGTGTAAAATGATCTGAACAGTTTGGAAAAAGTCTGGCAGCTTCCTATAAAACTAAATAGATACCTACCCTATGACCCAGCAATGTCCTCAAAACAAGCCTGTATAAGATTGTTCATCATGCTTTATCAGTAACAGCCCAAAAAATGAAAACATTGCAGGTGTCCATCAAATGGAGAATGGATAAATAAAGTCTAGTATATTCTTATAAGGAAATACTACTTGGTAAAAACAAAAACAAAAACAACAACAAAACTACTGGCACACATAAAAACATGTATGAATCTTAAAGTCCTAAGAAAATAAGTCTCACATAAAAAGAAACCATAGTGTATGACTGCACTTACATAAAGTTCCAGAACAGGCTAAACCTGTCACCGGTACCAAAAACAAAAAAACCCACAACAGAGCAATGGTTGCCTGTGCATGGTGGGAGCAGGATTGACTGTGAGGGGCATGAAAGATGTTTCTGGGTAAAAGGAATGTTCTGGATCTTGACTGGGGTTTGGCTTACACCAGGTGTACGCATACAGGTCTATGCATCTGTCAAAACTCCTCAAAAGATCTGTGCATTTCACTGTATGTAAATTTACCTAAAAGAAAAACCACAAATAAAACTCAACTCTAGATAATGGTATACACGCTGAGTTATTTATGGGAAAAGTATCTGCAATGCATCAAAAAACAGGATGGACTGAGGGATGGACAGAAATGGACAGATATGATCGAGCAAAATACTACTGAGAATCTAGGTGGTGGGCAAAGGGATGCTCACCATACAATTTTTTCAGTATTTCTGTATGTTTGAAACTTTTTATAGTAAAATGTTAAGGTAATAAAAAAAAAAGTGACCTTTCCCATCCTAGCACTTCCTGCTATGAAATGTATGGAAATCATGAACCAAAAAGATGCTTACCAGTTGCTAAGATATACTGTCCATCTTTTGACACCTTAATAGTGGTGCAAACAGTAGGCATTTCAAAATCCTGAATAAGTTCAATTCTCCTGCGGACATCTAGGAAGAGAGGAAACACATAATGGATTTAACTACCAAGTGCTTATTTTATTTCCTAAAAAGACAAAGCACACACAGCAGTCACTGTGAACAGGTCAACAGTGTCCCCGTGCTTCCAAGCCTTGGGAAAGTACATCCATACAGCCCAACCCATCACACGGGGAGGTTTTTTCTTAGCTCATACATTAGTTTTTTATTTTTATATGTTAGTACTTTATTTTTACTTTTTAAAAAGAAAAAAGTATCATCACTAATTGAAAAGAAAAATGTTCACAATGGTGTATCAAACATCCAGTTTCAAGACCTGGATAAAGAGGGAACAGAACAAACATTACACCACTATCGCTACTGAGTCACAACTAAGACAAAAATCTTAGCATTTTTTTTCTCCTAAATAACAAGCTTAAAATCTTCAAAATCTTAAGTTTATATAAGAAACTGCTACCAACCTGACTTTTGCCTCTGAGCCAACAGGACCCAAGCTAGAGTAAGATTTAGAGCAATCTCTCTGGATCAAAACTGGCTCTCACAAAACCTAGTTGGCTTCCATAAGACTGTGGATTCTTGCTGGCTGCTACCATAACAATGGGCCTACCTCAAGGACGGTTCATGGCTCTATGGCACATTACTGCCTTTATTAAATTAAACCCAAATATAAGATTCAAACACAGTAGGAATGGCCTACTTGATATGGAAGACACGCGATAAAAGTTTTGAGATGGGCTGAGAGAAAGAGTTGATGAACAGCTTTTTCCTCTAATTAATCCAGATGTTTTCCTACGCACTAGGACGCTGAAGTGGATGGGAGGCATCAGAAGAAATCCTCATCAGTGAGCATTACTAAGGCAGCAGTTCTTGTTTTCCTTTGATTCAAAGTTTTCTCATCTAACTTCAGTATTATCTAGACAAAGCCTTCTCTTCCAAGATGCTTCTCTTGGGGTATTTCTCTCACACCCAGAAGAAACCCCTTCAACATCTTAGTCTTTGATTTTTAAGAGATGAATTTAAACAACACATATGGAAAGAAAAATCATCTTTCACATAAGACGAGCTGTGATGGAGAAAACTGAGTGAAAATTTGTTTAAAAAAACTGATCGATGCCTTAAAGTTGTAAGGAAAGTAACAATTCGGTGTGACACCCGAAACCCCACTGTTAACGTGAGATGAATTTTTAAGTGGGTAAAGGTTGCCCCTAAGGTGACTGGCCTCCTTTGCAGGATGCCTGGGAGTCACCAACTGCCTGTACCCCTTAAAAAAAAAAAAAAAAAAAAAAGGACTGTTCTTACATTTTTCCCAGCCACCGTAAATTAAAAAATTAAAATCTTCTGCAATGACCTTTTAGTAAGAAGATTTTGATACAACGGAGAACAAAGCAATTACGGCACTGTTAAGACAGACCTCCTCCTCGGGTCTCTTGCATTCCTATACAGCAACACCCTGGCCATACCTAAGCCATTTCTCAAGGTTACTGGTGCAGCTGAGAACCTTGACAGGTAAGGTAACATGTCTCCTCTGGACAAAGAGCAGGCTTGCTTGCGGCCTGCTATAAAAGCAGCGGACTTCCCAAGCTCAGTGTTCGTCAGCTGCCAACACAAGCCCCCCTGTGCACCAGCGGCCTCGGGGGCTCTGCTGAGCGCCCCTGGGGCACTCAGGGCAAGGGGAACTGACAGCAATATGCTGACACTCATACCACTGAGTAAGGGAGTCCTCATCTCCGACCCAGGAGTTGCGTCTTTCACTATTACCCATGAACTAGTACTAGGCTAACTTATTAGCTTCTAAGTAGGTAGAATTAAACCCCATATTCACCAGGAACATACCAACCACAACAAAAGGTTTCTTAGGAAGGAAAAAGGCAAAAAGTATATTTTCCACTGTATTAATTGCACTGTATTTTTGCAAACCTCCACTTAAATATAATAACAAACGAGTGAAAGCACTGTAATATGGATCACGAATTAGGCAAAGTGGGAAAAAATAATACTCACCAACATCTTTCTTCTGTAGTGCTCTCTTCTTCCTGTCAGAAAGCCACTTAAAGAAAATGAAGAGACTTTATTTCAAATCATATTTACTTTGTTTTTCTGCTTACAAACATGCTCATATTAAAAAATCAAAACCTTACAGGAATATATTAACATAGGAAGTGAAAACAGTCTATAATCCCAACCCTGTTAACATGTCCTCTGGATTTTTTTCTGGTATATATTTATACATTAGACAGTAAGTTTTAGAACTGCTATGTTTTACGCAAAAGAAAACGAATTCATCTGGAAGGCAAAAAGCCTCAAATATTATGGGTTACAATTAATATATGGAATAACTTTATTTATTCAAGTGAAATATTAATAAGTAAAACATTAAAAAGGGAAAGTTTCTAAAGCATTTTTTTTTACAAAGAACAAAACTAGATCGTTAACTAACCAAATAGCTGATACTTAATAATGAAGAAATGTCACTCTTAAGTCCCATTCATTGACAGCAGACTTTATTCTGAAATTAATAAAGCTCAGTGTAGTAGGCAGGGTAATTCAAAGCCCAAGTCTCTCAGGCGGCCTATCTACCTCATCCCCACTCATCCTCTCCCCAGCTACAGTCATTTGCACGCAGCAGCACAGATTGAAGCCCAACAATGGCTTCCAGAAGCACTAACGATAATACCCTAACCTCCTACCTGAGCCTTCAGGGCCCACCTTTCCAGCCTTACCTGCCCCCAGTCTCTCCTGTCACCATACCACAGTCACACCTGTGCCTCTTCTGTTTCTCCAACATGCCAAGGGCACTCCTACCTGGAAACACTTACACTTTCTCTTCTCTCAGCACTGAAAACTCTTCCCCCATCTTCACTGACCAAATCCAAGCTTCTGGTCCTACCACCTCTTTTAGAGAGGCCTTCCCCGAAGGCTTTATCCAAACCACTTTCTCTGACCACTTTAGTCCCAACACTCCCTTCTAGTTACACATCATTCAAAGCACTTATCATTATCTGAAGTTGTCTTCTCGTTTGTTCACTCAGCCTTTTTCCCAACAGGGAAACTTATCTAACACGTTCACATACATCCCAATCTCAGAGCAGGGCTCCCAGAATGCAGTTACTTCTTAACAAATGTGTAGAATGAACAAAATGAGAAAGATCATGCTGTGTGAAGAATAACTGGAAGATAAGGAATTATCTAGCCTGAATTCTGAAAAGGATGAATCTAATCACTGATCCAAATCTTTCAGGGGCAGACACAGTGAAGAGCCACATTTATTCTGATTTCTAAGGGCAAGAGTCAAACCAACACCAGGATGCTATAAAACGAAAGTTTTAAAACCAATATCTAACCAGTAATCTAAAAATGGAAATGAGCTCCTGATTGAAGTTTCCTCTCACTGGAAGTACTTGGACAGAGGCTTGACAAAGACTATAAGAAATAAAAAACCCAATCAAGGGTGAGCTTGGATAAGTCACCCTTCCCATCACTGGATCTGTTGCCTATTTTAAATATGAGAAGACTGTAAAGGAATCACTATTTTCCCAGCCCCTTCCAACGCTGAGGTCCTAAGTTAAGGTCAGCAAGGTTCAGAAATACTGCCCTCTACACCCTAAATTCTGCAGATGCATTTTCTCACTCACTGATGTATCTCTAAAACTTGGCATACAATAGGCATCCAACAAACAGCTGATGAATGGGGGAGAAATGTCTGTAACCAATCTGTCCACGCTTTCCTCCTCTGTGTGGCAGAAGCTGTGACCACCCCTAGAAGCCCAAAGGGACGCGTCCTCTGTTCTAAAGAACTTGACAAAAGTTCCAGAGAAGCTCATCGATCCTGATCACCCTCGGCCCCGCTTCCGGCGCGAGGACAGCAGTGTCCTCGTCTACCAGCACCGACCAGCTCCCCCTGGGCACCGTCACTCGCCTCTCGGCCTCCCGAGCCAGGGGCCGGCCAGAGCGAGGCTGACACAGAGGCCAGGGCCGAGGAGAGGGGCGGCTGCCTTGTCAGGAGGGGGATCCCGAAGTGCCTCACCTCGGGCAGCGACTTGCCGCAGCTGAGACTGTAAATCTTCACCTCGTTGAGGCTGGACACCTGCATGGCCGGGCAGAGCAGCGGCGACCCGCGTTCCTCCCCGGGCCCCTCTCCCCGCGCCGCACGCGAGCATCAGAATCTTAAGCGTGTTCCGGGCGCGACTGGGCGGCGTGCGGCGCTGGCGCCGGCTGATGACGCATTCCCCGCGCCGGAAGAGCGCCAGTTTCCGGAAGAGAAAGTGGAGAGGTTGGGGCTTTGGCAAGGCGACGCAGTGACGGGGAGGTTCCGGAGCCGCTCTCTTTCCCCTCCACATCCCAAATGTTAGGAAGACCCTAGGGTTGCTGTCCTGGCCGAGGTGTCGCGGTCCCCAGTGGGGCAGGCGGTGCTGGCCGGGTGACCGGAAGCCTTGGGGGCTGGATCAAGGGAATCAGAGTGGATTTGTATTCTTTTCTCTCTGGTGTTTCAGCAACGATACATCACAAATATATGCTCTTTAAAGCTAGTGTATTAAAAATGTTATTTTCGTCTGGATTTGTTTGACGTTCATCCACTAAGGAGGGAAAGAAAAAAATGCATACTAAGGAAAGTGGTAACGGGAGTGGAGATCAAGGAGGAAGTGCTTTTGAGACTGACGTGTTTTGAGAAGGGTGTGTGACAGTAACGACAGACGCCGCCCCTCACTACATCGTTTTCAGAAAGTTCGCAGACTCTTGATTGTCCAGTTACATAGAAAACAGCCTTTACTGTTGCCTAAAGGTGCGGATTGGAGAATTTTCGGCGTAAATGAAAAGTTAAGGGGAAAGTACGTTAACAGCAGTCAAACGCGTCCCTTTGAAATGGTAACGTCCCTTACATGTAACTGAGGTGGGTCATTTTGAGCATAGGCTGCATTAGTTTATGGCAAAGTGAGGACTTCTGGGCTTAACAATTTTTTGTAGTAACTGTCCTCAAAGTTCTGGTCCAGAGTCTACCTTGTGCTTGACTGTTTCTTTGAGGAAGTATGCAGGACTGTCATCCTCCTTGGGGAGGCAGTGTGCCACAGTGGGAAGATCATGGGCTGCATAGCAATAGTAAAATAGGCCTTTTAAGCAAGTCATAAAAATAGAAAACATTTATTTTCCAAAAATATGCGGGATGATTTCCAAGAAATCTTAAATACTTTTATACAAATAATACTACTTTTATTATTTCCACAAATGTATTGTAAAAGCCCACTGACTGTAAAACACAATAGTATCTGTCACTTATTAAATGCTAGTGTTAGAAGATATGTAGATCTAATATTTTAAAAGATTTTATTTATTTATTTGAGAGAGTGAGAGAGAGAGCACCAGCAGGGGGAGTGGCAGAGGGACAAGCTGACTCCGGGCTGAGTGGGGAGCCTGAGGCAGGGCTCCATCCCAGAACCCTGACATGAACTGAGCGGAACCCCATCAGCCCTATCCTACTAATTTTGATAATTAAGGGCCCTAGGCCGTTTCATTTTATTCAATCCTATTTCCCACCCGCCCCTAAATTTGCCTTCTCATTCCTTAGCATTGGTTTCATTATTCTGGTTTTTTTTTTAAGATTTTATTTATTTATGTGACAGAGAGACAGCCAGTGAGAGAGGGAACACAGCAGGGGAGTGGGAGAGGAAGAAGCAGGCTCCCAGCAGAGGAGCCCGATGTGGGACTCGAACCCGGATCGCCGGGATCATGCCCTGAGCCGAAGGCAGACGCTCAACGACTGCACTACCTAGGCACCCCTCATTCTGGTTTTGAATCTTTACTCATGCTAATCTGGATTCTGGAATGCCCTCCCTTTCTCCTTATGTCCAAATTCCACCGGCTCCACAAAATTCACCTTTTGAATATCTTGCTTTCACATTACTGTATAAGGACCTTTATGGCAATTATATATTTCTGGTAGATTTTTGTTAGCAACAGACATGGTAATTTAACATACTGTACAAGGACAGTAATAATGAACTTGGATGTAATGCTGTCCTGGAAGCCTAGGCGTGAAGGTTTCCTTCAGGCGTTCTGGTTTCCTTAAGTCCCCACGACCTCTCAAGGCTAACTCAAATGTCATTTTTCAAGAGCCCATAAAGCGTCTTCCTTTATTAAACTTGGAACGGTCTCCTTGTGAACATGTCCTTCACTCTTTTATCTTCTTCCTCCCTCATTTTTATTACTATAGGAAAGTGTTAATATAGTTGAAAGTATAATAGTGTATTAAACTCATTATGTATCGTCCAGCTTCAACAGCTCACATATGTGCCTCATGCTTCCGTCATACCCTCACCACTCTCTCATCCTTAGGTTATTTTGAATGATTTTGAAGTAAATCTGTGACAATTATCTTTGTGGGTTGTAATGTACTTGTCAGACCACCACCTCCATCTAGACTCAGTGGCAACATTGGGCCTTTTTTTTAAATCTTTATTTGATTATTCTTTTGTTTACAAACCCTCGTGTTGAGGGCTGAGCCCTGGGCCTTAATTGATCTCTGGGTTCCCTGGGCCAACCCAGTGCCTAGTATGTAGCACACTTTCAGTAAGTACTTCATAAAAATGAGTCGATTAATTTAACACTGCTCATCCTGACCCAAAGTCCTAATTCTTTGATCCATATATCATAGCCTTTGGTAATATTATAAAACAGCATATCCCTATGCCAGGTGATTACTGTTTCAAACACACCCATTTCTGGGGTGCCTGGGTGGCACAGCGGTTAAGCGTCTGCCTTCAGCTCAGGGCATGATCCCGGCGTTATGGGATCGAGCCCCACATCAGGCTCCTCTGCTGGGAGCCTGCTTCTTCCTCTCCCACTCCCCCTGCTTGTGTTCCCTCTCTCGCTGGCTGTCTCTATCTCTGTCAAATAAATAAATAAAATCTTTAAAAAACAAACAAACATGCCCATTTCTACATCTTATGTCTCCAACAAGAAATGTCAGAGCTTCAAGTCAGGAACCACACACGAGGGAACACTGTGTTTTCTGTGAAATAAAACAAGGTGTTCTTGGTTCCTCAGTGCCAAGACAGGTCCCTCCTCCCGCCTGAGGGTTTGACCTACTGCTCTCTAGGGTTGCTTTCCACTGAGGACAAAACCACAAAGCAGGGCGCCTGGTGGCTCAGCAGGTTAAGCATCTGCCTTCAGCTCAGGTCATGATCCCAGGATCCTGGGATCGAGCCCCACATCAGGCTCCCTGCTCAGCGGGGAGTCTGCTTCTCCTTCTCCTGCACCCCCCACCCCCGCTTGTGCTCGCTCTCGCTCCCTCTCTCTCTCTCTCTGTCAAATAAATAAAAACCTTAAAAAAAAAAAGAACTGCAAAGCACAGTGTGGTTTCTCCAGTGTTCTAGTATCGTGTATAATACAAACAGTTCTGAGGTTAAAATGAACTTTGAACGTCGTGCTTATTAGTTGCCTATGCTTGGAGAACAGACTCGAGAGCCAGATTGCCCGGGACCAAATCCTGATTCTACCACTGGCTACCCAGAGAAAGCCTAGATATAGTGAGTTAACCTAATCTCTCCCTGCCTCTGTTTCCTCATTTTTCAAATGAGTACCTACATCAGAGGGCTCTTGTAGAGATAAAATGAGCATATGCCATAAATCATTCAGTCCAGGACACCTATTTCTAACATCCCTGAAATGAGGGTGTGTCTTGTGTGTCATGCATGTTTTGTTGACAGTTTTTTCCTTGAGTGGTACTTGAGGTAATGGTGCATCTTATAGTTAATGGGCATTTGTTTATTTACTTATTTATTTTCAAATAGGTTCCATTCCCAACGTGGAGCTCGAACTCACAACCCTGAGATCAAGAGTCACATGCTCTACCGACTGAGCCAGCCAGGCGCCCCGTTGGGCTTTTAGATTCAATAAAACAGAGTAGAGACGGAGCACTGGAACAGCGCCTGACCTGGTGAGCACTGTGCATTAGTTGCTATTATTTAGTCCTGGGAACCAAAACATTTAAAACTGTTTAAGAAAAAAAGAGCCAAATTTAGGCTCCAAATACCTTAAATGGTCTGTTACGAGTTGCCATTTCAGAAACTTACAAGTACTATCCAAGGTTCCCCTTCCAATTCTCTCCCTCCACGATTGATCTCCAAATCCTTCTGATTCTACTTTTCAGACGTCAGATTCATTCTTCTCTGTTCCCACCGCTGCAGGGGTTCAAACCTGCATCCTCTCACCTGACCCATGGTAATCCTTTTCTCTGGTCTCTGTTTCCTACAGGGCACAAAATCATCTCTAAGGGGAAAATCTGATCTCATCACACTCCAACTGAAAACTCTTGAGTCCTCCCCAAACCTGAAAGAACACATCTGTCCACTTTTGCTGGCCTCTCTGGCCTTGCAGTCACAGTATCTGATGCTGCCCCGCCTTGCTCCTCTCCCGCCCCGACCTTCGCCCCTAGACTCTCCAAGCTGGATCACTTACAGCTTGAAAAATACAAGACCCTCTCTTCTGTCTTCATGCCTCTACACCTGCTTTTCTGACTCCTTTCATCTCCCTCTCTCTGCAAACCTTGCTCACTCCCATCCATCCTTCTTCATCTCCCGGAGGCCTTAAAATATCTAAGTGCTCATCAAACATTGTATATAATCTCACTACAGTTTTCTTAAACTGGGGTTTACAACTGTATTCTCAAAAAAAAAAACTCTTTAGGTTTTTTTTTTTAATTTCAATAATAGTCTTTTTTTTTTTAAGATTTTATTTATTTATTCGACAGAGATAGAGACAGCCAGCGAGAGAGGGAACACAAGCAGGGGGAGTGGGAGAGGAAGAAGCAGGCTCATAGAGGAAGGGCCTGATGTGGGGCTTGATCCCATAACGCCGGGATCACGCCCTGAGCTGAAGGCAGACGCTTAACCGCTGTGCCACCCAGGCGCCCCTCAATAATAGTCTTTTTAACAATTGGTATAGGCAACTCTGATTATCTGGTTGTCGGTCTTCTGAAAGCAGTTCAGTGTCAATGCCGAGTTTGCATTTCATTTACAGTTCACTGATGCCACGTGTCACTACTTTCATTGTCTTGGCTCAGTTATTAGACGGAGAGGAGGATGGTATGAAGTAATGCGGTAGGGACAAGTTTAAGTCAAGTGAAAGTCCAGTGATGTCATCGCCCGCGTGTGAAAGAAGGTTTTACCGCTCATCAAATAGAGAACAGCGATGGGAAGAATCAAATCCACTTGATCAGGTGGGGGCAGGGAATGCAAAAGAATTCATGCGGTGCTATATATTCCTTTAGCAAAGTGGCAAATGGTTTTCATCAAAACAGTATTAATCATATTAAATTAATTTGAATTACATTAATTTGAACTTATACCATTTTGCTTGAAAATAACATATAGGTTTACTTTGGTGTATGGTGACACAAGAGCTGAAACCACAATAAACTTAGAGTTGGGTTCATATTTATACATCTTCAAGTCAAACATTAAAAAAAAAAAAGTAAGTCCCAGCTGCAGTGCGGTGTCCTGTGTTGGATCCTGGAACAGAAGGAGGACATTAATGGAAGAATTAGGAAAATCTGAATAAAATCTGTAGTTTAGTTAATAGCATTGCAGTGTTAACTTCTTAGTTTTGATAAATATACCATGGTTGTGGAAGATGGTCAGAGAAGAGGGAGCTGGAGGAAGGGCATATGGAACTGTCTGTGATGTATTTACAACTTTCCTGTACATCTAAAATTATTTCAGAATAAAGTGGTTTTTAAAAATAAGTTAAGCCAATACTGAGAGTGAGATTTCTTTTTCCCTTACTTGAATGATCATTACTTAAGGTTGAAGAATTTGTAATTTTTTGCTTATCCACATCTCCATAGATTCCTAAACTGCAAGATACAGCTTCAGATCTGGCGGATTGTAAGTATCTCGCCCTGCGTAGATGTCGCTAAGTGTTTGCTGCAAGAATTAATAAGAATAAAATCATCAATCTCACTGTGTGGATGGTAAGCATTCTAATTTAATGCTTTACACAAGCCTCCTCTCTTCATCTTCACCCAAGCTTATGGAGGAGGCAGTCTTAATTTTCCAATATTACAAAAGATGCTAATAATTGTTCCATTTATGTGAAGGAGTATGTGAGATGTTGAGAATACTGTTTTTCATAACTTTTCCGTAGGTTTGAAAGTTTTCAAAGAAAAACAGATTTGCCCCAGGTTGCATGAGAGAGATGGGATACAGACCCTGCCTGATGACTGGGATCTCCCCCTCCTCCTCCGAGCCCACCCCCCCCCAGGAGCCCGGGGGTCCCTCACCTGCCCATCTCCCTGCTTCTCTGCATTGTCACTTAGGTTTGCCCATAACCCGTGGAGCAATTTTTCCCTTAAAAATTCCATTAGTTTTCTCTTGCTCTATAACAAACTACCACAAACCAAGTGGCTTCAAACCACATAAACATTGGCTCAACGGTTCTATAGGTCAGAAATCTGGCATGGAATGACTGGACTTAGATTAAGGCAGAAATGAAGGTGGTGGCCAGGCTGAGTTCTGGTCTGGAGGCTCTAGGGGGAAAAAAATCAGCTTCCAAGCTCACTCTTGTCAGCGGAATTCATTCTTCTGCAGTTGAAGGACTGTGATCCCTTGTTTTCCTTGCCGGCTGTCAGCTGGGGGCCACTCTGAGCTCCCAGAGGCCAGTCTCAGGTCCTTCTTCCCGGTCCCCCATAGGCAGCTCACAATATGGATCCTTGCGTTCTTTCAGGCCACTCAGAGTGGGTCTCTCTGATCTCCTCCTCTGTGTCCAACAAAGAAAACTCTTCTTCTAAAGGGCGTGTGTGAGTCAGATCCTATTCCAAGATCAACTGATTAATAACCTTAATCACACCTGCAAAAATCTCTTTTGCCATGTAACATAACGTAATATCCTATCATATGCACAGGGGAAGGAATCACGGAGAGGTGAGGGTCATTGGATCATTTTAGATCCCTGCCAACCACACCTGGATAGCCATCGTCATGGCCATCAATGCCACCATCCAGCACAAGCTGTCTTTCCTGCCGAGGGAGAACACAGTCACTTCTCCCTCCATGCAATAGAGTCCTTGACAGATCCAGGATTTGACAAATTCAGTTTGGTTAAGCACAGCAAGTATTCAGCCGCCACTATGTGTCAACACCACGTTTGAATGGAATTGAAATGCCTTTAGAACTTACTGTAAATTTTTTGTATTTTTGTATTATCTGAGTACTTCTTTACCCTTGACCACACGTACTATAACCATACTCACTCATACATTTGTTCAACAAATATTTATAGAGCTCGTAGTGCACACCAGGCACAGTTCAGACATTTGTCAATAGGTCTGTTTAGGTTGTAAGCTTCTAGAAGGCAGGTTTCAAGTGAAATTAAACATAAGAAAATGCTCTGTAGGTGACATTATTATACAAAAATTAGTCATTACTATTATTTTCTCTGTGAGCCGAACTGGCATACAGATTTCAGAGTGGATACTGGATAATGGTGACATTTTCAGGAAGCATATGCACACTGGTCCTCCTCTTTATTTTTATATGACCTAATGTTACATCTTTTGGCCATTTCATGTGGCTTGGATAGGAAAGAAAAAGGAATACACAGTTAACTTTTTCACTATTAGAAAGATTCCCTTTTTTTATTATGCTTTTTTAAAGATATATTTATTTATTTTGAGAGAGACAGAGATCAGGGAGAGGGCCAGAGGGAGAGGAAGAGAGAGAATCCCCAGCAGACTCCCTGCTGAACTTGGAGCCCGACATGGGGCTCAATCCCACAACCCATGAGATCATGTCCTGTGCTGAAAACAAGAGTCAGAGGCTTAACCAACTGAGCCACCCAGGCACCCAGTTTTTTTTATTATGTTTAAATCCACAAATGTCCAATGGTAAAATAAACTATAGGATGTTTGATCATGGAAATTTATTACCTAGTTATGACACATAATAGGCACTCAATGTCTGCTAAATGAATACATAAATGAATAGCCAAATTAAAAAATGATTAAAGCTCTATGCATGTTATTAAGAAAATAACATTTCATAAACGTTATTGATATAAATTTATTACTGTTTTCATTAGTATTATTAATATGGGCATTTAATGGTCTTCAGTGAACCAGAATAATTTATTACCTACATTAAGCGCAAAGTTAAGCTGGACTTTAGATGAAGTCAAGTTGTTTTGTTTGCTTGTCGGATTTAGGTGGTGGGGGGTGGGGAGCAAGTTATCTTATTTCCACAAGATAATAGAATCCTGCTCTGAAATCTCCCCGTTTCCTTCCCCTTTCTCCCTCCCCCTTCTCACACGTTTATCAGCCAAACATTTATTGGACCTGCTGCCAGGCCTTGTGCCCGCGTAGGACAGAGCCCACACTGCTAAGGTGTCCTGGAGAGGGAGAAATCAAACCAGGGCAGCTGAGCAGTAAAACAGACTCAAAGACTTCTTACACTTGACTGCAAACAGCCTCACTAGCACCTGTGCCCCAAACCAGACCACGGTGATCACCCCACACCCAGCCCCAGAGTGAGATCCTACCTCGGTACACATTTCCTCCTCAATCACTTATGTTTTGTAAAGAGAATAGCAAATATGAATGTGCATGCATTTCCAGCCTATTTGGAAGGGGATCTTTGGAGTGTTGAACGTATGGACTTCTTTGAATAAGAACAGATGCTTACTGAGAATGGACACAGGCTAATTATACTGCACAGAATACAAACGGGTGACTCTTATGCCTGAAAGCTTACCACAAGCTCTCATGACAGAGTTGCCCGCTGACGTGTGGCCACAAGCAAATTCATTCCATCAGAGCTTACTATGTTCTGATCTCAGTGGGTCTTATGCATAGGTATTTGTTGAATTAGTTTTGAGGACTGAGTAGCTAGACTACAATATTACAATACAATGTTCTGCCTTTGAAGAGCATTTAAAATGATCATGTTATATCAAAAGACAAAAGCCATTGATTTTAGAAAAAGCCACTCATTTTCCGGATGACTTGCCTGAACCTTCCAGAGCTCTAGGGCCTCCTGCTCTATAGAAACAGAGATAGTTACAAGTGTGAGATGTGCAAAGGACTGGTGCAGTCACCCAGGGCCCTATGCTCAGAAAAAGCCTTATACTTGGCTTAACACTCTGCTGTCACCATTGTGAAATTCTTAATAATTTTTTAACAAGGGCCCCCACATTAGATACCCTTTCTTATGCACAGGGCATAATGGGCACATCCAGGAGGGTCCCCTAACTCATTTGGGGGATGGAGATATCAGGAAGTGCAGCTGAAAAGGGGGGACAGAGCCAGATCAGGAACATGGTACAATTCAAGTTAAGGCAGTTGGGGCTTCATCATGGAGCTAATGAGCTTTGAGCCAGAGTGGCATGGTCAGACCTGCAAAAGATTCTCTCTGCGGCTGCTGGGCAGGCTAGCTTTGCAGGGTGCAGTTAGGTAAACGGTGACTGCCCTTCTCTAAGTGAGCGAGGAGGAAGGCCTGTGTTCTGCACAGTAGTAGTAGGGAGAGGTAAGAATGGACCCAGCAAATATTTAGGGAGAAACATCAGCAGGCCTCCGTGATTGTTGTTTTGGCTAAGGGAGAGGGCCAAATTCAGGGTGCCTCCCAGTTTCAGAGGCAGGCATGATAGTACATAGTGTAAGAGCAGGTTGGGGAGGGGTGCGAGAGAGAAACCAATAATTCACGATGAGATTTATTGTTAAGATGTCCACTCTCATCACATTAATCTATGGATTCAAGGAAATCCTAATCCAAATCCCAGTGGGCTTTTTTTTTTTGATAGAAATTGACAAGCTGAAAATGTGTAGAAATACGGAGTTTTTTCCCAAAACACTTTTGGAAAGAAAAAGTTAGAGGACTTACACTATCTGATTTCTAGACATACGGTAAAACTACAGTAATCAAGATAGCTTCTAGGGTAAGAATCAGCAAACAGATCATAAAGAGAATAAAAAGCCCACTAATAAACCTTAATTTCTGTAATCATTTGATTTTCAATAATGGCACCAAAGCAATCCAATGAGGCGAGGAAATTCTTTTTTTTAAATATATATAATGTATTATTTATTTCAGGGGCACATGTCTGTGATTCATCAGTCTTACACAATACACAGTGCTCACCACAACACATACCGAGGAGAGGAAATTATTTTCAACAAACGGTGTTGGGGCAACTGGATCTCCAGATGGGGAAAAATGGACTTTGAGTCCTACTTCACACCATATAAAAAATATGAATTCAAAATAGATTCTAGATCTAAACATCAAAGTTAAACCGTTAAGATTTTAAAACGGAAACACAGGAGAATATCTTGTGACTTGGGGGATAGGTAGAGCCTTTTAGGTCACACGCACAAAAAAATCTGTAATCATAAAAGAAAAATTTACAAGTTAGACATCATCACAATTAGAAACTTCTGATCAAGAAACACAGTGAAAATGAATAAGCAAAATACAAGTTGGAAGAAAATATTCACAACACATATACCAAAAAGGACCGTTATCCAGTATATATATAAAGAGTGCTAGGGGAAAAGGGTGCAAATGAGATGGAAGTTCAGACAGTCAGTCCTGGAAGGGAAAGAAGCGAGACCAGGAGGAGGTGACAGAACGGGAGGGGGCAGAGGCGTGCTTGTGCGAGCGTGTGTGCAATGTGCATGTGTGTGTGCGTGCATGTGTGTGCACACACGTGCGTGCACAAGAGAGCGTGAGGTTCCGTGTGCTTGTGCATGTGTGCGTGCATGCGCACATGTGTGTATTGCATGCTTGTGAGCGTGTCTGTGCACGTGCTTGCACGCGTGTGTGCGTGTGAGCATGTGTGTGCCATGCACCATGTGATGGGAGGGGGGCGGGGGCAGCGAGGACAGCAGGCTGTGCCGAGGGGCTAGTGATATCTAAGCTTTCAAAGATGCGGCAGCTTCGGGTGATGACGAGGCGCAGAGTGTGGCCACAGGAGCAGGAGCTGAAAGACAGAAAGGGAAGCTCCTTGGAGTGGAGGAGCTCCGGGAGCTTAGAGGCAAGGGCTGGACATGGTCCATGCGGACACTCAAGCCATGCTGTCTTCCGCTGAAGAGAAATTTTCACTGAGGAAGGACCAGATGATGACATTTCACTCACTCATCACATTTTTCTTTTCTTTCTTTCTTTCTTTCTTTCTTTCTTTCTTTCTTTCCTTCCTTCCTTCCTTCCTTCCTTCCTTCCTTCCTTCCTTCTTTCATTCAGGAAATACTGCTGATTAGCTTCAGCCTGGGGTGAAGCAGCCAGCCACGGGTCTTTCCCTGATGGGTCTTATTGTCTCTGAGGACCTATCGTCATGGACACTTGTCTCTCCTTTCTCTTGTGCCTTCCTAGGAGGGGCAGAGGGTGGTGGTAGCTGGATGTCAGGAGCCTCGGGGGAGGGGCTTCTCCACAGTCACCCTCTTGGAGACATCGGGTGCGGCAGCACTGGTCTCCCCACAGGTGTCCTCTGGTGAGGGTCCCAGTGGAAGGCAGAGGAAAGCTGACATGCAGCTGGTCGGCTTGCCCTGGAAGAGGGCTCCCAGGATCCCCAAGGCTTTAGGACCAGAGGGAGGACACAGAATACTCTGGAAAGAACAGAGAGAGGAGAGCAGGGTGGGGAAAAGCAGTGACGACCAGGAAGTTTGCAGGGTAGGACGGGCTAGTCAAAGAAATAAGGGTCCTCAAGGGCCTCTTCAAACCCATGGACACAGGACACAGGGCTCAGGTTCATACCCAGCCGGACCACGAGGACTTTGCCTGGAGATTTCACCCCTGGTTTTACTAACACCTCAAAAGCCCCGCTTTGTAAGTCGGTATATGCTTCACTTTGTCCACAGGTTGAGCAGACTTCCATAACGCAGAGACTTGTGGGAATTTTGTGCCGCTCTTCCCTGGTTGTGGAGAACCATTGTTCCTTTATAACATGCTCATTCAAAATTCCCTATGATCATGGTGCTTGTTTTTCAAATGAACATACCTTAAAATCAATGATGCACTTTTTTTAAAAAAATGGCACATTAGTTCATTCTATTTTATTTCATCTATGTATCATGTGTCACTCCTGCCAAAAGAATGCACGGGGAGAGGAAACCATGCCTATCAGCATGAATGTTCTCAGGTGCCTCCAGTAGTTCTCAAAGGGACCTTTACAACCTCTTGAAGTGTAGGGCAGGAGCCTTGTCTGCCCCGTGGGAACCTCCAACAATGTTCTCCCAAGGTGCTGGGGCGAAGGGACAAGGATGACAGGACCGGCTACTTCCTCCGCTGTTGTCACCCATGCTCACGTGCCTACAGACTTTCTCCCACTAGCCTGCTGGCTAAGCACGGGTCTCCCCAGCAATCCAGGTGAATAACGCATAGCACAAGCCTTCCCAAGGACCCCTCCGTGGGGGACACTGTGTCCGGACCAGGGGCACAGAGATGGTTCAGATCAAGAGGACCTGCATCAACCCCAGAGCCGACCACTGTGGGGTTCAGGGCAAGGCTTGCCACTCCAGCCACCTACACAGTGGCTTGCTCCCCGAAAATGTTGGCAGCACAGTGCTGAGATCAAGATAGAGGTAAAGTATTCAGACACTCACATTCCCGACCTCTGAAGTTATTGGACGCAGCATGGGTCCTAGATTCATAGTTTCGGCAATGTTTATCAGCAGTTTATGAATGAAGGATATGTTATTCACAGCAATGAATAACATATGTTAATCGAATAATTAAATTTCTGATTGGTATACTTATTAACTGTAATATTTTTCAAGATAATTATGAGAATCCACTTATTAAACAAACGTTTCCCAGCAACCCACTTTGTGCCAGGCACTGTGCTGGGTGTTGGTGACACAGGGAAGAGTGAGGTGTGATTCATGGCCTCCACTGGCTCACAGCCCAGCTGCAGGGACAGATGGGTGACTGGGGACCACAGCCTCATGCACTGCAAGCCGTGAAGAGAGGGATGGGAGATTCCAGGTGGTGTAGAAATCCAAACAAGGACGTGGAAGGGTTTCACAGGCAGGTCATGCTTGAGCGGACTTGTTTGTTTTTAGGTGACCTTTTGTAGTATGTGGTATTTGCAGGTGCTTTCCATCTTTAAGTAGCTTTATTGAAATATAATTCACATACCCTATAATTTTCAGTATATTCATAGAGTTGTGCTATCATCACTGCAATTGGTTTACCTTTTCATGATCCCAGAGGAAAACTCCATATCCATTAAGAGTCACATTCCATTTTTCCCCAACCCTTCCTACTCCACTCCTCCCCTCCCCTCCCCCAACTCCCCAACTCTACACAACTACTAAACTACTTTCTGCCTCAGTGGACTGCCTTATTCTAGATATTTTATTAAAAGGGACTCATATAATACACGGTCTTTTGTGATGGGCTTCCTTCACCTACCATCATGTTTTCAAGGTTCACCCACAGCAAAGCCTGTGTCAACACCCCATTCCTTGTCACTGCCGAGTAATGTTCCACCATATGGACATACCACAGGTTACTTATCTCTTCACCGGCTGATGGACATTTGGGTTATTTCCACTTTTGGGCTATTATCAATAATACTGTTATTAACACGTGTCCAAGTTTTTCTGTGGACATTTTTATTTCTTTGATATGTACCTAGGAGTGGAATTGCTGAGCCATCTGGTCTCTAGGTAACATTTAAGGAATTGCTAAACTCTTTTCCAAAGTGGCTGCACCATTTTATATTCCTGCCAGCAGTGTATGAGGGTCCCAACCTGTCTATATTCTTGTCAACACTTGTTTTCTTTTTCCCTTTCTTTCCTTCTTTCTCTTCCTTCCTTCCTTTCTTTTTTTCTTTCTTTCTTTCAAAATTTATTTATTTATTTTGAGAGAGGGAGGGGGAGGGGCAAAGGGAGAAGGAGAGAGAAAATCTCAAGCAGGGTCCATGCTCAGTGAAGAACCTGACATGGGGCTCAATCTCTAGACCCTAAGATCATGACCTGAGCTGAAATCAAGAGTCAGATGCTTAACTGACTGAGCCACCCAGGTGCTCCATTGTTTTCTTTCTTTCTTTTTTTAAATAATACCCATCTTAGTGTGTATGAAGGTATCTCATAGTAATTTTTTAAATTTCTCTAATGACTGAAGATATTGAGTACCTTTTCATATGCTTTCTGGCCTTCTGTATATAGTCTTTGGAGACTGCCTATTCAGATCCATTGCCCATTTTTAATTGGGTTGTCTTTTTATTGTTGAGTTCATAAGGGTTCTTTATAAATTCTAGATACAAGTTCCTTATCAGGCATATGATTTGCAAATATTTTCTGTCATTCCGTGGGTTGTCTTTCCATTTTCTAATGATGTCCATTTGAAGTGCGGAAGTTACTTATTTTTATTTTTGTTCTTATTTATTCAATTTCTTTTGTTGTTGTTGTTGTTGCTTGTGATCCTGGTGTCATATCTAAGAAAGTTTTTCTTAACCTAAGATCACAAAGATTTACTGCTCTGTTTTCTTCTAAGGATTTTTTGGCTGCAGCTCATTCATTTAGCTCTGTGCTCCATTTTGACTTAGTTTTTGTAGATGGCGATGGGGGCTTGTGGAGGCTCTCTTTTGACTGATTTCCTTTTCTCAGGGAATTATCAAAGTTCTCTGCTGAGGGCGGAGATGGAAGAAGAGAAATTGAACATACAAGGAGAGAGGAGAGTTTAAATAGTTGTCCAGAAGAGTGGGAGACAAAATGGATCAGGGAAATATAGTACATTACCGGACTGTATCAAGGGTGCAACATATGGTCCTGGTCATAAATGCCAAGGGAAACTGTAGGGGAACGTGGAGCCAAGAATGTGTACAAACAAGCCTATTTAAACTAACCTTAATCTTCTTAGTTACTTCACCACCTACGCCACCTAGCCCAAACCCCTTTGTCTGATCAGTTCACAAATTGATTATTCTTCTGCCTAAGAGAATAAGAGCTTCCTGCTCTGGTCTGGTCTTCCAGTCTTCATTGTCTTATGTCCCACGTACATGTAAAAATCTAATACAATTTCTATGCTTTTCTCCCATTAATCAGTGTTATGCCAGTTTAATTCCTAGGTCCAACCAGAGATGCAAATAGGGTAGAAGAGAATTTTTCCTCCCCTACAGTTTCACTTGACATTTATGACCAGCAGCATATCTTGGCATGACATATTCTCTATTTCCTTCAAGACCAATCAGTGTGGTCCTGTGTTTTCCTCCAGCCACATACAACTGCGTGATGCGGACACAGTGTAGGCCGAGAGGAGGATTTTCTCAGGGTTGGGTTTTTTTTGGCCATCAAGTAAAACAAAACAAGTAAGGGGCAAGAGAGCTCAAAGGGTGGGCAAGGGAGTAGACACACTATGGATTGTGAAGTTTAAGGAAGGAAGTGAGGGCATGACGGGGTGACAGACAATGACGGGACCACTGGATTTGGGTCCCAGGGGGATGGACAGGTAGGGTACATGGAAAATAAGGCTGTGGTGTTGGGGGGGGAAATAATCCACGTGGTAACTGAGGTAGCCATCTGTGTTGGCTAACTCCCTTTATCCAAAGGAAAAAAAGAAAACTTCTCATGTTTCTATAACCAGCAGTAACAGGAAGGTTTGGTCCTTGATGTTTACATTTCAAAGAGGTGGCTCCTGGGGCCTTAAGGAAGATCTCTCTGCATTGTCATGTTGGCCAGAGGCTTCTGTAGCTTTAAAAAAGATTTATAGACATGTCAAAAGGACAGAGGTAGGGTTTACAGACATACTTTTCTCCAGCAAATGCTCTAATAAAAGGGAATGAGACTAGCATAAGGAATTTCCATAGATACAGACATATGGTGAGACTATATGTAAAAAGAGAGGGATACGTATATCTATATATGTAATATATACATTATTATTATTTTGAACAGTTCAGAGTAAGTTGAAGACATTATGTCCCTTTACTGCCCCCTCTTCCAGCTCTGAAACTATCCATTTCTCCCTGGTTCCCTGGTTCCTTTTAGTGGACAACAGTAGTTAGAAATCAAGATCTGGACTATTGATGTCCTCAGGGCTACTGCTAAATCATTGCTTCTAGGCTCTCTCAATGAACAGAGGCAGGAAAGTATCTATCTGTCTGTCTGTCTATTTATCCATCCATCCATCCAACCACCCATCCACACATCCACCTCAAAATCTAGGAGCTCATTACTGACACCTCCAGTCCCAATCCAGCAGCCCAGGGTTTGTTCTAGTTTTCTCCTTTTCCATATTTGTAACTTCTTTCCTCCATGTGAGAAATGGGGCTTTGGAGTTTAAGAGCAATGGGAAATGCGGGATTTCGAGCAGAGGCGTGATGCGATCTGATGCATATTATAAACTACGTCTCTGGGTTGTAGACAGATGTAGTAGTTTCCTGGGACTGCCTTAGCAAAATGCCACAGACTGGCTGGGTTGACAACAGAGATCTGTTCCCTCAAGCTCTGAAGCCTAGAAGTTCCAAATCAAGGTGTCGGCAGGGCTGTGCTCCCTCTTTAGTCTCTAGGGAGTATCTTTCCTTGCTTCTCCCTGCTTTCTGATGGCCCCAGAACTCCTCAGTCCTCCTTGGCTTATATCACTCTAAACTCTGCCTTTGTCTCTACCTGGTCTTCTTGCCTGTGAGTCTCTGTTTCCTCTCCTCTTCTTATAGGACCCTGGTCATTGGATTTAGAGCCAACCCCAAATCCAACATGATTTCATTTTGATATCTTTCACTAGTTACAGCTGCAAAGACCCTTTTTCCAAATAAGGTCAATTCTGAGGTTGAATGGATCCATTCTGACATGAATTTGGGAGGGGAGCATGATTCAACCACTACGGGAGATGGGAGCAAAGGTGATGGTAGCCCAGAACAGGGAAATGGCAAGAAGAAAAGTGGATGGGTTCAAGATGCACTCTGGAGGGAGAGCCTGTAGGACACGCTTGGGACTGGCTATTGGGAAGCTACTTGGAGGAATGGTTGAGGAACAGAACACATGGAAACATTCCACCTCATGTTTTAAATGATTGTAATAAAGCTAGGAGCCTTTTTTGTTTGGTTGGTTTTTTGGTGGCAACAAATATTTGCTTAACTTAACAACCTTTGAAGCTTTGTTGTATGCCAGGCCTGTTCTAGGTTCCTCAGAGAGGTGGAAGACGAAAAAAAAAAATTAAAAAAATAAATAAAATAAAGTAAGTCAAGTCAGGAAAGGGTAATTCAGGGCACTTAAAATTTAGCTATAAAGAGACAAGTAACTAATCATAATACAAAGTTGAATAATAAAAAGCAAGACTGTGTAGCTAATGAAAAGTTCTCTAATTGCCTTAAATACGTGGCCTCCTGGAATGAAGTGTCCATCGTGCTCTGCATCCTCCATGGATGGGGATATTCAGATGTGCAAACGATCATTAGGAAAAGGAAAGAGAAACAGAAAAAGAGGGCAGTCTCTCCTTGACTTTTTTTTTTCCAAGATTTTATTTACTTATTTATTTATTTATTTGAGAGAGAGAGAGAGAGACAGAGCATGAGGAGGGGGAGGGGCAGAGGAAGAAGCAGACTCTCTGCTAAGTGGGGAGCCCAACATGGGGCTTGATCCCAGGTTGCGGGGCTCGATCCTAGGACACTGGGATCAGGACCTGAGCCGAAGGCAGATGCTTAACCACCTGAGCCACCCAGGTGCCCCTCCTCTAAAACATTTTCAATGGCAGCATGATTATACCATTAGTAATTTGCCCAACCCCCCTTTGTTGGGCATCTACATAGCCTCCAATTTTCAGTCTCATAAATATAATTAAATGACTGTGGATGTTACTCATGTTTAACATACAGAGCCGCTATTCACACACAAAGGTCTATCTTCATGACCTTGTCAAACCATTTAAAATCTCTAAAACAGAATCGATTTAAGAAGAGCAAAAATAGGGGCGCCTGGGTGGCACAGCGGTTAAAGCGTCTGCCTTCGGCTCAGGGCGTGATCCCGGCGTTGTGGGATCGAGCCCCACATCNTCTCTGCGATGGGCCTGCTTCTTCCTCTCCCACTCCCCCTGCTTGTGTTCCCTCTCTCTCTGGCTGTCTCTATCTCTGTCGAATAAATAAATAAAATCTTTAAAAAAAAAAAAAAAAGAAGAGCAAAAATATTCTCACTTGGCTTCCCCTGATTCTCAGTCTTGGGCATTTAAGTTCCTTGCTTTATGTGATCCATGAAAAATATTCCCTGAGCATCTACTCAGCACCAAGAATATGACCGTGAGTAAGGCAGAAGCCTCCGACCTGGAGTAAAAAGACGAGCACGCCGGGGCCGGGCTCATTTGGACGTTTGCAACCATTCTCTCTTTCCATTTTTATCTTAACTCTCTAACTACACCTTGAAGTCCCCATTTTATAGGCAAGGAAAGTGGAATACAAGGAGATGGGGTACGTGGCAAGTTAATAAATGCCAGAAATGGGACCTGAGGTCAGATCCTCTTAGTTCCAAAGCCAGAACCCAAAGCCCTGCGCGGTTCTTCCCTATAGCTTCTTCCTGACGCACCTGCCGGGCCCTCCTTCCTCCAAGGCTAGCTACATCAAAGACGTGTTTGAAGTGACTGAATGCATGAGTGAAAAATGAGCCACGTGTTTACAGCAGGGCAGAATCAGTGTCTTCCAAAAAACACCCTGTGAGGGGAAAAAGGCACTGGAAAGCAAAGACAAAGGAAGGAAACGAACCAAAGTGTATTTAAGGGAGCTAATGCTCATAGCATATCCTGACCAATTATTTAATATGAGCCAGTCACTGTGCCATATCATGGAATCCCCAGAAAAGNTAGTGTCTTCCAAAAAAACACCCTGGGAGGGGAAAAAGGCACTGGAAAGCAAAGACAAAAGGAAGGAAACGAACCAAAGTGTATTTAAGGGAGCTAATGCTCATAGCATATCCTGACCAATTATTTAATATGAGCCAGTCACTGTGCCATATCATGGAATCCCCAGAAAAGCCTTAGAAGACAGGTACATTTTACACCCTGTTTTATAGCCCACCAAAGTCAGGTTCACTCAGCTAATGAGTGGAAGAGCCAGGAAGGGAGTCACAGGGGGTGTTCTTGTAACTCATTCTTTGGACGGGACAGTGGAGGGGAGCTTAGATCTGGTTGAGCAATATGCACTCAGAGGTAGAACAATGAAGTTCAAGTTCCAGATCTCCCATTAACTGTGCTCCTGATCAGATCACTTCATCTCCTTGGGCCTGTTTCTTCATCTGTGAAACAAGGATCATGGCATTCTTGAACGCTTACACCTCATTTTTATGCACATAACACGTCCTGCTCCAGGGTTCGTATTCATAGCTTAGTGAGTTAGGACTACTTAAAACTCTGTTTACCACACTTGCTTTTCTCTATCACTAAATTGAAAACTGATTTATTTTTGCGTTCTCCCTACTGCCTTGCAGATACTGGGGGGAAAAATCACTCCTTAAACGAACGTTCTCCTTAACGCTATACACTTGAGCGAATAAATTGTAAGGATTCACGGCCATGGTTTGTCCAACCAAAGAGTGAAAGCCATCATGATGGCTGTCCTTACATCACAAGGGTATTGGCTGAATGGGAAAACGTAGATCAAAGTATTTTGGGCCCACGGAGAAAGATGCTGGGCGTCACTGAGGCATTATTATAATGGCCCACAGTTAAGGTGTGAAACCCTACAGAACATCTAAGAAAAGGGAGGGAGCAGGAAGTGAAGACACATTCAGGAGCACACCACAGCTTCCAAGCACCATCTTGGTGCCTCCAATGCTATTCTCTCTCACCTGCAGGACAAGCCTGAAAGATGGGCATAATTGTCCCCCTGTTTTCAGGTGGGAAACCCGCAGCTCAGCAAGGCTAAGTAACTCATCCAGTTGCCTGATACCAAAGCCTACTCTGTTTCTCCAACACCCTACTGACTCAGCAGACAAGTCTACTTCTATTTATCTCCACCAGAGAGCTGTCCTTATAGAGAAACTTCCCTGTGTTCTTCTCGGAAAAGCCTAGAAAAATCCACCTGAGCCACCTGCAGGTGGAACTTTGCATCTGTGCTAATTGTAAGGAGCATCCTCTCAGGGCTTTCTCCACAAAGTAACAAAGAGATCCAAAGGGCACCATCTGGGAGAGGCTGGAGAACAGCAGACCAAGTAGGCCAGCCTGGTCCTTCTGGTTCCCGAACTTGACGGGACTGTTCCATCTTGCACAGCCTTCAGCTGGCTCAATACATAACCAGTGCCAACTGCAGAAACATTTCTGGACTATGCAGCCAAAGCCAAATTCATAATAAGCTGGAGAGGATTCCAGGCTGATGGCATTTCCTCCCTCGCCTTTATTCCCAGGAAGAGATCGTATTCTTTATAACCTGGGTTCTTTCAGGATTGTGTCTATGAAGCACTTTCCATAATCTGCGGGTATTTTCAAAGTAGTGGTCAAGGTGCATAAACTCGCAGTCATTTAGGGGTAGATTTCAGGGACTTGGGGAGTGTGGGGACAGTTGGAGGAACTGAACATGGGTTGTTAAATGCTGCTTCAGGCTGATATATGGAAAGGGACCACTTTCCTTACAGGGTGGGAATGCTGTTTTATATTCTTCAGATATACCAAGGGACAAGGCTCTTCGACTTTTGGTGAATTTCTTATTTCTCTGTGTTAAAGACTGATTGATTATAGGGAAACTTGACAGAGTAACACAAGCCCGTTCAAAACTGATGAGTACAGATGGAGCCTTTGAAAACCACAAATCAAAAGACCCCCTGGGGCAAGACAGTATTGTTTTCATCTCCCTCCCTCTCACTCTGGTTTTTGCTTTTTTTTTTTTTTTCCTTTTCTTTAGATGTAAGTTGTCCAACAAGATCTCCTTATTTGCCTTTGAAATCAAGTATATCTGACTCCAGTTCCGAGTTGCGGTAAATTGCTGATGACATTGGATTATCCTTCACTGATAAAATAGGCTTGATAATTTCCTGATCTTTAAAAAAGAGTCAACAGAAGGATGCCAAAGCTTATGGATAATATCTAATCTCAATCCTGCCTCAAAGTCCAAGTCTGTGAATATGAATATGCATTTTAAAGTAACAAAGAGAAATGTTAACAGTGGTTCTTTTCAGACTGTGGAAATACAGGTGATTTTTTTGACTTTCTTCTTTACACTTTTCTGTGTTTTCCTAATTCTCTGTAAGCAGCATAGAATTACCTTTATAAGCAGAAAGTCCCCTCTACAGCAGTAGCCACCAACGATCACCAATTCCAACGTGTAACAAGAAGCCCAAGATGTACAAAAATCAGAAAGATTTTAGATTTTGAATAGGAAGATTTTAAGTAAGACCAGGAACATTGTAGGTCCTCAAAAACTTCTTAATCGGATGTCCAGGAGTAACTTGATGACGCAAGCTGGTTAGAGGAAGCCATATTTATAGAAAGAATGGTGCCATCAGCAAAGTCAGGGTCACTTCTAAATGTATTGCCCAACGTCTGAGAAGCCAGGGCGATGGTTTGGAATATTGAAGAAAAACACTGTCTGACATGGAAAGCGTGCATTCTCCCACAGGCTGGCTGGGAGCAGACCCTTGGATCCCAACCTAAGTTCCCCTCATCGCTCTGCCATTAACCAGTGACGTGACACCCAGCAATTCGTGTACCTTCTAGAACATCCCTACCCTTGTTTGTAATTGCGTTTGTGCCCTGCTCTAGGATTCTGTTTTGCCTAGCTGGAAAGAAATGACATTACTGGGTCAAGTACAAGATTGGAGACCCCAGGTTCAAGGTCCAACCAGGCCACGCCTTCACTGGAATTACCATTTTTACCTCCCTGTACACACCGAGTTTCTTCATCCTTTGGTTTCAGGTGTCCTCCCTCAGGAAGATGTTGCAAGGACTGACTAATGCACGAGTGTCCCAACAACGATGATGCATCCTGCAGGTGCTGGGAGTTCCAAACTTCCAATTCCGAACCCACAATAGGATTGCAGTGTGACATGTTGTGACCTTTACAAGCCACCTTTCTGTGCTGCATCTGAGCCTTCTCATCGCAGCATCTGGGGTTCCCCCTTACCTTTCTTTCCAAAGATCCGGAAGCATTCTCAGCAGTAGGTTGATAGTATGACTAGTTTTCTCTAGTAAGGGGGAGCTCATTCCTCAAGGAATTCTTCAACATCTCCTACCAAACATAATTCTGAGATTTTTATCTTTCCCAGAAACCACGGAAAACATTGTCCACAGGGAAGGATAAGCTCGCGTTTCCTCCTCTACACCAGAGAAAACGAATTCTCAAGAGTTTTTGTTTTTTAACATTCCCAGGTTAACTTCTGGGGTTTCCCTCTCTTTTTTCAAACAGCACGGATCACGAACCCACACCGTGGTAGTGAGACAGTACATTTTAAATCCTCCTGAATCCAGGGCAGTTTCGAAGGGGGGTGAGGTGAGGTGGGCGCATGGGACCGTGGAGAGTTTCCTTAGCAACCCCAGCAAGCTGACGCCCACACGGACAGGAAGGCTTGGTCCTCTGCCCAGATGCGTTCCAAAAACATATGTGCACCTGTTGCGCTTCTTCCCACAGATCAGTCCTCTCGGCCGATGATTCCCGAGCCCCGGTGCCGGCTCACCGCAGGCAGGGGTGGGGGGTGGAGAGCGAGGCGGCAGGCGCGGGGGCCGGGCATCCCCGACCCGAGTACTTCGCCTAGCCCGCTCCTCTCGGTCGTTCCCGTCCCGTGCCTCTGCAACGTCGCGGGCTGGAGACCCGCCCTCCCCGCCGGATGCTCCCCAGAATCCCGCCGGCACCCATCCCCCGCGGGGGGGAGGACCCAGGGCCGGCGCGGCGCCCCGACGCTCGGCAGCCACAGCCCGGCGAGGGGCCCCGGGCGGAGAAGCGCGAGTCGGCCAGCGCAAGCCGCCCCGCGCGCCCGGGTGCCCGCTTCGCCTCGGCTGACGCGCGTCGTCCCGGGCCGCGTTTTCTCCGTGGGAACCAGGGAACCGGCGCCTCCGCGGCGCCCTCCCGGGGCCGGGCAGGTGGCATCTCCCCAGCTTCCGCGCGTGGGGCCCGTTTGTCCCCGGGCCATCAGCAGTCGAGAGCGAGAGGAACTGCGTTCGTAGTGCGCGGCATGAGGAGAGACTATGGAGTGAGATGGGAGTCAAAAAGACCAGCTTCCAGGACGGATCTCTGGCTGTCACCCTGTTTTCCCCCCCAACCGTCGCAGGCGCCTTGCGAGGCGCTGGGAAGGGAGGACCGGGCCGAGGGGAGGGGAGAGAGGTGTGGGTGTGTCCACGTTTGAATGAGCAGAACTAATCGCCTTTGGAAGCTGCATACGGTGGGCAGAAACTGCCAGGCCCAGCACGTTACCCACCTCTGCAGAGTGGACAACTGGTCTTAGGAAAAACGACTTTAGTAGTCCTCCCACCACCTTTTTTTCTTCTTATTTGGGAAAAAGAGGAGTTCTTCGAAGTCTGTTTTTAAGGCTAGCACCATTTTCAAGGTTGGTCAGTTCAGGTCTGGGGTTTGTCAGAGCGCCTGTTGTGAAATTGTGTCCTTGTCTCATTCCTGCCTTCACCCCATCCTGCATCCCGGGAAGTACATCCCTCCTTTCCCGGGAAAAGAGGAAACTATTTCAGAGGGCCTCACGCCTGGCGTGCTGTGCCCCCCCTTCCCCATTTGCATGATGGTGTCAGGAGAGTGGGAAATGAAAGGAACAGAATGTGGCTCTCCCCAACCCTCTCCCCTAACCCTTAAAACCAGTCAGAACCACTCCAGAGGTGGCTTGAGAGTCTGAAGCCCAGAGGGCTTTCGGAGTTGAGATAAGAAACAGCACGTTGCTTTGTGCCTGTGGTGTCCTTGGAACTAGAGAATCTGTGTTGCAAGGTCGAAGGGGCAGAGAGTGGGAAAGGGTAAAAGCAACACATCCTGGAGAGGATTAATTCTGAGGGAAGGGAGTGGTGAAGGAGTAGTAGAGATATTTGACACTTGTCTCCTCCTGTTTCTGTTTGTGTATGTTGCTGTGGTCCTGGTCAGTAACTGGATAAGAGAAGGCGGGAAGCATGTCGGAGTTTTGGTTAATTTCTGCCCCTGGTGATCAGGAAAATTTACAGGCACTGGAGAGGATGAACACCGTAACCTCCAAGTCCAACCTGTCTTACAACACCAAATTCTCGATTCCTGACTTCAAGGTAAAGTTCCTGGGGAGGAGGAGGGAGGTGATGGATTGGGGTAAGTGGGTATCTTCTGGGAAGCCAAGGAGAAAAGAACAGGGCAAAGACAGCAATGCTGAGGATCAGCCCGGGGGTGAAGACAGACAGGGCAAGGCGGCGGCGGTCTGGATGGGACTTCATGCCATAGCCCAAAGTTAGTTGTGATTCCTATGGACTTACAGACACAGGACAGAATGAACAGGGAGAGATGGGTGTGGTGGGTGGCAGTGTCTTCCGAAAGTGGGAAGAGCGTTTTATACACCTGAGCCTTTGTGAGTTGTTGTAGGGTTCCTCGTGTTTTGTCTTCAACGTCTGAGAAGACCGACAGTACAGTTTAAATGTGCAGGCTTGGAGAGCTTCAGCCTGGGTAGGACTCTTGACCTGGAGCAGGGTGGGAAATTCAGGATCCCTCTGGTTCGGGTGGGGAGGCAGGAAGGGAATTTAATGGTAAGTGGGCAGATGGCAGAAAGAGATAAGACAGGAAGGAGATATGAGTCTTAGGGCTCTCGCAATGGAGAACAAAGTTAAAATGAAATACAAAAGAGGAGCAAGATATGCACAGTCTTTTTGCTTCAAAAGCATGGAATTTTTGCCACGCTTCCCAAGATTGTAAGTTTCTCAAAGGAAGAGGCGTGAGGCATTTTTCTATGACACCTGTGCAAATGCATTGTGGGTGCTGGAGGGACGGCCCCAACTGCCCAGAGGCAGCTCTTCTCAAAAACTACCATATAATCTTCTTTCAAACCTCAGTCTGCCCCCCCTGCCCTAAGAGCGGCCCCATCAGCACCCTAGTTATTAGTTATTGGTGATGCCACTGTATTTGCTAGTATTTACTGAGGAGCATGTTGGGGGCCAGGCACTTTAAATGCACGATCTGGAATCTTCACAAAGTCCCAGGTTATAGATCAGGAAGGGTGGAGAAGTGAGACCAGGGGGCAGATCTGGTACGCGGCAGCACTGGTTTCTGAACCCGTAGGTTGCTGCCTGTTTCAAACCTGCCCGGTTGTCTGGTGACCCCTGCTGTGAAGGTTGGGGAACTCTGCGTGCAGTCACCGCTGACGCTGTGTAGGGCAGTGTGTTAGACAGGATGGAGCAAAGAGACCAGACAGGACCCTCGCCAAAAGATGCTTCACACCGGGTTCCTTGAAGAGAAGCAACATCACTTACTAGAGATAACTGGGCCTCATCATTTCCTAATTACCTTTTTTAAAGTATTTTTTTTAAGTATTCTTTTATGAAAGAATAGTTGACACACAGTGCTTTTTTTTTAAGATTTTTTTTTTTTAATTTGACAGAGAGACAGGCAGCGAGGGAGGGAACACAAGCAGGGGGAGTGGGAGAGGAAGAAGCAGGCTCCCAGCAGAGGAGCCTGATGTGGGGCTTGATCCCAGTACGCTGGGATCACGCCCTGAGCCGAAGGCAGATGCTTAACGACTGCACCACCCAGGTGCCCCGACAGTGTTAATCTTGATTAGTTTTTAATGTCCGGTTGGTGGTTGGGGACGTGAAAACAAAGTCTTTCCTTCTGGTTCAGTGGCCTAGACCTTTAAATACAGTTTTGGACTCTGTAATAATTTTCCCATTAAGAAATGGATTGTTACAAGTAATCTGTAAAGAAAAGGACTTGCATGAATGATGAGGTGGGAGGGAGAGCTGGCCCTCGGTGCCAGCAAGATCATTGTTAGAAATAGCAAAGAAGAGCAGAGGCAGGGATTGGTTGGACATCTTGGAGAAGAAAGGCTTTAGAAATGGCAATTTTTAAAAAAGATTTTATTTATTTGAGAGAGAGAGAACACTAGGTGGGGTGGGGGGACAGGCAGAGGGAAAGGGAGAAGCAGGCTCCTTGGCTGAGCAGGGAGCCCTGTGCGGGGCTCATCTCGGGACCCTAGAATCATGACCTGAGCCAAAGGCAGATGCTTCACCGACTGAGCCCCCCAGGCGCCCCCAGACATGGCAACTTCTTTAACTTGCTTTCTGGTACATCTCCTCAGCTATCAAGATTAATCACATGACTGGCAGACCACCATTCTAAGGAGAAAATGAGCTGGGGTCTCACAATGACATAGTGGTCGCTCCTTCCTATGGCAGAAATATGACAGTTTACCCTGTTGGCAATAATAATAACAACAATAATAGCTAAAAATTTAAAAATATCCCCAATCCACTGATTCTCTGAACAGCCCTTCCCAGTTTCCAGTGTGGCCATTGACCAAGAATAACTAAGGCGAGATGGAAGTTACAGAACTCCCTGAATTGTGGTTGAAAGTGACCTACACTTCTCTGCCGGAAAGCGTGAGCCTCTAACTTTTTTACGATCTTTCTAGGTGGGGACCTTGGATTCCCTTGTGGGCCTCTCCGATGAGCTGGGGAAACTCGATACCTTTGCTGAAAGGTAAACTATTTCTTATTTACTGTATACAGGTGAGAATTTGACATTGTTGTCAAAGGACACAGTGCTCTTGCTTTGGCTGAACCCATACTTGTCCAAACCTTGTCCTAGAAGGCACATGAGGGCACCAGGTCGACAGCGGCACATGGGGTCCCCGGAGTCGTTTTTTTTCTTTGTTTTTTGGGGTTTTTTTTGTTGTTGTTGTTGTTGTTGGAGGCAATGTTTTTTAGGGGCTGCCTTCAAAATGAAGAGGACTACGGCATAAGGTACCGAAACTCTTAGGAAAATAATTGATGCCGTTTCCCCCCAAGATTTTACATTTTAAAGTTCTCTCTTTGGACGCCTGGGTTGCGCAGTCGGTTAGGCGTCTGCCTTCGGCTCAGGTCATGATCCCAGAGTGTTGGGATTGAGCCCCACATCAGGCTCCTTGCTCAGTGGGGAGCCTGCTTCTCCCTCTGCCTGGCGCTCCCCCTGCTTGTGTGCACCCACTCTCTCTCTCTTTGTCAAATAAAGTTCTCTGTTTGGTTTTTGTGTTTGTAGTCATATAAACACATCGTAAAAGATTTGAAGGACAGACAGAAGGCTATCCAATGACAGGAAGTTTCCCTCTCCTCTGGTTTCCTCTTTCCTGTTTCCTTACTTCCCCTCTTTCGTGGCAACGTTATTGTAATTTCTAGGGGCACCTTCTGGAGACAGCCTGTACGTGTACCATCGAATATGAATATATTCTGAAAAGCAAATTTACACAAATGATAGCATATATCCTGTACCTTGCTTTTCTCACCTAATCACTTGTCTTAGAGATAGTTTGGTGTCAGTCTATAACTGAGGTTTTCTGCTGGGCTGTATTAGCTTGAATAGAGGTGCCCTGATTTACTAGTATATCCCTCTTGATGGACGTTTTTCTTTCTTTCTTTCTTTCTTTCTTTCTTTCTTTCTTTCTTTCTTTCTTTTTTTTTTTTTCTCTTACAAACAATGCCGCAATGATGGTCCTTTTTTCTACTTCTCCGTGGACAAGTGAGAGTGGGATACCATTACAGTCGACCTTCTGGGCCAAAGAGTATTTGGATGTAAACTTGTACAGATATGCCCACATCACCTCTCCAAGGAATTATTCCCATTCACATTCCCACTAAAACTCTGTGTGTGAGGATAGTTTAAAGTCTTAAAGTCATTTATTTTTTTTGAATTGTTAACAAATCTGGTACATAATCACTAGAAAATACAGGTGGATCTTAGAAAAGCATGAAAAAGAAAATACGAATGACCAGTAATTACACCATTCAGAGAACGTCACTGGGATGTTACGTTGTGTTTCTAGTAGATACATCCAGGTTTTTCTACGCATGCTCTGTATGCATGCGTACACTGATAATGGTGACATTGCGTTGTACATATTTTGTAACTTGCTTTTTCTCTAAATATCTTTTTTTTTTTTTAAGAACACTTCTTTGTTTGAGAGAGAGGGAGAGCGCCCACGTGAGCGGGGTAGGGGCAGAGGGAGAGGGAGAAAGAGAATCCCAAGCAGCCTCCATGCCCAGCACTCAGGAAAAACAGCAACAGATGAGGTCCCAAGAAATCTTCAAACGCCCAAAGTTAGACACAGCACTTGCTTCACAGTGAAAATGCAGATTCTCAGGCCCCACCTCAGACACACTGGATCAGAAATTCTGGAGGTGGAGTCCAGTGATCTGGTTTTTGTCATGGGTGGGGGAGAGGTAGAGAGAGAATCTTAAGCAGGCTCTATGCCCATCATGGAGCCCAACGTGGGGCTCGATCTCACGACCCTGAGATCATGACCTGAGCTGAAATCAAGAGTCAGATGCTCGCTCAGTCGACTGAGCCACTCAGGCGCCCCCCCTTCATATCTTATACTTTGGATCTCACTGTTGACTATTCCAGTATTGTGTTATACTGCAGGGATTTGCCATATAATTTGTTTATTTGGGTGTTTTAAAATAATAACCCCTACTTTTGGTGCAACTGAAAATGTCTTGTTTAACAAAATGTTCTCATTGGATTGAGATGGAACGCAGATGGGATAGATGAGGAAAACGGTCCCGGCGGGCCAGGTCATGACCAGGACACAGACCCAGGGCTGACCGCTTGATCTTGCTGCCTCCATAGAGGGTTTCCAATTCTTTGGGTGTGTGGACGTCGCTGTTTTTTCTTTTGAGTGCAGCGGTGATATGACGTGTCACTGCCCTTTTCACACATTTTCATAGGAGTCCCTGCGATCACACATGAGGATTCTTAATCTGCAGATGGTGTTATGAGCTAGAAATTAGGTTTTCTCGGTTTTGCTGCTGTTCACCTACCCCTCCCCTGAGAATGAAAGGAATGCAACACGTGGGGTGTTGCTCGAACCACAGAAAGGCAGTCCTGGTCACCCACCGCGTGGTCGGCGGCGTCTTTGAAAAAGAAAACTAACCTTTGGCTTTCTTATCTGTAAAATGGGATAATGGTGAACATCTCTGTGCTTTTGCAGAAGAAGGTAGGGGAGTAAAATCATGTTAGGTCAAGTATTATCACATCCTAGGACACACGCTATGAAAAATTAACATCCGAGAAAAAGTGGCTTGATCCCTAAATATCACCTCCTTTCTTAGGCTGTTCTGCTCCACGGGGAGTTGGGGAGTTGGGTCGGGGAGTTGGGTCTGACAGCCGCTATGGAGGCCAGCCCACTGCCCTAGGCTGGAGATTGCTTTCGGTTTTCTCAGCAGCCCTAACACACCACGGCATGAGGCCATGCAGTGAGGAGCGGCAATATTGGCTTAAGAAATGTTTCCAGGCCTACTGCAGAAATGACTGGTCAGCATTTTATCTCCTCAGACTTTTCTAGCCCCTTCTAGATCTTTCTTTGCTACCAATTGTCTGTCCTGGTGCAGGTCCTGGAGCCCGTTTCTGATTCCCCAAAGCTGCCTCCACCTCTGAAATTCTGTGATCCTGGATTATTTCCACCTTCATTTTTCCTTTTTGTTTTGTCTTGTTTTTATTCGTGTTCTGTTCCGTCCCTAGTGATTGCACAGTTTGCTTGCCCTCGTGGCATAGCATGTGTTTAAGAAATAAAATGAGAATGTGTGAGCAGGCAAAGTTAAGACTACCATCGTGGAACAGAACCAATACAGATTGAGGTGTTTTCAAAAACCAGGGCTAGGTGTGGTGAGAATGGCAGTCTCTGTGCGTTGTTTTGTTTTTCCTTGTGGGTACATAATCTCAGGAGCCTTCCCACGGTGGGAAGGCGGGGAAGGAAAATGGTGCGGTCTGAGCACCCCTTATTTCTAGATGTATCTAGTTCAGGAGCCAGGGTGCTTTGTCTTAGGAGTTCATGCTGGAGCTTAGAGTAAAATAATGGGGTGCACTAACCCGCGGGCTTCAGGTCGTTGACATGTCCTCCCCGATTCTTTAAAGGGGACGTGAGTGTTGTTAGATAAATAAATGCTAGCTGGCTGTGTAGCCCAGCGCCAACCTGTCGGCGCTGCTTCTGGCCAGAACAGAGGAGGGACAAGAGTTTTCAAGGTGTATTGTTTCCATATCCTTTTATTATTTATTTACTCGGGGCACTAGAGTGTTTTTCCATGTAGCTGGAAGGCAGGTTTTGCTTTCTGCCTTTTTTTTTTTTTTTATTTCCCCGTGCTGCCTTTGTTAATTTACCCGATTATTTATCCTGTAATTCGTGAACATTTGAGAGACCACATGATTTTACCTTGGGAAAAAAACACACTCCCTCCCTCCCCCTGCCCCCCCACCATTATCAGTGTTTGAGCTCTTCCCAGAGTCTTCTCTTCCTTTGCGATGCGGGTTGAAACATTACATTTCACAGGTGCTTCGGCACTCAGATACACCCCGTGGGTTCCTGGGGTACACGTGTGACTGTTGCTCGCCCCTGAGTATAGTGCCTGGCCTGTGGGGGAGCTGGTGGCTCTTCTTGACGGGTGTGGTTCCATGAAGTTGATGGAGGGTTAGCTCAGAGATGTGGATCACAGATTATATATCTGCATGCGGATGTCTGCTTAATGATGCGGATCGTAGGGAGTGGGTTTTTCTAAGGGCATTCCAAAGAGAAGCAAAATAGAACTTAAAAAATTACCCTAGCTGCATGACATTTCTTCAGTTCATTAGACAAATGATCAGTTGAGCGCCTCTTAATGCTGCCTGCCTTTCTAAACTGCTTAAAACTGCTTGACAGTCCCACTGTAGGTGTTCACTGTTCTGCTCTTAATGACCGTTTCCACAGTCCCCCTCCCTGTAAACCCCCATTAACACCTGCTTACCACGCTCAGCTCCCCCAGACTCTCCTCCCACCCCCTGCCTTCAGACCTGCTGATCTCCCCTGTGGGGGTTCACCCCTCCTTCGTAGCACTTACCACAGTGCACTCGTGCATTTTCTTGTGGGATCATTTGCTTAAATATCAGCCTTCCAGCTAGACTGTAAGATCCCTTTGGTAGTCCCTGGCACTCTGAAATCCCTTGCACCTCTAACACTGTACGCCCTCTTAAACCAGCTGAATGCATGAATGGAAGAAAGAATCCTGAACTCTTAGAGCTGCGTAGACCCTTAGAGATCGAATCTAACCCCTTCATGTTCCAGATGAGGAAACAAACATGCCCAGAGAGACACTCTTAGAAAGAGCTGGATGGGCTCAGGGAGGCAGAGGAGGAATAGAGCCTTGACCCAGATTCACCAAATCAATCATTGTTAGGGCTTTTTTCAATACAGACATTTTAAACTGCCTTACTCATGTCTTATTCATCGCTCAGATAATTAATGTTGACATTTTACAAAGTATTTGTAAATATTTAAAAATTTAAATGGTATAACAATCAAATGGTATACAAAGGTAAAAAAAGAAATAGAAAGTTCCAGTGTACCCCAGGTGCTCTCCCCATAGGCAATCCTTACGAGGGTTTTGTGTGGTTCCTTCCTTGGTAAAACAAAACAAAAACTACACATACATTCAAGCTCCAGCCCTAATATTTACAAACCTTGAAAGATAACCTTATTGTGAGGTTATCTACTAAGCACAGATTTTTTTTTTATTTTAAATTTAGATATATCCCAAGCCTTTAGGACAGAAACTGTCACGGGGTTGGTGCAAAGACCCTATTGATAATTCATTTGAGATTATACTGAAATTAGGGGGGATTAACATCCTTACCATTTTGTGAGTATTTCCATGAGCACAGTGTATCTTTCAGTTGGCTTAATTCTTGTTTCTCTGGAAGAGAGCTTTCATGCTTCATCCAGCAAAGGTCCTGCACAGTTCTCATTTACTCTTTTCCCCCCAATTTTATTTTTTATGTAGTTGCTGTTAGAAATGAGATATTTTCTTTAAATGTTTACTGTTTATAAATAGGGATTTTCATGCCTTAATTTTATGACCCACAAACTTAACTGAATTTCCTTATTGAAGCTAAGGTGAGAGGCCAGAGAGTGACTCCAGAGTCCAGAGTTAGGGGGTTAGGGTTAGGGGCTAGGGTTAGGGGTTAGGGTTAGACAGAGTCTGGCTCCAGAGTCCTCATTTTTAACCAAAATATTAAGAATGGTCTGTTGTGTGACAGCACAAAATTAGACATATTAGTATAAGAATGATGATGGCTTTGTAAAAAGAATTTGGAAGTTTTATTCTGCTCTCCCTCATCTCGGCATTGTTCACAGGCCGTCCACGAGCCACAGGGGGCCTTTAAGCACTTCAGAGGTTGCTAGTTGGCAATGAGATGTGCAAAGTATGAACAGATTTCAAAGACTTAGTACCAAAAAATAAAAATAAAAATAAAAAAAATAAAAGGAAATCCTAATACCTATTGAAACAATGTTTTGGATATTGGGTTACATAAAACATATAATTTAAATTAATTTCACTGTTATTTTTTTTAATGTGGTTACTAGAAATTTCTAAATGACACGTGGCTTAATTATACTTCTGTTAGACAGCATTGGGCTAGAACTCTAGACAGAGCTTCTCAAACACACAGATGAATGTCCTAGGGATCTTGATAAAATGCAGATTCTGACTCCTTGGGTGTGGGCTGAGCCTGGGACTCTGCATTTCTTACAAGCTCCGCAGTTAGACTGTGCTGCTGGTCTGCAGACCACACTTGGCATGCCACCTCCAGACCACTTCAATCAGTGGCTGTTCAGCTGCAGTGTGCCTCAGAATCATCTGGAAGTTTTGTTAAGATGTAGATTATCGGGGGGCGCCTGGGTGGCACAGCGGTTAAGCGTCTGCCTTCAGCTCAGGGCGTGATCCCGGCGTTCTGGGATCGAGTCCCACATCAGGCTTCTCATCTATGAGCCTGCTTCTTCCTCTCCCACTCCCCCTGCTTGTGTTCCCTCTTTCACTGGCTGTCTCTATCTCTGTCAAATAAAAAAAAAATAAATAAAATCTTAAAAAAAAAAAAAAGATGTAGATTATCGGAGGGGCGCCTGGGAGGCTCAGTCAGTTAAGCGTCCGACTCTTGTTTTCAGTTCAGGTCACGATCTCAGGGTCGTGAGATCGAGACCCGCATTCGGCTCCACGCTGGGCATAGAGCCTGCTTAAGATTCTCTCTCTGCCTCTCCCCCCATAAAACAGATTACTGGACTCCACCTCCAGATTTTCTCATTCAGTAGGTCTGAGGTGGGGCCTGAAAATCTGCATTTCACTGTGAAGCAAGTGCTGTTTCTTTCTTTGGGTGTTTGAAGATTTCTTGGGACCTCATCTACTGTTGCTTTTCCATGGGTGTCCCGTGGGTGCCTGGGGTGGGGGCATTCTCTTGTTCTCCTTATCTAGAGCTGACGCATGTTTATAGGAATAACAGTTATAATGATTTTCATATCTGCTCTATCCATGCGTTCATACGTGATGCAGTTTCCGCTCGTGCTGGAGGCATGAAGGCTATGCCAGTTGTAACTCCATTGGGGGTGGTCACTTGAGGGTGTGTGTGCCTCTGTTTGTCTCATTTTCTGTCTTGAGTTCCACGCCCTGTTCTGGCGACTGCCTTTCACCGATCCCTCGCTGTGCCAGGCACTGTATTAGGCGCGTCTCATTTCTCTCTTTCCTCACAAAATCTTTTGCCAGTTCCTGTGAACGGGGTGAATATCTGCTCGTTATAGATGAGAACATTGACGTTCACCCAGCGAAGCTGCTTGTGCAAAGTCACCTAACTGATGAGTGTGTCAGACCTTCACCTGGTCCACCTGCTTCTCTCCCTGCCTCAGCCAGAGGCCTGGGCAGAGGGCAGTTCATTTCCCCGTGCCTGCCCTGCCTTCACCCCTTCCTTCAGGCCCTGCTGGGACACTCTCTGCTTTGCCTGAGGTGACTCAGACCCTGACAGTCCCCTTCCCCCCACCACCCAGCTCTCCCAGCCACTCTCACCAAACCAGAAGTCCGGCCAGCAGGGAAGGAATGTCGGCTGGCTGCTTTAAATGCGGCAGGCCTGGGGTCAGGGGCAGCCTGAGGCAACATTGTGAAATCCACAGAATAATCCTTCGGAGGCTAAATTTAGTATAAGGCTCTTACTTCCGTCTTAGATCTTGACCAGCTTCTGGGACCCATGGCTCCACTCTTGTCCAGACCGCAGCCCAGCCACGTTCCTGCGCTCAGCCCTCTGTTGGCTCTTCACACCTCAACTACATGGCAGCCGCTTAGACTTTTCCTGTTCTCAAGAGCTTAAGGGGCAGCTTTAAATGGTCCTTTTCTGGAGTTGGTTTCATGTCCCAAGTGAATATCCTTTTCAGCAGACAGAGGATGTATATAGTGTCTCCTCTGTGGGGCCCTTCCCATCTCAGTCGAAGGCTCGTGGGCCCACACACCTGCTCAGCCATTCTGCTCCTTCCAGGCCGACGGTCCACTCGTGACTCCAGTAGGGACGGAGCCTTCCATATTTGGCTCATATCCCTCCACTTCTCAGCATGTCCAGCGCCACACCTCCACGCAAGCCACCTTCCCCCCTTTCCTGTCTTCCTCCAACAAACTCCTCCCCACCAGCCCTGCTCCCCACTCAGCCCTGCTCCCCACCAGCCCTGCTCCCCACTCAGCCCCGCTCCCCACTCAGCCACGCTCCCCTGGCAGCCGGAGTCGTGGTCTTCAAAACACCCCGTCACATGACTTTGGTGCTTGGAACCTTTCCGTGGCTTTCCAGTGCCTTCAATATAGAATCCATGCTCTTGAGCCTGGCTTCCAGATCCCTAACGAGTCAGGCCCTCGGGCCCTCCTTCACAACACCCCCCCCAACCCTGGCTCCATCCTTCTATGGGTCACGCTCAACCTTCTCTTGACCCAGAAGGCCCCCCCACCCTTGCAGGGCAGTTTCCTTCTTGTCATTCACATCTCAGGTTAAATGTCACCTCCTTGAGAGGCCTTCTCCAGACTAGCTGTCAGCCTACACCTGCCACGTCACCCTGTTTTGATACTTGCATTCCATATGCCACTATTTAATACTTCCCCTGTTTGTCTTTACCTGTTTCCTGTAGAATATAAGCCCCAAGAAAGCAGGTTCTGGAACAGCGCCTGACTCAGAGTGGGAGCTGAATAAATACGTACTGAGTACGTGTCCCTCATCTGCCCTTTCAGGAGGTCATGGGCCTCCTCTTTCAGTCCATGTGATCCCCTGGGAACTTAAAGAAAAAGCTCCAGGTCCTTGGGCTGGATTCTGCTTGCATGCATCTGGGGTGGGGTCCCAGAACCTGTATTTTATTTTATTTATTTTTTTATTATTATTAACATATAATGTATTTGTTTCAGGGGTACAGGTCTGTGATTCAACACAATACACAGCACTCCCCACAACACGTACCCTCCCCAGTGTCCATCACCCAGACACCCCATCCCCCTACCCTTATTTTATTTTCTAAAGATTTTATTTATTGATTTATTTGAAAGAGAGAGAGGGCACGGGGCAGGGGGTGCAGAGGGAGAGAGAAACTCAAGCAGACTGTGCTGAGCACGGAGCCTGGAGCCTGACGCAGGGCTCCATCTCATGACCCTGAGATCATGACCTTGAGCTGAAATGAGGAGTCACATGCTTAACTGCCTGAGCCACCCAGGCGCCCCTCGGAACCTGCATTTTTTGCAGGCTCGGGGTGATTCTGAGGCAGGCAGGCTGGAGATTTGAGGAATACTGCTACTGTTCAATAAGGACTTCACGAGCCATGACCCCATTTAATCTCAGCGCGCTTCAGGAAGTCCATCTCCAGGCTGGGGATTCTAAATGTATATTAAAAAGTTTAGAATAAAATCTTTTTTTTTTCCAAACAGGTAATACATTCACATGCATCCAAGATAAAAACAATGAGAAATCTCCCTTACACCGCCTGCCCTCCCTTCTGACCCTTTCCTGGCCCCTGCTTAAGAAAACCAGTGTTACAAGTTGCTTGGATACCTTTTTGGTGCTTCCTAATGCAAACCCAAGAAAATTTCAGTGTATATTTTTCTCTCTCCCCTTTTTAAACACAAAGCAGTAATCCACACGTGCTGTTTTGTATCTTGCTTATTTCTCGCTTTGCAGTATACCTGGGAGATTGTTCCTGTTGGTTCGTAAAGAGGGGTCCCTCTCTGAGCTCGCTAGCATTCCACACGGGGAGGCACCACAGTGGATGAAGCAGCCCTGGACATGGACACTGGCTTGTTTACGTTCACGGGGAGGGGAGCTGTCACCCACAGTGCTGCACTGTACCCTCTGGCCCCTGTCCAGTACTTTGCGTGGAAGGGTGTGCGGGGTATCTGCAGGATGAATTCTCAGAAGCAAACTGCTGAGCCCGTGGGTCATATGCTTTTGTAATTTTGATGGATGTTGCCAGATGCCTCTGCATTGACCATTTTGCATTTCCACCCGCAATGAAGAAGAGTCCTCATTTCCCTAAACCTTTCTCATAAAATGTGTTGTCAAATGTTGGGTTTTTATGAGCTCGATAGTTCAGAAATGCTACCTGGGTATAGTAGCTTTTTTTTTTTTTTTCCTTAATGGCTCTATTTAGACATACACGACAAGCAATAGATAGCAAGTTTTCAAAGTGTACAATTTGATGAGTTTTGAAATACACACATCAGTGAAACCATCACCACAGTCAAGATAATGAACATATCCCTTCCCCCCAAAAGGTTCTTTGTGCCCCTTGGTAATCAATTTCTTTCTCACAGCTGCCTCAACACTGATATGCTTTCTGTCACTATAAGACTGTTTGCATCTTTTAGAACATTTATATAAATAGAATGATAAAGTATATACCCTTTTTTTGGTCTGGGTTTTCCATTCCACATCATTATTTGAGATTTATCCGTGTATTGTGTGTCCTATTAACGGTCATTTTTTATTGCTGAGTAGTATTCTGTTTTATGCGTGAACCCAAATTTATCCATTCACCTGTTGGGGGACATTTAGATGCCTTCCAGTTTGGGACATTCATTCATTCATTCATTCATTTATTTTAGAAAGAGAAAGAGCGTGCGTAGGAGCGGGGGAGGGGCAGAAGGAGAGGGAGAGCGAGAATCTCAAGCAGACGCCCCGCCGAGCATGGAGCCTGTTGTGGGGCTTGATCTCATGACCCTGAGAGCATGACTTGAGCCAAAATCAAGAGTCAGACGCTCAACCAACTGTGACAGCCAGGCACCCCAGTTTTGGCCTGTTAAAAAGAAAGGTGTTAGGAATATTCATGTGTACAATCTTTGTATTGACATATGTTTTAATTCCTCTTAGGTAAACACCTACCCACTGAGGCAGCTAGGGTCCTGGGCACACAGAGTGTGGGCACACACATCCCCTTTGGCCCTCAAATCTTTGGATTGCTTCCTGACCCCATGGGATGGGTGTGGCTTGGAGGAAGGCCCCATTGGGACCTTCTGAAGCATGGGGTCCCATGGCGTCCCAGCACCTGGCCCCCTTCCCATGGGCTGAGCTTGCTGCTTCAGTGGCACTGAATACTTGGTATTTTGTAGACACAGGGCATACGGAGTTGTTGCTGCTGCTGTTGTTTAGGAAATGGCCATTCTTTGGAAAGTTCACATTCTGGAAGATGGGGTAGTTGAGTAAAGAGAGCATTTCAATCCTGTGTGACGCATGAACAAAACAAAATGGCCGAGGACCGTGTGGGCTCTGAGGAGCACTGATCTGACACCTGATTCACGTCGTAGGCACTAGTCCCGCCAGGCAGCATTTGCTGGGCGTCTGGGGATTTTCCAAGAACCACTGGGTTTTGTTTTGTTTTTGTTTTTGCCGGAGCTGGTGGTAGTACAATTAATAATTTTTCAGAGATCTGTTGTTTTGATGGAGTCCCCAGATAAGGAAACCAACCCTTTTGACGGTGTAATCAGTGGTGTGGTGGAGGGGAGTTTCTAGTAAGCCCCACGAGGGGTGGCAGCTATGGTCAGTTTGTTCACTACCTGTCTCCCTGTAATACTGCCTGGTACATAATGGACACAATGTTTTTTATTGAGTGCAGGAAGCAACATGTATTGGGCGGGGGTGTTACCCAACACTCTGTTGTATTTGTTAGGGGTGACTTGCCACAAGGAGGGGTGCTTGGGCTGTTACAAACGGTGAGTAGCATCCAGGTGGCTCAGGGTATCCCAGGTGCCTCCAGAAGGCTGGTGCAGGAAGGGCAGCGGTGGGTGGGTGGAGAAGGAGGAGGCTGGACAGGCAGATGTGTTCCTTGTAAACTCCGCCAAGGAGCTCGAGCGTCAATATTTGGACTTCTCCGGAAACCGCTGACATAGTTTAAACACAATGGCATGCTAAGCTGTGTAGTTTTAGAGATTTGTCTGATTGCCCTGGGCCGGATGGACAGGAGAGGGCCAGATTAGGAGAGGCAAGACAAGCAGAGAGGAGGAGGCTTTGGAAGGAAACATGAAGAAAGATGGTGCAAACTGCCCAGGACGGTGACCCAGGGCAGGGCTTGGACAGACCTGTGGTAACTATAAAATCTAGCGGTGATGGAAAAGAAGGGAGCAGAGCCAAGGAACTTTGGAGAAGGTGATGACATCCGGTGTAAAGGGCCGAATCTGTCCTTGACATTCTCCTCCAGGCTGGGTCTTCACCTTCAAAGCCAAGAGAAAGGCAGGGGCATGTTTTTAAAAATTAAGATATAATTCACTCTCTGTAATAGTCACTCCTTTGATATGCAGTAGTCATTGGTCTCCAGTATATTTACAAAGTAATGTAACCATCACCACCGTCTGATTCCACAACATGGTCATCATCTCAGAAGGAAACCCTATGCCTGTCAGTCGCCTGTCAGTCACAACCCACTCGCTCCTCCACCCCCCAGCCGCACCCCTACCCCTCCATTCCCCCAACCCCTGGTCACTGGCCACTTAGTCTATGGATTTGCCTGTTGTGGGCTTTTCATGCAAATAGAAAGCCTGGCTATTTTCAGATAAACCAAGAGGGGAAGCACCTTGCCTACAGCTTTGCCCTGAAATGTGTGTTGACAAGGCCCTAGAAGGTGATTGACTGTGGGACGAATCCTGTAGGGTTGGCTGGCGAGTCTCCACAGAGGCCTGTCACCTGTGCAGCGTTGAGAAGATGTTCACCTCAGCAGTCTGTTGCTTTCTTCTTGTTTTTTTTTAATTTGAGAGAGAGAGTGAGAGAAGGAGGGAGAGAGCACAAGCCAGGGGGAGAGGCAAAGTGAGAAACAGACTCCCCATTCTGTGGGGAGCTGGACATGGGGCTCCATCCCAGGACCTTGAGATCATGACCTGAGCCGAAGGCAGATGCCTAACTGACTGGGCCACCCAAGCGCCCCTGCTTTCTTCTCATTAAAAAAAAAAAAAAAAAAAAAAAATCTCTTAGTGCAAACAGACAAGGGATTTAAATGAGGAGAGATTTAAAAAAATGTTATTAAATTCCATGTATGACTTTAAAATTGAGGTCTTGTTTTTGCCCCGGTCTGCTTCCTAAGGGCTGTGTGACCTCGAGTAGGTCTCCACCTCTCCTGGGTCTCTAAAGGCCCTTCCACCCGCGACCCCACACGATGATGCTGGGTGAGTGGTTTATATTCTAGTCACCCTTCCCAGGCATGGCTCTAATGTCAAGGACTTTTAATAGTGGGAGGGCTTCTTTCATTTTATTTCTGGTAATAAAACTCTTACTTCATTCTCTTATAGTAATACCCTGATTAATACCTTCACATAAATCTTTAACTGCATTTTGGGCCGTGCTCCACAGTTGCATTTCCGCAAGTGGAATGACTGGTTCGAAGGATACAGGCATAGTTCAAGCAGTTTGTACAAATCGCTAAGTAATTTTCCAATGAGGTTGCGAGGCATTGCTGTTTCATCACACCCTTGTCAACGTAGTGCCCTTAAAACCTTCTTCTGGCTTAGCTGGCTAAATGTAAATGATGTGTGGTGGTTTTAATGTGTATTTCCTGGCTCCCCAGGAAGAGGAAGCATATTTCCAGGGGCTCCCCAGGCATTTGTTGTTCTGTGTTTGTGATTTGCCTGCTCTGGCCTCGCCCGTCCATCCCCTGGGGTGGCTGCAGGGCGCCAGGTCTGGGGGCGCTCTTCACATCGTGTGCCCTGGGCCCAGCTCGGTGTGAGTGGGGCCCCTGCAGTTGGGCACGGTGCCCAGGCTGCTTGATGGCTTGACTTTTCTGGAAAATGCTCAAAACTGAAACAAATTCCAGTCTCCCTTCTAATCCAGGTGCTCAGAGGACTGGCCCATTACCCCTAAAAGCCTGTGGGACCCCAGAGCATTTCAGTAACACGTAAGAACCAGGGGCCTTCCTTGTCCCTAGCCCCCGAGGGGGTAAATTTTGAAGAGGGGCTTTTGAAGAGGACCCCGAATTACCAGCCGAGGTGTGGGTGAATCAGGCTGCGTAAGGCCAAGTTGGCCAAAGCAAATGCTGTTTTCAGGGACGGGCGATTTTGCTAAATGGCTTCACACGCAGTTACACAGAGGGGATCCCGCTAAAGATAGAACTATCAGTCCATCATTGCAACTTCCAGCTTCTAAAAAGCAAGGTCTGAATTCAAAGCATGGTACCTCTGTGGCCAGAGCCCTCCAGAACCGTCCAGAGCCATCCAGAGAGGGGAACGTTCTCAGAGGCCTCACTTGACCTTTATTTTTATTAAAAGAAAGTCACAGAATGGCAGTCCAGTCACGTGTTTCTGATGCCTGCTGCGAGGCATGTTGATTTCTTTGTCCTTCGGCCGAGGAGGAAGCAGAGACAAAGGAGCTGGGTGAGGTGCCCAGGGGTTCAGTGAGTCACCCGCCGTGTGGAAGCTTCTGGGCCTCACTTCTCAGGGCTCCCGTGTGGCCGCAGAGGAAGGCTGGGCTGGTCAGAGGCCCTCCATCTGGGGGGTGTGCTTGCGGTTTTGGTTAGCCAGAGAGGGAAACCTTGGCCGCTGCATGCGGTGCTGAGAGCGCTTGGGTGGACAGAGGCTTGCTCCAGAGGTGGAGGACGGGGATGGGACTAGTTAATGTCAAGGTCCCCAGCAGAGGGGTCTTGGGCAAGGGTCTTGGTCTCTCTGAACCTCAGCTTCCTGAGCTCACTGTGGCGTCGCTTGGTTTGTCATTGGTTTATAGATACATACGTACATATGTACACAAGTGCCCGCGGCCCACGCCAGCTCTCTAGATAAAAGCTATTGTTACTCTTGCTTCCAAACCCTGTGGAAACTGCCTCTGCCCCTCCCGGCCACCTGTGGGCCCTCCCCTCCCCACACGGAGTCATTTCTGAAAACCAGACCAACATCCGTCAGCTTTGGCCTGACAAACCCGGGGAAGCGGGGGAGCCCTATGTTTCCCTTCCCGTGGATGCCCTCGGGGCCTGGGAACATGACGGCCAGCCTCCCCTCACGGAGAGCTGGGTGTGCGGGACTCAGCCCTTCTTCCCACAAGGCAAGGGGGTGGGGCAGGTGGGGGCAGACCTCCCGCCGAGGTGGCATGCCCTGATGATAACTGGGTCTGCAGGGGTGCTCTGGAGGGAGGAAACACATGAAGGTCTGCTGTGCATGGTGGCCGTGGGGCCACCCTTCAGGAAGAATGTCCTCTGTGCTTGGGGCCCTGGGACAGGGGCACTCCGCTCAGTGGAGACGAGCCCTCTACTGTGGGTCCCTGTCCCACTGTGCTCTCTCTCTCTCTCTCTCTCCAGCCATCTGGCGTCCCAAGGGCCTGGGGGAATGGTGCCCTTGGAGCCCAGGGTCTGAAAATCAGCAGCGCTGTGAGGTGCCCCATAATGTTCTCAGAAAGAAAGAACAGAGCATTTTCATTGCACACCTGGCCACAGGCAGCCCTTCTTCCCTGACCCCTCACCCCCCAGGTGCCTAGCATCTAGATTCAGCCTGCCCAGCTCCTGAAGGCCTGCCCCCCTATCAGTTCCCTACCTGCCCTGCCCCACACCTGGGTGGTGCCCTCCTCTTTCTCACTTTCTCCCCTTGGCTCCCCACTTGACTAAAAGAAACCTTAACCAGCTGCGCCCCGGCAGCACGCTCCTGACTTACTACTTTCTTTACTTACTGCTCTGTTTTATTTGCAACACCATTCTTCTTTTTTTATTACTAATACATGCTGGTAATTTTAAAATCCAAATCCCCCTCTCTGCAAATCTATTCCCCAAAGAAAACCATTTCAACAATAATTGTGCCGATCTTTCTAGACTTTTCCATGCATACTATGAGTGTGTACTTTTATGTCTTTTGGTTTTGTTTTTACAAAAATGTGACCATAACTACAGATACTACTTAGATTTTCTTTTCCCCCTTTACTCCAAGAGATACAGCCTTCCATGGCCATCCATAAGAGACCTTCCTCATTCTTTTTTGGAGACTTCTTGGTGCTCCATTGTTATCACCTGGGTCCCTTGTTGATACCACAGAGATGGCTTCCTGCCTTTTGCGGTTATGCACCATGCCATAGCACACATCTTTGGGTAGATGGTTTTGTGCACAGGAGCAAGGAATAGCAGAAGAATCAATTCCTAGAAGTGAAATTGCTGGGCAAAAATATCTTGTGTTAAAAGCTTTAGAGAGTTGCTCTGAAAATACTGTGTAGTAACTAGGCTGTAATGAGTAACCTCGTATCAACAGGGCACCGGTGTTCCTGTTTTCCAGTTGAAATCATAAAGCTTTGTAATATGCCAATCTGATAAGTGAAAAATATTTCACAGCGAGTGAGTTTGAGCTTTTATCCTAAATGTTTATGAGGCATTTGTTGTTACCCTTCCAAGCATTTTACCAGTCTCCCCCCACCCTCACATTAGTGTTGGTTAGTGATTTGAGCGTTTCATCATATGCTTGTTAATCTTTTCTTTCTTTTCTTGAGAAATGTCTATTTAAGCCCTTTGCCCATTTTTGAGTGGAGTTTGTTTGTTTTTATGTCATTGAGTTTTAGGAGTTCTCTATATATGCTGGATATTAATCCCTTATCAGGTATATAACTAACAAACATTTGCTCCCATTCTGTGGGATGCCTTTGTATTCTGCTGATATTTTTGATGCACAAAATTCTAAATTTTCATCAAGTCCAGTTTCTTTTTTTCCTTGCTTGTGCTTTTGGTGTCATATCCAAGAAATCATTGCCTAATCCAGTATCATGAAGCTTTGACCCTATGTTTTATTCTATAGGTTTTATAGTTTTAGGTTTTTCATTTAGGTCTTTGATCTATTTTGAGTCAATTTTTATATATGGTGTGAGGCTGGGGTCCCACTTCATTCTTTTATGTGTGGATTTCCAGCTTTTCCAGCATCATGTGTTGAAACAGCTGTCCTTTCCCCATTGAATGGCGTTGGCAGCTTTGTCAAAAATCAATTGATGATGTATATGAGGGTTTATTTCTGGGACCTCTATTCTGTTCCATTGGTCTGTATATCTGTCTTTATGCCAGTACCACACTATTTTCATTACTGTAGATTTATAGTAAGTTTTGAAATTAGGAAGTGTGAGTCTGTTGGCTTTGTTCTTTTTTCAATATTCTCCTGCCCCTTTCTCTCTCTCTCCTCCTTTTGGGTCTCCCACAATGCATATATTGGTGCATTCGCTGTGTCCCACAGGTCCCTTAGGCTCTATTCACTTTTCTTCAATCTTTTCTCTTTCTGTATCTCAGAC
>NC_048221.1:136701601-136828765 GCF_002007445.2 Ailuropoda melanoleuca | reverse complement strand
GGGTTTGCTGGGTTTTTTGTTATTAGTTTTGTTTATTATTATTACTTTAAATTGTTGTAGGCTGTCTCCGTGCCAGGGATCAGCCTGAGGTATAAACTTCCAGTCTCCTCTGGTCTTTTCTGAGCCCTTCCCTGGAATTGACCATTCATTTTCTGATGTTCTCCATATGCACAGTTGTTTTTGAATGTTAATCTCCATGTCTGGCTCCCAAAATGGGAAAAAGAAAAATGAAGGGGGGAGAAAGACATAGGCTCTTTAAGTCCCTCGGAAGTCAGTATAGCTGAAGAGGGGGGAGCTTGTGGCAGCAGGGGGAGTCATAACAACACTGACCACCCACCTCTTTGTACCTCTGTGATCAGAAGCAGCAGTCAGAGCACAGATCCCTGGGATCTCGAGGACAGGATCCTTTGTGCCCACGTTGGCTCCTACAGACTGTGTGCACGTTGGTGCAAGAACACACACTGCCTCCCATGTGGCTGAGGGGAGGCACAGGGGTCACTGCTACTGTGCTAAAAGCTGACATCGGCCCAAATTAACCACAGTTCATGGTTCAAGCCTTCCCCCTGGAATTTGTAAGCCTTCAGTAGAGTCCAGAGTTCCTCTAGTTACATCAGCGAGACGGACACTGATGTACCCAAGACCCCAATCAAGATTACAGTGTTTGCGGTTTGCTTTTTTAATTAAAAATACGATTTGTACATCCTCCCTTACGGATTAGTATACGTACTCGAGTGCTTTAGAGGGAAGTGACGAGTGTAATTTAAACTGGCGTTGGAAGAGCATGGACTTTGGGATCCTGTAGATTTGGGATCAGTTTCTGCTTTGACACTTGTCACCCTGCACAGGGTGACTTTCAGACATGTAAGTCTTCATGTTTTCACCTTTCAAATGGGGATGTTACCATTATCAAAGCACTGTCTCAAGAATTGAGTTCCTGAGATACTTAAGAAGCCCTTTCAAGTCAATATTTTTTTTTTAAAAAAGGAACAATACCAGTAGAAAAACTAGCAAAGGAGCGCATGAACGTGCTATTTACAGAAAAAGAAAACAGACCGTTTACAGAGTCAGTGAACCTATGAAAAGATGTCCAGACTCAGTGATGATCAAAGAGATGCAAATCAGAGCAACAACGCGATAGAATTTTTCAGCTATCAGATCGGCAGAGATTAAACATTCATGACACCTGATGCTGGCGAGGGTTTAGGGAAGCGGGCACTCTTACCCAGCGTTGGTGGGGGTGTATGCCCGCGTGTATTTGGAGAGTTGCTTGGCCTGCTTGTTAAAATTATCAGTGTTTATACCCTTTATTCCACTAGTTATTCTTTAACAACTTATTCTACCTACACAAGTGGACAAATACGTGTATCATTGCAACATCCTATCACGGGGCAAACAACCCACGTGTCCACGAGTCGGGAAGTACGTACGATGCAGCCACGCAGCAAAATACCGTGCGATAGATCCCTGAAACCAGGAAGCTCTCTTCAGGGAAGTGTGTTCACAGTGAACCGTAGAGTCACAAAAGTAAAACGTCACGTGGCCTCTTAGGTTCCTTCTGATGAGAGAAATGTTCTGATTCAGTAAGGCCACAATTTGCTATGACTGTCCTTAGTAGGGAGGTGAGCTCTCCAGCAGTTAAACTTCAGCAGACCGTGTTATTCCGAGGTGCCCCACGGTGGCATACCCGCCTGAGGGCAGGTGGGCGGCCATCTTGTTGGGGTTACAAGCTCCATCCGGGCCAGAATCGGGAGCAGGGAAAAGTCGTCAACAAAGTGGTGGGTGAGTTCTGTTTTGCAGTTGACTAGGAAGCAAGCATGTGTGGCATGTAGGCGCTGGGGAGTGCCAGAATTCATTTATTCACTCCACAGACATTTCCAGAGCTGTGCGTCAGGCCTTGTGGTAGGGGTGAGAGTTACTACTGCCTTCAGGTAAACAAGTAATTACAGCCCTGCAGAGGCTATGGAGGTAGCCACTTGCGTGCACCCCCAGAGCAGTGATAAAGGGGAATTGTTGACAGCATTAGAATAGAAGCTACCTGAAAGCAGGGACTTTGTTTAGTTCCCAGCACAGTGAACAGTGCTGGGCACCCAGTTGCTTAGCATATGGAATTTGCTGAATGAATGAGCTAACACATTAATAAATGAATTTAGTGAGTCGGGGTCTTGACAGCTACCAGAAGACACATTCAGATTAGGAGAATTTGAGGAGAGTCTGTTTATAAAGGGATAAACAGTCACGTGTGGGCTGTAGGTGACCCACAAGGGTTGGTGTACAAACCCAGGCAGATGGAGAAGCACTGTCCCAACCCCTGGGCTGGAAGGGAAGAGAGGGGAGAGGTTCTTGGGACTGTGAGGGAGCCCTCCCCAGTCTCCCGCTGAATCTCTGCATGAGCCAGAGGCGAGGGCCAGATGCAGTCCACCAGGCTGCCCAGAGCACATCTGATGCTTGCCACGAGCTCTGTGCACCCGGAGCTACACAGGCATTGTGTCAGACTCCACGGATAACCCCTTGAGACAAGCAGGACCATCCCCATTTTATGGTTGAGGAAACAATGAGATTAGTTGGGTAACTAGTAGAATAATTAGAATTTGTTATAATTAGTACGGTGCAGAGCTACGAGTCTAAGAAATGCCAACACATTTGTAGAGATTTAAGTCCAGGATGGGTCTCAGAGACTGTGGACAGCAGCGTGGCCCAGTGGCTGAGAGCCTCGGAGTCCTCAGATGGACCGGGTCGAGGGTTAACTTACTTCTCTGGGCCTCATCTTTAAAATGGGATAATACTCACCTTCAGGAATGTTTATGAGGGTTATGAGGTAATGATTACAGATATTTCATACCTGGTAGACGCCACTAAATTGGAGGTGTTATCAAAAGAAAACTTCAACTCACATACGCTGTGGGAAGTGTTAAGGCTTTGGAAATATGCCAGAATGCAAAGTGCGTGTTTTCTCTTGGGCAGAGGAGTATGGTTTTCATTTTTTGGATATTGTTCAGATTTTGACCATGAATACATATTACTCTGATGGGGAAACAAGTTCCTTCCTCTCTCCCTTCCTCCTTCCCTTCCCTTTCCCTCTGTCCCTTCCTCCCTCCCCCCTCCCTCTGTCCCTTCCTCCCTCCCTCTCTTCCTTTAATCTGGGACCTTTCAGTGCCCTTCTGCCCCAGTTTCCTGTGTTGGTCCCCAGCCCCCTGGCCTCATGTTCCGAGTGGCCAGCATGGCCAGTCCCTGCAACAGCAGAAGACCATGTTCCGCATCTGGAATTCAGTGACGTGATCCAGGCTGCCTGCAAATACTGCCTCCTTCCTGGGGGCCTGGGGCGGGTGGGGAGAGGGCCTAAGGCAAAGATTCGGATCTTGAGATCTTTCCGACTTTGGTTCTAGTTTGGCATGTTTTCCAACCAGACTTCTCGGTGCTCAGCCTCCAGGAGCAGACATTCTGCTGCTAGACCCTCGGAGTCTGATTAGTTATATTCATATTTATAATAATCCTGTAAAATGGGTATAATCTGCATCTTACAGGTAAGAGAACTGAGGCACAAGGCAATTAAACAAATTTGGCCAAAATCATACATTTAGGGGCACCTGGCTGGCTCAGTGGGAAAAGCGTGGGACTCTTGATCTCGGGGTTGTCAGTGTGAGCCCCACCTTGGGTGTAGAGATTACTTTAAAAAAAAGAAAAAAGGAAAGAAAGCTTCAAGGGGTGCCTGGTTGGCTCCATTAGTAGAACAAACATCTCAGGGTGGTGAGTTCTAGCCCCACACTGGGCAGCGTGGAGCCTACTTAAAAATTAAAACCAAAACAAACCCAAAAAATGGTACATTTGGTAATTGGCAGAACCATGTGAACTTGAGTCCTTCTGCCTTGAAATCCTGCCCCTTCCTTTCTTTTCTCATACTTTGTTGTTTTTTTTTTTGGGGGGGGGGACTCTGTTTTATTCTTTTTTGGATCTTCAGATGTCACATTAGTTTCAGGTGTACAACATAGTGATTTGACAGCTCTGCATGCTGAATTATATTCCATATTAATTCAATACTGAGTTACCAGTATGGATTATAATTGAAAGTGCGTAAGGTGGGAAGAACATTTTCACATGGTTACAGCCGTGCTGTCTGTATAAATCTGTATCTTGGGTTTTTTCCACGTAACATAATATGCGCCTTGTTCCACAGTATTAGGAATTCTTTGCAAACCTTCTTTCCACAGCGTGCGCGACAGTCCCTCAGTTGGTTATAGCATTTGCTTCCAACAATCCCCTATTGTTGAACCTTCCCGTGGTTTCTAGTCTGTGGCCGTCCACAACGGTGCTGCAAAGAACATCTTTTTATTCAGAAAGGTTTTTTCTGTTCGTCCTATTTCCTTAAGATAGTTTCTCAGAAGTGGAAATACTGGTTCAAAGGCCCTGCACATTTGAAGGCTCTGCCTCCATATTTCCAAAGAGTCCCCGAAGGGTGGCACCCATTCCCTCCTCCACCCCCCACCCCGGAGAAGTGTCCAGAGGATTCGGAGGGCACATTCCCAGTCTAACGGCCTTGTGTTCTTTCCCCAAAGCCTCATAAAGAAGATGGCCCAGAGCGTGGTAGAAGTCATGGAAGACGCCAAGGGGAAGGTTCCGGAGAACCTCCTGGCCAATGGAGGTAGGTCACTGGCGTGTTCTTACCCAGGCCTTTCTCAGCCACTTCTAGCCCATCGCTTACCCTGTCGAGGCTGCAGGGACGTGGCCCCGGGGAGCATCTGAAGGGACACGTGGGGCAGAGCTGTATACCCCGTTTTGAGCTCAGCAGCACCACAGGTTTGAACACCTGCCCCTTGGCCTGTGGATGGTCCTGCTGTAGCATTTCTACAGCATCTGGCGTTTTTACCCTGTAGAAACCTGAAGGGAGAATGGGGTCAGGGGGGTGGCAGGGTTGTTTGATCTGCCCGCCTTCTCTGTGAGCTTCTGCTCTGTCCCGCATGGAAAATTCCACCCGTTCCCCACCCCTATCCCCACCCCCACCCAGCCCAACCCATTTCTCCCTCTCCCCAGATGAGACTGGAAAATGCCTTCAGGGGCCAAGGAAAGCCTCAAACTTCAGTCTTAAGTGCCCCGCAAATACACAGAGAGTGAGACGGCAAATGCTCCGTGTCGTGTGTTCACACTGGGAATTTCTGTCTCTCCTGTGCTGCCGGAGAGCCGCCAGATTCCAGAGACATCCGGGCCCCTTCATTGTGTGCATACAGTCTTGAGTACGCTGAAAATGTGCAAGACACAAGCTGGGAGACTTTGGAAGCTCTAGACTTATGTGTTTGAACTCCGCAGATGTCATGGACCTGTGACTCTGCACGTACAAATTCTGGGAATGAGAGCGTATATTCTATATCGAATATTTCTGTCACTTGTTCCGTATCGGTTCCGAATTTTTCCCTCCTGGGAACCATAAACGGCTTTTTTATTTGCTTGTTTAAATTGACAAATGGAAATGCCCATGCCCCCAGATCTGAACTTGGCTTCGTGTGTTCATGCGATATAATAACCCCCCCTTATTACATTGCAGGTTTGAAGGAAAAAATGAAATATTTAAAGAGTAGGTTGTACGTTGTTTGCCGTGAGTGTGTTTGGCGTGACGCCCGCATGTCCCTGGGAAGGTGGACTGTCAATCTGGTCATCGGGGTGTGGTGATCGGGTCACGGTGGATTTCTCCAGTAACAACCGGGCACCTGGGTCACCATAGCCATATGACCTGTCACCTGTTCTGTTCCTTTTCCCTCTTTCTCGTGTCTGCCCTGCTTCCCCCACAAGCACTGCATGCCATCGGGAGCGGGGTGATCCTCTGGCTCTGGAGTTCAAGGTGGACCTTCTGTATCTTTTGGCTTGTGGTCTGCTCCTTGCTTTGATGTCTGTCCTCAGCGCCCACTGTCCTGCCTGCTCTGGGAGTCTGGCTGTTTTGTGGACCCTGGCAGCTTAAATGTCAGGCCTAGGTTTGTGTGGCCCTGCTGGGGTCCGCTCACACAACGGCTCTTCTCCAATGAGCCTCGGGGGGAGGGGGCATCCCTGTGCCTCAACAGGCCATTCCTGGCTAGAAGGAGCCATTTGCTTTGGGTTTTCTCCAACCTGCTCAGATTGGTGGAATGAACTCCAGCAAATCCTTGTAGGATGAACACGGGTCTTTACTGATTGGAACTTACCAAAATACCTTTCCAAATGCAATCTGTTGGTGATGCTGAAATTTCTTTTTTTTTTTTTAAAGATTTTATTTTTTTATTCATTCTACAGAGATAGAGACAGCCAGCGAGAGAGGGAACACAAGCAGGGAGAGTGGGAGAGGAAGAAGCAGGCTCACAGCAGAGGAGCCTGATGTNTGGCTGAAATTTCTTTTTTTTTTTTTTTAAAGATTTTATTTTTTTATTCATTCTACAGAGATAGAGACAGCAGCGAGAGAGGGAACACAAGCAGGGAGAGTGGGAGAGGAAGAAGCAGGCTCACAGCAGAGGAGCCTGATGTGGGGCTCGATCCCACAACGCCGGGATCACGCCCTGAGCCGAAGGCACACGCTTAACCGCTGTACCACCCAGGCGCCCCGATGCTGAAATTTCTTGCTGGAGCTAATAAATCAGTTAGTTAAATTGATCAGCTGATCGTCCCAGCAGGTGACTTTCAGGGTCCTAGACTGAGGAGCTGACTTAAGGTAGAGAGCTACTTTTCTACCTAAAAACCTGGTCTTTAAGGCAGGGGGATCCGAGCTCTCATTAAAATAGCGATCAAGATGCTTGCTTCTACTCAAAATTCACATTACTTAAAACTAGATGTCATCATGCCACCATCTCCATCCCCAGTGCAGGTGGCTGCTCCCCTAAAGGCTGGCTGCCTCTCATCTCGGGAGGAGGAAATTCAGCTTTATTTGTCTATGTGATACGCTTCATTATCTCCAGGCCTCCCGTGAATCCCCATGACCTGAGACTAGAGCTTCCAACGCTTGTTCTGTAACCAGCCCTGTGGAAACAGAGGTCAAGGGCTCGCTGCAGCCGATGACTCTTGACATTAGCAATGTGTGTTAGCGTAATAAAGGCTCTGAAAAGGACTGCAGTCCAGAGACCTGGTCAGACTGATGTCCGTCCGCTCAGGCTTTCCTGCTAGGATTTCGATTGCGAGATCTTGTTCTTTTTCTTCTGCAGAGCACCCGCATAACTAGTGAACTAGCTATTGACAGAATTAACCGGAGGGCTCAGTGTTGCCCCCCCCCCAGCAGAGGCCAGGTCCTGGGCCTTGGAGGGTCACGTCTTTGGGTCCCGGTGATCTCCCGTCAGTGGACTTTATCCTTCACAGGCTTTTTGCTTTGCTCAGGCGCCTTTGTGTTCACTTGTTCTTTCCTCCCAACTGAGCTTTGAGTCTGGAAGGAAGGCTGTAGATGCTTTCGATGGTAACAGAAGCTGGCCAAACACACTGCTGTCTGTAGCAGGCCCTAGAACGTGTGCAGAAGTCGCCAACACCCGGAGACGCGTCTGGCTGACGGAGGACGGGCCACAGCCCGGGTGTGCGCATGGGTCCCTGGGCCTGCCGCCTGCCGGGAAGGCCTCGTGGTGGTCCCTGGGCCTGCCGCCTGCCGGGAAGGCCTCGTGGTGGTCCCTGGGCCTGCCGCCTGGTGGGAAGGCCTCATGGTGGTTCTCACATGAGGTCATGGCCGCTCAAGAGCAGCCGCCTGTGTATCGCATGTTTTGGTTCTGAGTGAGCCTGCCTGGGCCATGGTCTGACCTCACGGGCCATCCGTCCAAGCCCCCAGTGGCTCCCTTGGAGGCCGGGCCTCTCTGACTTCAGCCGGGGGAGGGGAGGGGAGGCCTGTTCTTTCCCGGGTAGGCAGACAGAAGGCTGCAAGGCTGGAAGGACAGGCAGGCCCAAGGGGGCAGCTTGCTGCTTTCTAAGACGGAGGACCGTCCTCAGACCATGTTGTCACCGAAAGTGATTGGTGCGGACGGGGCAGTGCTGCCCTTGGATGTGTGACCTAGGGCGAGGGTCAGGGTCAGGAGCTGGTGCTCGTGACTCGAGAGGGGAGGCACGGGAGGAGGGGGTCACAGTCGCACACCAGAGATCTCAAGAGGCTTCTGTACTGGGTGCCGGGCATGCAGGGTGCTTGTTCTCCCAGAGCTCCTGGCCCGGGGGACAGCCCTGTAGTCCCGCATGTGCTGTGATGCCAGAGGAGCCTGGGGGGCCCCTCGCAAGGAGATGGGCAGAGTCTGGCAGGGATTACAGGAGCCCTTCAAGAGGAAAGGGCCAACTCATTCTCTCTGATCTGAATTGACAGTGCACGGGGACGAGCTCAGTGTGCAGCGTGTCTCTTCCAAGCCACCCACGTCGTGCAAGTTAGTACAATCACCAGGATTATTAGGGAGATTCTTATATGAGACGCTTGCTCTGTGCTGGGCACTGTGACAGGCTATGGGGACACAGAAACAGCCATCTGCCCTCAGGGAGCCTGAAAGTGCAAAGAGAATCGGGAATCAGGCAGCGTCAGAGTTCGGGAACAGGCGAGCGTCCAGGGCAGCAGTGGGATGGACGGTCAGCAGGCTTTTGGGAGGTGGCCCTTGTCCTGATGTTGAAGGACAAAAGCAGCAGTGAGAGAGAGTATGGGGTGGGAGGCGGCTTGGCTTGGGGGTGGTGTGCGCACGGGGTGCCGTAAGTAGCAGAGCTGGGAGGAGGAGGGGCACAGATCCAAGAGCATCTGGCCAGCATCTCCTGCCTGGGGCCAGCCTGGGGTGGGGATGGGCCATGGCTCTGGCCTGTCCGCACGCAGCCCACGGCGGGGCTCCGTGAGTGGGATCAGTGGCCACAGGAGGAGTCTTCCTCCACCTTCCGGTTCTGCCTCTGACTGCACCCCGTCCCCCATTATGCAGACATTCGTTCTGTTCCCCCCTGGCCTGTATGCTTCTACAGTCTTCCCGTGCAGGGGGTGGGGATACAAAAGTCCATATTAATACCTAACTTATACCCAGATCTCTGTTAGCTCGAGGTGCTGACTGGGGGGCTGACACAACAGACACTGATCTCCCACAGTTATGGAGGCTGGAAGTTCAAGGCCAAGGTGCCAGCAGGCTGGTTCATTTGCTGTGTCCTCTCACGGGCCTTTCCTTGGAAGAAGAGCACACGGGGCGGGGGGAGGGAGCTCTCTGGTGTCTGTCCTTACAAGGACACTCATCCTCGGGGATCAGCCCTTCCTTGGCGCCTCTTGTCCATTCCAGCCCCGTTGGAACCTGAGAGACATCTAAGTGCGTGAGCCAGACTATCAGCACGTGGTTCTTGTGCAGAGATGGGCCACCGTGAACGCTGCAGGGTAGCCGTGACCGAGCGTAGGTGGGCAGGGAAGGAGTGAGGTGCTCCATGTCCTCCACGGTCACCCACAGTCACCGTCTCCTCTTACGGTGGACGTTAGTGGGTGATTACCGCGTGCCGGTCCCGCCCCTAGAATGGAGATGATGATAGTACTTAATAGGGTTGAAAGGTGAGTGCAGTAATTCCCGGGTCCTGGCCAGGGTGAGCAATCAGTGTCACCTCCCTGGTTGGTTGTAAGGCCCTGCACACGTCTGTGCATGCCCACCTCTGCCCGCAGGCCGCTTACCCGCTCTGAGCCCATTTCATTCCCGTCTGCGTCCTGGGACTCGTCTACCCTCATATCCGACTCCAGCTTGCCCGAGCTGAGCTCCTCTCCTCTCTCCTCTGCTCCGTCCTGTCCTGCCGCCACCGTGGCTGCCCAAATTAGTGGGTGTCCTCTCCGTCTTCCCACTCATCCGACTTGGAAATCCCCGAGTGCCCTGGGCCTCTTTCGTGGGCCGTTGTCCTGTTGAGCCTGCCCTCCCTCTTCGGCTTCCAGAGCTTTGGCCCCTCTCAGCAGCTCCTTTTTCCTCTCACTCTCCCTGCCAGCTTTTCTCCTGCAAAGCCCCCGTTGGCCCCAGAGAAATCTCAGTGCGTGAATGTCCTTGGCTGGCTACACAGCCGCTGTCCTCACCTGCTTGGTGACCTTCCCAGTCCTGCTATTGGAGTTGGAGCGATGTGTGGCCAATTGCTGGCAGATAATAGTGGGGGTGGGGGTGGGGGTCCCATAGGTGCTTTGAGTGTCTTTGTCACCCCAGGAGAAAGCGCAGACACGGCCTTCCATGGCCCTGCCCTGGCCCTCCTGTTCCACCGGGTTGTCCCAGAGATTCCTAGGTCCCCACACAGGATGTCGTCCAGATGTCCTCAGCTCACGCCCAGCGCTGTGTGGCAAGCTCCTGTCACCTCCATCCCCTGCGTGAAGCCCTCCTTGCCCTCCTGGGAGTCAGGCACCGGCTCACCCACCCTTCCCACCCGGCCACGCTTCTGCTGCCGCTCACCGTTGTCTCCCTGGGAGACTGAGCACCTTGGCATCCAGAGGCTGTGGTCTCTTCCCCCCTTCATGGTAGCGAGCTGGCGCTCAGTGGACGCGCAACGCCCAGTGCCCTTGATCTGCGCAAGGTCACGCTGGGAAGGGCAGGCGTGCGCATGTCCTGGCGTGAGAATCCAGTACAGGAAGGCTGGTCTCGCTCGGGTTCATGGGATTCTGGGGGTGACGCCAGCTTCGCGTGCACTGACCCGACTCAGTCCAGGGAGTGAGGGGCAGGTGTAAGCAGCAGCTGGCTGCTGGGGGCACTCTGTGATTGTGCACAGAGCTGATGTGGAGAGTGGGCACTCGAGGTGTGTGCCCCGCTTTTCCCCCATTTCTCAGGTAAGGCGACTGAGGTGCGGAGGGGTTAGTTACTGACACGCTTAAAGCCCAGGGTCCTCAATCGGCCCAGGGCCACTTGTGTGGCTTGTCGGCCTTCAACTGCAGAGCTCCTTCATCTTCCCGCAGCAGATTAGGGAACCAGAAACATCCCAAGGGCTGCGGGTTTAGATTTGTTTTGGAGAAAGTCAGGGAAAAGGGAAGTTTGTTGAGAAAGGCCTGGTTTGGTCTACTCACTACGGACTTGCACGTAAAGGACATAAACTGAAAAATGCACTTCTTCACCAGGTAGTAAAATCCACAGTCACAGACTCTGATATGTCGCCAAGGTTTAAAATGCCTCTGCCGCCTTTTTTTTTTTTTAAAGATGTATTTATTTGAGAGAGAGCATGAGTGGGGGGAGGAGCAGAGGAGAGGGAGAGAGAGAATCTCAAGCAGTCTCCCACTGAGCATAAAGCCCAGTGTGGGGGCCTGGTCCCAGGACCCCGAGATCACAACCCATGCAGAAATCAAGAGGACGCTCAACTGACTGAGCCCCCCGGGCGCCCCTAAAATGCCTTCTTTAGCCTGGCCTTCAGAATATCTCCCGATTTTGCCTCTACCTTGTGGGAAAGTAGGACCCCCCAAAGGCAGATCTCCAGGCAGCCTGAGAGCGTTCGGGGCCCAGGTGTGCACTGGTTGCAGTGGCCCTGTGGCTGGTGGTGGGTTTTTCGGAGGGGCTTTGGGCGCTGCTGATGGTCCTGACCGAAGGCCAGCCAGCTGGCTCAGTACTCCGCTCCCGGGGGCAGTGTGTGCTTGCCCAGAGCCCCACCTCTCCTCGTTTCTCTGATCGCTTCCTTGGTTTCAGTGGATGCTCGGCTTGGGGTTTGGCAACCTTGGTCTCCTGAGATGCGGAGTCCCACTGACTTGTTGACATGTGTTTCTTCCAGTTGACCTAACATCCTTTGTGACCCACTTTGAATGGGACATGGCGAAGTACCCCGCCAAGCAGCCGCTGGTGAGCGTGGTGGACACGCTAGCAAAGGTGAGAGGAGGGCCTTCTCTCAGGGGAGAAGCTTCTGTGACCAGGGGCATCTGACCACCTGAGGTCAAGCTGTGCGGCGTTGGGGCCCTGGCGGTGGTGCCAAGGGGGACCTTCCAGGAGCCCCGAGTCAGGAGGCTGGGTGGGGTCCGCTTCCCATCTGCGTCCTGCCAGCCCTGACCAGGCCCGGTGCCTTTCTGAGGTGCGGCCTTCCATGCCCTGGGCAAGGCCCAGAGACTTTGGGTTTCAAGGCGGGCACCTGCCCTCCCTCCACCTCTTCTGGTCCTGTTACCTGCCAGGTGGTGGCATCCATAGGCCACTCCCCTGACGTGCCTGGCCCAGGCCCTGGTGCCCCTTCTGTGCATTCCCTCCACTTCGTTACTTGTTGAAAGGTGCTGATGGAGCAGCTCAGCCCCATCCTGACCTACTGACGAGAGCCTCATACCCCCACCACGTCCCAGAGTGATTGTCTGCTTGACAAGAACTGTCTGCTTCCGGGGACAGTCTGGCTTAGGAGCCCTAAGTCCTGGGAGGTGTTTACGGAAGGCATCACCAGGGGTCCCACTCCTGCTCTGAGGAGCCTGTGACAGTAGTGAAGCCAATAAGGGGCACCTGGGTGGCACGGTCATTTGAGCCTCCGACTCTTGGTTTTGGCTCAGGTCATGATCTTGGGGTTGTGAGATCGAGCCCCAGGTCAGGCTCTGTGCTCAATGGGAAGTCTGCTTGGGACTCTCTCTCTCTCTTTCTGCACCCCCCCCACAAATAAATGAATAAGTCTTAAAAAAAAAAAGCGAGGCCAGTGAGCACTGCACCCCACAATTCCACCATCTCAGTAAGCAGTGGCCTCCAGCTTTCACTTGATAAATAAAAGCACTGTGGCACCAGTCTCTGGGGACGTTGTGGGTGTCTCGTGGCCTTGTTGACTCCTGTGTGTCTCACTGAGGGTGAGCGCTAATGGCTTATGACCGCCTGTCCCCCTCCCTCCACCATATACTGAGCCCCTCATAGGCCATGTCTCCTCCTGGCCCGGGTGGCTGGGAGAGTCTCAGCCAGGCCAGCAACAAAGCCTGCCTGTTGTCTCCCCAGACCACAGAGCGAGCCAGGTGTGCCTGGGCGGGTCAGGTGCAGGAGGTGGGCCCCTGGGACCCATCCGAGTGCAGCCCTGTGTGCTCCCCACAGCAGGCTGGTGACCGGCCCGGCCCGGTGTCTCTGGGAACTCGGGTGGGGCCAGAAGGCTCCGGAATCTGGGTGCGGCTCCTCCGGCCCTGCTTACGCCACAGAGGTCCCAGCCCCTCCTGGGACAATTGGGCAGTGATTCTGGAAAGCCCTCTGAGGAGGGGCTGCCCAGCGCACCTGTGCCAGGTGTGGCTTCCCGGAGGTACTGTGCGCTTCTGCCACCAACCTAGAGGCGCTCCGTAGCTGGTGGGGCCGGCGGCGCCCTGCGTCGCTCTCTGAGGCCGGGCTGAGCCAGGCAGGGCGGTCAGGCCGTGCTCGGAGTCCACTCGGGATGGTGCTCACTGGCATGGCTGTCCCAGGATGCCGGCTAGCGATGAGGACCCTGAGACACATCAGGGTGTCAGCTGAGAGGGGAGCAGAGCGTTGTAGAGGACAGAACTTGGCTTCTCTAGTCCGAGGACCCAGAGAGTGACTTCGGCAGGAAAGCAGGGAGGGGAGGAGGGCACTGATGTTGACAGCACTCCCTGTGTGCCCAGAACCACGCTGGGCTCTTGCTTCCCACGTCACCCCCGTGAGGTAGGATCCCCTTCCCACGTCACCCCCGTGAGGTAGGATCCCCTTGCTCTGATCTCAGATGAGGAAGCTGGCTGAGAGGTTAAGTGGCTTGCTATGGGACCTGGGATGGGAAAGCAGGTCTTGGTTGGGCTGTGTGTGTGTGTGTGTGTGTGTGTGTGTGTGTGTGTGAGAGAGAGAGAGAGAGAGAGAGAGAAGGCTTCCCAAGGAAGCCCGGGGCCAGCTCCACTGCAGGGAACCAGCGCTTTGGGGCTGAGTATTGGCCCCCTGAGGTGGTCCTGCACGAGGACCCCGTGTGTGATGCCCTGAGCCTTGGTTCAGGTCTGTTCCTCCCATGGGAGGTCCTTCACGGGAAGAGCCTTGGGGACACACAAGTCGCTGTGCCGCTGGGCATCGAGTAGCCCTTGCCAGGTGTCGGAGCAGGTCTCCCAGCCTGGGAGGAGCCCGGCGCTGACGTGGTCCGGGCCAGGCCCCCAGACCCTCCCGACAGCTGGGAACTGACCCCACCTGCGTCCCTTAAAGAGGCTCAAGCGTGGGGAGGGCTTCACCCCCTCCCAGCCCTGCATGTGGCAGCGTGACCTGTCACCTGGTCAGGAACCCAGCTCACCGCGGTGTCAGTCTGCATGGCCGGGTCACGCTGCAGGTTCAGAAAAGCCCCCAGACCCCCTGGTGTGACACGCAAAGGGTTTATTGGACAGCGCCCACACGTGCAGCCAAGGGTCGGGGTTCCACGCCACCCCCTCGGGGCGCTGGCGCCTGGTGTCTCCACCACCGGAAGCATCTCCGGGTTCTGCGGGGTGGGTGCACAGCCAGCCCCACACCTCGGAGCGCAGCTGAACGCACGCCCTCAGCACTGCCTGTGCCAGCCGCCCCCCGGGGGTCACAGAGATGCCCCTGGAGGGGCTCCATCTGGGGCAGGTGGGCCTCGCCTTGCTCATGGCCTGCTCGGCAGATGCCGGGAGCTTCGGGAATTCCTTGGCACTGAGCTCAGAGAGGGCCGGCCCTGACGCCAGTTCTCAGGCGGGTCGAGTGGGAACTGGTTCCAAAGCCCTGGTTCCTCTCCCCATCCGCTGGTTTCCAAACACCCCTCTGCGGGTTTTCATTGGCTTGTGGTAAAACAAGCAAAGGAAGGAAGATGTAGGATTTTTTTGTTTGATTTTTTTTCCTTTAAAAAGCAATTATATTTGTGTGTGTGTGTGTATAAAATATAATTTTAAAAATCAAGACTGTGGATTGTACCCGAGTCAGTTTCTTGGTTTCGATCGAGTACTGTTGTTATGTAAGATGGGTACATGGGATCTCTGTGTCCTATTTTTAAAAACATTTTATTCATTTTTTTTTTTTTTTTTTACAAAAGTAGCCTCCACACCAAACGTGGGGCTTGAACCGACAACCGTGAGAGCAAGAGCCTCACGCCCCTTCAACTGAGCCAGTGGGGCACCCCCTTGTGTCCCCTTCTGTAATTTCCCATGAGATCTGTCATCATTTCAAAGGAAAAGATTTTTAAAAATTGTAAAAAAAAAAATTATAAATCTTATTTTAAAAATCAAACGTCTCAAGATACAAGGATAAAAACGTGAAAGGTTCCTGTGACAGGACCCGCCCTGCGCCCCACCGCGTCTAAGCATGCGGGAATCTCCCGCGAGCGTCTGGAAGGCCGCGCCGTGTCCCGTAACGTGGGGCGCCCTCCTTTGTTGAACCGGTTCTGTAATGATGGACTCCACTGTCCAAGTGTAAGCCGTGGGGGGCAGCTGCTGTGTTTTGAGGGCTTCTGGTGAGTTAGGCCCTGGTGGGCGTTTGCCTTTCTCTGTTTCGAGCCCTTGGGGAGGATGTTATCCCCCTGGCCGCGCAGATGGGGCCTCTGAGGCCAGGCAGCCAGAGAGCAGGGGAGCTAGGCCGTGGACCCGGGCTCGTCCTGTTTCCATGACATGTCTACCCGCCCAGGCCCGCTGCACGTGGGGGTCTGGGACGCCCTTCCTGCAACTCGAGAACAGGGAATCTCTAGTGCCAGACTGAATCTCTTTAGTGCCGGCGTCCAAGCTGAAAGGAGCCTTTCTACCTACTTACCAGTTCCTGTGGGAAGGGGCCATGGGGCACAGCTGAGCCTGGGACCGGGCACTGGTGGGGCCGAGCCGCACTGGGCCCCCCTAGAAGCCAGGATGGGGTCATCTTGGGCTGGCCTGGCAGTGCGGGAAGGGCTTGCACTCAGATTCACCTCCCTGAGTGATCCTGGAACAGCCGTGCCGGTCTCAGGCCTCGGTATCTGCAAGGTGAAGATGGGAATCTTCCCTGCGCCCCACAGGCTGCTGTAGGGCCCACTGCCGGCATGTGTGTGAGAGCAGCGGGGAGAAGAATGTGAGCGTTCCCCCCAAGTGGGCAGCATACATCGTTTATTCCGCAGGGTGCTATGAACAGTTCATGGCCATTTTGAAAAGTTTGATCACCTCTTGCTTTTCCAAATAGCAACTGGCACAAATCGAGACTGACCTGAAATCCCGAACAGCTGCCTACAACACTCTGAAGACAAACCTGGAGAACCTGGAGAAGAAATCCATGTGAGTGTCCGAGTTTCTGCACTGCCAGAACCAGGCTGTGAGGGAGCTGGGCTGGGGCAGGAGCTGGGCTGGGGCAGAAGGGTGCCTTTCAGGTCACTGGGTGAGCCAGGGTCTGTGCCTGGGTCAGAGAGAGAGAGAAAGCGTGAGCCAGGCAGGCAGCCGGCCAGGTAGATGCCCAGGCACTCGTGCCTCTCTGGGAGCTGCGTGCTGGGAGGGGAGGCCTTGGGATACATGACCGGGGGGAAAGGCCCGAGCAGGGGTGATGGCACCTCCCTGCCTGGGCCCAGAGAGGGATACCATGCTGTCCCTCACCCCCTTCCTTCCCTCTCCCAACCAGGTCACTGAGAACACCTGAGGTGGGCCCCAAGACCTTTTCCCCAGGGAAGCTTTACAGAGGACCCTCCCCGCATAGGCGGGGGTGGGGGCTGACTGGCTGAGCCTGGCCCTTTGTGAGGTCCCCGCAGGGCAGTGGGTTTTGCAGCCCAGAGCAGAGCAACCTCAGGGACTCTGGTGCCTTCTCCACTCGACTGAAGGCCTCCACGTGAGACAGAGGGAGCAGACTGTGTGGCCCAGCAGACACCAGTCACCAGGGTGGCGGGAGTTGTCCGGAGAAAAGCCGAGACCCGGTGTCATGATGGCAGCAGCTCTCTTGTAAGGTAGTGAGTGCCTTGCTATCGGAGGCATGTCAGGAAAGGCCGGAGGAGCTCCTGCCGGGGAGTCTGCAAGGTGCTTCTGAGGAGGGCTGAGTTGCATGGAGGATCCTGCCAGTCTCCCCAGATTCTGGGTCTGATTCTGTTGGCAGTTGTCTGAAGATCCGCCAAAGAAGGGCAGGGGTGCCCAGGGGAGTTCAGAACCAGCCGAGTAGCTCACCCTCCCCTCTCCGCCTCTCCCTTCGCGTGGGCACCAGGCCAGCGGTCAAACGTAGAGTACGTGAGTGGAGACTTTAAAACCAAAAAGGGAAAGACGCATTTCAACTAGAAGTAGTCGTTACTGGTGGCGTGACTTTGCATCTGAACTAAATGGGCATCACCTGAGTGTCGCCGCGTCGTTGGCCCTACAGAGGAGTGAGATGGGAGAAGGGCAGGGCGCGCCCTAAATGGTGACCTTGGCTTAGATCCATCATGGCACTGACCATTTGTTGCCTGCTGGGCCACCTGCTCGTCACACCACCGACTTGTGGACTCCTCGAGCATCATTTAGGACTTGAGCAGACGTGTGGTCCAGTCTCGGGAGTCCGCTGGTAAAGAAGCTCATTGGCTGATTCCCCGCAGCATGGATCTGTTGAGGGCGCTTGCTGAGTTAAGGAGTGGAGGGGGAGGAGGAAGCTGTGCTGGCCTCCTCTGCCCGTTGTTATTCTTTTGATAAACATGTATTAAGCACCTACTATACTCTCAGGCTTTGTGCCAGGCCCTAAAGATAACAAAGCAGAAGAAAACGTAATTTCTGCCCTTGGAGAGCTCACAGTGACTCACTCTGCAAGTCTCTACGGAAAATCTGCTTTGAGCTGGAAGTTTAGGCATGAACCAGACAGATGAGACCTGATAGTGGAGCGGTAACGTGGTAGGGGGCTCATGCCCTGTGTCTTTGGAGAGGGTCCTAAGGGACTTAGCAGTGAAGGCACAGGTGGGAGAGGTGAGGCTGGAGGTGGCGTGTTACCTAAGGCGGTGGCCTTGACTGAGTGCTTGCGAGCCACTCGCCGGGGAAGTGTCGTGTGTTAACGTATTAGCTAATATCGTGGCCGGGGTGCTGAGGCTACAGACAGTCTCCGTAGCTGTACCTTGGCCCGTTTACTGATACAATAGCTTTGAACCATGTGCTAAAAATACCATGACCTTGATGGAGACCGGGTTCCACTGGGCCTGAAGCAGGAGCTTGCCGGTGAATGTCCCCTGGAGGCTGGACCTGGGAGGTGTGAAAAGTGAAACGGAGCTCTCTCTGGGCCCGTCTTGGCTCAGGACGGCTCAGGACAGCCCGAGTCTTGACACTTGAGTAACTGAAGCTTCCTGCCACCCACAGTCGCCTCCCAACAGCCTCAGGGGCAGCGCAGGTGATGGTGGTGTTGGATTCCACTGCCCCTTGGGGGACTGGTGATGGGGCCTCAGGCCCCGCCAGCCACAGCAGCTCTGGCCACCCACAGCTGGAGGGTTGGCGGCACACTCAGCCCAGGCACTTGCTGCTCTGGGGGACATCTGAGCCTTTCGTATTCTCTGCCTGCCCTCCTGTCGCAGGGCCTGTGTGTTGTGGGTGTGCGGGGGTCCATGCGTCCCAGAAGCCCAGGCCCACGCAGCCTCCCTCTGCCTTTCTGCTGATCCCGCCCCCTTTGTCCCACACGGATTTAGGGGAAACCTCTTCACTCGGACACTGAGCGATATTGTGAGCAAAGAAGACTTTGTGTTGGGTTCCGAGTATCTCATCACACTTCTGGTCATTGTCCCCAAGTAAGTGGCCCAGGAAGGGGGCTGGTGATGGGTCTCAGCCTGTGGTGGTGATCACGGAAGAAGACTGGCCCTGCCCAGCGGAGTGAAAGGGGGTGCCCTCCATGGCCTGGACCCCGGGGGCAGGAACAGGAGCAGGGTTCTGCAGAGTAAAGCAGTGAGCACGTGCTGTGTGCCACCAGCCTGAGACAGGAGCTCACTGCACTCACAGCAAACCCAGGGGTGGCTGTTACGCCCTTGTCCAGAGGCTAGAGAAGTCAGTTGGCTTCTCCAAGGCCACACAGGGTCAGGACTAGAAAGCTCCAACACATATCTCTGGCTGACCCTTCACGTGGGCCCTCTGTGGCATCCGGGGCCCTTGTGGGTATGCTGGGTCCAGGACCGGGCTGGGGAGGGGTTGCCCAGTGCCCATGGCAGGGCCTTGGGTGTTTGGGGCTCTCTGGCCCAGGCCTGCTCATCTCAGTCCCTTGGGAAAAGGGGTGTACAGTGCCCTAAACACTCGGAATACCCCCAGCCTTTCTGCAGAAATCGCTGAATAGTTCTGTATTCTTGCAGACCAAGCTACGCACAATGGCAAAAAACCTACGAGTCTCTCTCAGACATGGTGGTCCCTCGGTCGACTAAGTAAGTGAGACCCCAACTTGACACCCAGGCACCAAACACGCTCTGAGGGTGCAGGGGTCCTCAGCCCTCCTCGCTTGCACTCTCCAGAGTCCCTCAACCTGGAGTTCCTTTGCAGCCACACACCCAGCCACGTGCCATACTCCCTCCCTCTTTCAGAACGCTGCTTCCCTGCCCCTTCTTCCAGGAAGCCCTCTCTGGCTACATTCGGGCAGAGATCCTGCTCACCGCACTCTGCTCTGCTTTCTCAGCTCAGGTCCATGCTTCTCGGCCTGAGGGTCTGGCTCTGGCGGTCACAGAACATGGGGGGGGCAGTCTCAACATCTGGCCTACTGGGGTCAGCGGGGTGGGTCCCACTGCGGTGCGGAGCAGGAAGAGCCAGCGGCTGGAAAGCACACCCAGCGTGAAGCCATTTACTTAAGGTCTAGAAACGGACGGAACTGAGCCATATGCGATCTGGGCACACGCAGGTGCACAGGAGAATCGAGGGGGTATGTGGGGGATGGGAAACGCCAGACTCAGCCCAGTGGTGACCTCAGGGCAGGGGGCAACACGCAGCCAGGGGGGCACGGGGCTTTTGTGTGCGAATTGCTTTAGGTCTTAAGTGGGGCAGCCGATATGTAGTATTTGTGATTCTCTCTACCTTTTCGTATGTCTGAGATAGTTCTTAGTTTAAAAAGGTTTGACGGTGAGTCTTGGCCAGCCGTGCCAATTCACCTGCTTCCCGGCACACAGCGCGTAGAGAGAGGGCAGCCCTGCCCACGCCCCTCTCAGCTCCGAGGCCCCGCTCCGGCAGGGGTGGCTCTGCCAGGGTCACAGCTCACAGGAGATAGCAATGAGGAGCTCGGCGGAGGGGTGCAGGGAACAGGACAGCCATAGCCTGAGGTCACGAGGGGAGGCCAGAGGAAGAAGCCAGGGGCAGCCACATCCGCAGGGAGAGGAGAAGGCACAGAGATGGGCAGACGGGCTGGTCCTTGAAGCCCGCCAGCTCAGCAAAGGCCGCCAGTGCTGTGCGACACTGGCTTTCTGGGGCCACGAGCTGGGGGACCCCTTCCACAGAGGCCGCCTCAGCAGTGGCTTGGCTTCTCAGAGCAGAACCCCCAGGCCCTGCGTTGTCAGAAGGCACCTGAGGGTCTGCGGAGGTGATGCTGGAAAAGTCTCTGGGGCCAGGGGTGGCTGTTATGGGTGGGGGCTCTGAGGGACAGGAAAGGTGACCTGGCCAGCATTCCCAGGAGACCTGCCCGGGCTTGGCGAAGGGCTTCCCCTAGGTCTTCTGGCCGACAAGGCTGACTCAAAGGTGCTGACCACGGGCTCCAGTGACCCCTGTGTTTGGGACAGTGCCCACTGTGGCCTGTGTGGACGCGTGCCTTGGAGGCTGTCTGATTGGAACATGGTGACATTGAACGTGAGATGGACATGGTGGGATGGTTTCCACTGACTGGAGTCTGCCCTGTGTCAGAGCCGGGGACCCCCCCCCCCACTGCACACACTGAGACCCGGGAGTGGCTCGATTGCTCGGGCGTCTCACAAACCAGCCAGGCAAGGGCTCTCTGCACAGCCAGTCCCCTGTCCCTCCCTCCCTGGAGGGGGAGTGGAAAGAGCAGGAGCAGGTGGTGGAGCCCACCCGGCCAGGAGTCGGGGCGTCACAAGGGACTGCCGGTTCCCTGCCCTCGGCTGCCGGCGGGGCCCCTGCCTGCCCAAGGGCCAGTGGGCTGACAGGGACGGAGCCGCCCCTCTGCGGGGACTCACCCCCCCCCCAGGGGGAGAGGACAGGCCTCTCCTAGCCCAGCTCTGACATCGGGTGTGGTGAGGCGTCCGGTGAACAAATGCTTTTCTCCACCAGACTGATTGCCGAGGACAACGAGGGCGGCCTCTTCACGGTGACCCTGTTTCGAAAAGTGATCGAGGATTTCAAAACCAAAGCCAAAGAGAACAAGTAAGGACTGGCCTTGGTGGGCTCCTCTGGGTTTGGGCTGTCTCCGCTGGAGGGCTCTCTGCTCCATCTGGAAGCTTCCTGGTGAAAGCCTCTCATTTGCTTGTTTCAAGGTTCACTGTCCGTGAATTTTACTATGATGAGAAAGAAATTAAAAGGGAAAGGGAGGAGATGAGCAGATTGCTGTCTGATAAGAAGCAACAGTATGTGAGTAGACTACACTGGCGGGTGGGCTTCACGCAGGAGCGGCCCCTGCCACCCGCGCTAGAGTCCCCCTCCCTTGGGGGCACACAGCCTGGGAACGTGTGTTCCCCTGGGACTGCCAGATGGGGTCTGGGGAAGGGAGAAGGGCACCCCGGTGGCACCTGAGCCGTGAGCTGTGGCTCTGGGCACCTTCCCTAGGAGAGCCCCCCGAGTCCTGGCACTGCCCTTCCGGGAGGGGACTCCTAGCCCCACTGTGCAGCTGAGAAACTGAGGCTCTGGGAGGTCAGGGAGCATTTCCCCCAGGAAGAGGACCCCACCTCACCTTCCTCCGCCCCGAGATGGGGGCAGGGCAAGCAGGGATCCGGGCAGGGTCCCTGTGCCGATCGTGGGCGGCCCTGTCCCCTTGGTCACCTTGCTGTCCTCAGCAGTGTGGTTCCCCAGGCGTGCCGGGACACCCTCTGTCGTCAGCACCTGTATTTATTCCCCCTGTGCTTTTAGCTAAGAGTGGGTGCTTACCCTTGAGATTTCTGACAGCAGCCACTCAGGAACCTTCCGTGTGCAAGGGCAGCTGAGCTCACAAGGGAGCAAACCAGGCTTCCAGTTTGGGAATGTGAACAGCGTAGCCTTGGGAAGGTCACTGTGCTGCTCTGTGCGATGGGCCCATCGCGGCTGCAGGGGCCCCCCTGGTGGAGTGTCTCCAGGGCCCCTCTCCCCCTTCATCCCCACTGGCAAGAGTTCTCAGAGAAACTTCCAGTTTGGCCTCTAGTATAGACAGGAGGGGAAGAATGCGTAGAACGTGCTTCAGGCTTTTGGAGGAAAGCCGGTGTGTAAACATAAAGCTGTAAGTATGTGCTCAGGTGAAGAGCGAGAAGTACCTCCCGTGTGGCCAGGTGTTGGCCCCGGGCTTCTCTGACATCGGGCTGGCGGAATCTGCACGTCCGGCTGGCCCTATCTGGTCGGTGGCCTGTTCACGGGGACTCCAGACCAGCCGCCCCCTCAGCAGTGAGCAGCAGCGTGGGGTCCCACAAAATGGGGTTCTCCAAGCCCCACTGGATGGGCCCATCCCCTTTGAGGACGAGACAGGCACTCATCATAGAGTAGTGAGGGGTTTGAACCCCACCCCCAAGCGTCCACGTCTGTGTGTGGACGTGTGTGTGCACACCAGGTGAACCCACGCGTTTCACATCCCAAATCTGCTGGGCTGTGGGCGAAGGCTCCTCGTGAGACAAAGGGCAAGGAGGCGCCGGGTGCCGAGGCTCAGGCCTCCCACACAGCCTGGCAGGTGAGGTCTTCAGCAACAAGAGCTGGAAAACCAAAGGGCTTTTCTCCTGGGCCTTAGCTCGCCCCAAACCCTCATCACCCAGGAGCACTCAGTGGTCTCCCTAGCCTCATCCCTGCGGCTTCGGGCCTGCCCGGGCACCCTGCACAGGCCTCTGGGTGGGGGGCTGGTCAGTAGCAACTCTCACAGGCGTCCAGGCGGGAGGCCCTGCCCACAGGACAAGATGGTCAGGTCGTGCCTTTGGCCCCGGCCTCGGTCCTGGCACAGACCCCCCGCGGATCGAGGTGACACATGAGCTTGACACCTGTAGCCTGGGGCTCGGGTTGCCAGCTGGCACTTCCTTACCAGGTGTAGGCTTCCGCGCCCCCACGCGGCCCGGGAGCCCTTCCAGGGTCTGAGGGGGGTGGAATGGAGCGCCAGCGGAGACACTCGAGCTCGGGAACATGTCGCTTCTTGTGAGGCTCTGGCTGTGTGTCCCCAGGCAGGGCTCAGCCCCTGAGCAGGGCTCGGCCAGGGTCCGCCCCAGCCTGGCTTCTCAGGCCCCTCTTTCCCCTTCAGCTTGTCGGGAGGGGGGTACGGCCGGCATCGTGCGCCGTCTGTGGTACTCGTCAGCCAGAGGGGCCAGGCTAGGTCCTGGGGGTTTCGGCTCCTTGTGGGCACAGGGCGGGATTTTCCTGTGCTTTCTCCCTGTTCGCAGAGAAAGAGGATAAAGGATGGTAGGTCCTGACAGCGTGCCTGGCCCATTTTCTGTACGTAGCTTACACGAGTGCCACGGGGCTCCGTGGCTGGACAGGGTGGAGACGCGCTCCGTGGGCCGAGCCCTTTTCACTACCAGCCGCCTCCTGTCCTGGGGCGGTCGGTGTCCTGTGTCCCAACCAAGGCTAGGGGGTGGGAGGGGATGCATGAACTGACCCCGCTGCCCGTGGTTGGCTCTGTCCCTGCAGTAGGGGACCCGAAGTCTTAAACCCCCGTCCCATCTCAGTCCAGCCAGCGCGCAAGTCCAGAGGGCAGGCCGGCGTTCCCGAGCTTGCCTTCATGCGCTTTTCCGGTGATGCGAATTATTTGTTTGTTGTGATGCATGTTTGCTGAAAGATTAATAAATCATTTCTGTGCCTTTAGCAAACTTCCTGTGTTGCTCTTAAAAAGGGATCCTCCACCTTCCCGGACCACAAGGTTAAGGTAACCCCGCTAGGTAACCCTGATAGGCCCGCTGCGGGGCAGACGGACAGAGAGAGAGAGAGTGAGGGCGAGGGAGAGGTAAGCAGCACCCCGCAGCCCTGGGGGTCCCCCGCTCGCATGTCCTCGCCAGCGCAGGCATCTTCCAAGAAAACGACACCTTGCGTTTTCTGTTATCCAGTGTGGCTTCTGAGGGCTTACAATCAGGGAGCCCAGAACCCTGCCTCCCCCCTCATCTGGAGGGCGTCTTTGGAGTGGCCCCCCGTCCCCCGGCAATGGATGGTGCTTGTTGGCCAGGGTGCCCCTGCCCTGCCTGGAGGTGGCTGGAGCTGGTGACGGGGGCAGGCCCTGCTGGGTGGCGGTGGTCGGGCAGCTCGGCTCTCCTCCCCTGGCTGCCCTGGCTGGACCCACCCCTGACCTTTGTGGGCAATCGGAGGTGTCAGTGGGAGCTCAGAGCCTTTGCTCCAGGACTCTGGGCTCCCCCAGAGGACCGGCCACACCGGCATTAGCGACAGCGGCCGCGGCCCCGAGGGCTTGTGGCCACGTGAGGTGGGCTCTGCGGAGCCCCCCAGAAGCGGCAGCTGGTGGATGAGGCCAGGACGGGGGGCGAAGTGTTCCTCAAAGGTGGGCTCCCCGGCAGCATGGTGTCAGAGGGACACCCGTCCGCCGTCTGCCGACGGCCCCGAGGTCAGGGGCTGCCCAGCCCCCCACAGCCTGGTCTGCGGTGGCCCCACGCATGTGCCGGTGGCTGGCCCGCTGAGCTTGCCTGGCGCCAGGCGCCCGGACAGCGTGCTCCTGGGCCTCGCCTGGGCCTGGGCCTGGGCCAGCCGACCCGCTGCTTCCGCTGGCCGCCGGGCATTCCTCCGCTCCAGGCTTGCTCTGTCACCGCCCGCGTCCTCCTCGGCCCAGCGTCCGGCAGAGCTGCCCGCAGGCGTCGCCCGCTCTCCTGTCTCCGCAGGGCCCGCTGCTGCGCTGGCTCAAGGTGAACTTCAGCGAAGCCTTCATCGCCTGGATCCACCTCAAGGCGCTGCGGGTGTTTGTGGAGTCCGTGCTCAGGTGCGTGGAGGGGGCGCCCGGGCGGGCTGTCCTGCTGGCGGGGCCGCCGCCTGCCCCTCCCCGCCCCCTCCTGCCCTCTCCCCGGGCTGCGCCCGGCTCTTGGCCACATGCATGGATTTCCCGAGCCCCCCAAGCCTTCCCTCAGCCCTGCGGGCCCGTGCTCGCCCCCCGTTCCTGCCGGACCTGGGGCGGGGTCCTGCTCGCTCCAGCAGGTTCTGTGGCTCCGGGAGGAAATGCCAGCACTGTCTGTCCTTGACCGCTGAGGCCCAAGGCAATGCAAAAACTAAAACCTAAACAAAAGCAAAGTAACCACAACAAAAGTTTTGCCTTGTTTTTAATGAAAGTGAGATAGGTTCGCTGTGGAGAATTAGGAACGCCAACAGTGCGTAAAAATCACCTGGACTTGCAACACCAGCAGAGCACACCGCGGGCTGACGTGCGGGCATGAACTCCTTTAGGAGTTTTTGTTCCTTCGTGTGTTGCTTTTTTTCCTAGTTTACAGATACACACATTTTTTTACTAAATTTTTATGAAAATGGAACTATATAGGAAATATTTTTTTTCTCCTGTGTTTTGAAGATGCCTGGTGTCATGAGCTCGGGGGGCGGGTCTTGGTAGCACTGCACACGGCTGGCTGGACACGCTTTTTCCAGAAGCTCCCACCCCTGCTTCTTGCCTGGCCCTCCGAGCCTCTGGAGTGCGTGCCCAGCGCCTTCCCCTGCCTGCCCGGCGCCCCCCACCGCCAGGCCGGTTCCCTACGTTCCTTTCCCGCCTGTGCCTCCTGCACCTCCCGGGCCTCCGGCTTCTCCGCACACCTGGCTCCTCTGCCCTCCCAGCCCCTTCCTCTGGCTGCCCCGTGGACGCCAGCGGCCTCACGTCCTTCCTGTCCCCGGGCCCCAAACCTCAGGGCTCGGACGCCTCTGCTCCCTCTTCCCCACTCCTACCCCCACTCCCTGCACCCCACAGCACGCTTGACAGGCCGTCCATCCTGCCTCTGCTGCTCTCTTCCCTCGTCTCCCGCCTCATCGGCCCAGCCGTTGCCACAGGCTCCCCCTTGGTTCTCGGCCTCCGGTTCATCCTCCACATGGCTGCCAGTGTGGTTTTGTTCAAACAAACTGGTGGCTGCCAGGCGTGGTTTTGTCCAAACACAATATGGTGGCTGCCAGGCATGGTTTTGTCCAAACACAGATCAGATCTGACCGTGGCTCCTCACCCTCCCCCGCCCGTCTCCGAGGCCTGGAATGGCATGGAGCGTGGCATTGGGTTGCAGGGTGTACTAAGCTGACCTGGAGCGTTCCAGCCGTCTGTAGCGCCGACGGGCCCCACACTGACCTGTTTGCCTCAAAAAGCAGTGGTTCTCAGGCCTAGTAGTGTGAACGCCTGTGTGCTCGAGAGAGGTAGAGATGGGGGTCCTCAGTATTGCAAGCTGGAGGAAATGGGCTATTTCCCCTGAAAGTATATGGAGAGATAATTTTTTTAAAGATTTTATTTATTTGACAGCACAAGCCGGGAGGAGTGGCAGTCAAAGGGAGAAAGCAGGCTTCTGGCTGAGCAGGGTCCCGGGATCATGACCTGAGCCAAAGCAGATACTTAACTGACAGAGCCACCCAGGCGCCCCTGTAGAAATTTTTTACGAGATTAGCAATGTAGGACTTTTTCTTACTGTGTCTGTATTTTTTCTGAATACAGTTATAACATATGAATGCTGTCAAAAAAATTCAAGTTCAGAAATATATACTGTGGAGAAAGTTCCTCACAGTCCCCCGGCCCATAGATAATCACGGTTAATGGATTCCAGACTCTTCTTATTCCCCGGATGGGATCATTGATCCTTAATGTTCTGCAGCTTGCTTTTTTCATCTGCTTTCAATTAATTACAGTCACATCAGGGTGTGTGGAGCTAGCTACCTGATGCTTGTTAATGGCTTCTCCATATTCTATCCCACGGAGGGATCATAGTCCAAGAAAACAGATGTTGAACCACCAAGTTTGTCAGAGCAAACAGACGGTGAAGTTCACGTGCTTGCCTGTTCCTCTGACCCCCAGTTGGCACTTGGTGCTGTCTTCCTCCTCGCCACGCTGTTCTGTCCTTCCCGCCTACGTGGGGGCTCGGGCCGACTCGCTCTCCGCCTCTGTCACTCAGCCCAGAGTTGGACAAAGTAGATGCTAGAGGTTCGTGGACCCAGCCCTCAGCCGAGGACGTGCTAGTTCAGCCTCAGGGTGAAGGGAACCAGGGGCTTCAGCCGTCGGGATGAGCGCGGGCCGGCCGGGTAGCTGGCTGGTTAGTCCGGCTCCTGGGAGAGGTGTTGGCGGGGAGCAGACTTCAGGGAGTCCTAATAGTGGCTGTGCAGGTGCATTCATTTAGGGAGAGTCGTAAAGAGGGAACATACTGAGAGGGCACCGCGGGAACCCAACATTTAAGGGGTGGAGGCAGAAAAGCCCATGAGGAAGTCAGAGGCAGGAGGAGGGAGTAGCTGACGAGTCAAAGGGAGAGGAAACTGAAGGATTTATGTGTCCTTGCAAATGGGCCACAAGGTCATTGGTGGGACAAACCCTAGTGTGGTGGCCAAAGGGTGACTGGGTGATATAGAACACTGGATACTCTCAACTTTGGAACGAGAGCTTTAGGGAGCCGAGGAAGTTTATGTTAAGCAGGGCAAGATGGTGATAACATTAAAGGGAAGGGGGCAGTAGTTGAGAAAGGCCGATGCCCCTTGCAGCCCAGGGTGGGGACGGGCTGGTGGCTACAGTGGTCTCGGTATGGTGGCTGCAGGTGAGGGCTCCCCACCAGGTGACCACGGCACTCAGGGAGCAGCCCAGGAGGGAGCAGCGTTGGGGGGCAGCCGTGAGAATGAGGAGCAGAACAGACCCAGCTGTTCCTGGAAGTCCTGTTCTGAGAAGAACGTGAAAAGCCCTGAAATCAAGGGTGGGCTGAGAAGGGGGCCAAGGGCTTGGAGGCTTGATTGGGGAGGGGGGGGGTAGGAACATTCAGTCATCATTTATGAAGCGATGAAGGAGGGCCTGTTGCTCTCCAAGACGGGACAGAACGGACCCGTGCCTCTGCCCTGAAGCAGCTCCCAGGCTGGGAAAGGGAGAGCTCTGGACACAGGGGTCCTTGTTAGGGAGGGTATACCACGTCCCAGAGCAACTGGGCAGTAACTGTGGAATGAGCAGGCTGGAGGACAAAGCAGGGCTGGCAGTGACCGGCTGGGAGCTGGAATGCCCACCCTTAACATACAGGTTGCCCGAGCTGCGGCCAGCAGGTGGAGAGAACAGTCTTGAAGTGGAGCATGTGGAGCGGGTTTCTGGAAAGCACTGGGGGTTGGCGTAGGGAGTTCAGAGGGAAACTGCTCCTTCAGGTAAGATGACGACAGCCCTTGGCTGTCTGTATTCCCCCGGGGAATACCGGAGCTTTGATGGTAAGAGGGGAACAAAGGAGAGAGGAGGCATCAGCTGGGCCATCCCCCTCCCCTGTGAGCTAGCCCACTTGCCTCTTGGGAAAGATGATGCAGACGGGGCTCTGAAATCGGGGTTCTGCTCGCCCAGCGTCCTTCAAAGACACAGGACTAAGTAAGCTGTAGGCTTGATTTATAGTGAAAATGGCACACACGTGGTCACACGCCGCCCCCTTCACATGTACTTCTTCCTGCGGATCCAACAGACCTTGGTGTTTCAGGGGACGCCGCGCCAGTAACAACCAGAAAGGGCTGGTTAGCACGTTCTCCCGGGGAGTTTCCTATCCAGAAAAACCCAGTTACTAGTCTCACCTCTGACCCTAGACACTTCATTCAATTGAGTTGTATTTTCTTAAGCTATGTGGACTGAAGCCTTCTTCTTACCAGAACTTCCTGGTTCTTGTCAGGGTTACTTGACCTGCATTTGCGTCTGAAGTAACTCATTCGCACGTTTTGTCTGTCTGGGAAGGTACGGACTGCCGGTGAACTTCCAGGCGGTGCTCCTCCAGCCTCATAAGAAGTCATCCACCAAACGATTAAGGGAGGTTCTGAACTCTGTCTTCAGACACCTGGACCAAGTAGCAGCTGCAAGTATACTGGATGTAGGTGGAGAATCCAGAAATAGCCGGGTTTCTGCATGGAGGTCAGCCTCTCCATGTGGGAGGCACTTTCCAAAAATGGAAACTGCCAGACTGTTAAGATCTACGTTTCACAAATGCGCAAGCGTAACAGGGAAGAGGCTCTGTGTGTGTGTGTGTGGGGGGGGGGGCAGGGGTGTGCTGTGCAGAAAATACGGTAGAGCCGAGAGCCTCCCTGAAAACAGAGACAAGACAGCATATTGGTTTCTGCATTTAAAGGGCCAACAGGACGTCGTCTTTTGCAGGCATCTGTGGAAATCCCTGGACTGCAACTCAACAACCAAGACTACTTTCCTTATGTCTACTTCCACATCGACCTCAGTCTCCTGGACTAGAGAGAGGAGCTGCCACCATCGCGCTCCTCTCTTCACTCAGGCTCCTGCAGACACCTCTCTCCCTCAGCCAGAGAACCCTACAGAACTTAGATTTTTAGAGAAATTTATCACAAAAATTAGTTACAGTTGTATTTATTTTTTTTAAGTTACAATAAAGAAATGCTCAGTCCCTTGGATTGTCTCTTCTATTCTAACATCATTCAGACGCACGTGACACAAACCGGGCCCGCCGCGGAGTCGGTAACCGGCTGCTGCGCTGTGGGTCTCAACGGCCATCTTGTGAGGGCGGAGGAAGCACGTTCAATCCTCACTGCATAACCAGCCGTGCTTCCCAGCGGTCACTGGGGATGGCCCAAGGACAAAATCCTGGCCGTGAAAGGCAGTTCTCACGGCCGGCCCATAGCTTTTCGCCCTTCCTTCTACAGACTCGCGGTAGAGGTCCCGTCTCGCAGCTGTGCTTGGCCTCGCAGGAAATCTGCTGTGGCAGGCCTCCAGACGCTGTCCTCCGGGTCACGGGTTTATAGGGAGGGAAGGCATCGGGGTCATCCCTTCATTATATTAATTTACTGGCTAACCATCAGACTCTGATTTTATGATGTGGACGCTAATTTCATACATTTATTGGCATTGTCCAAAATATTATTTTATTTTTTAATGGAAAAAAGCCATTAATATTCAAACGAAAGAATCACATTAAAAAACTTAATATATAAGAAACAGCCTCCAAGAACATTCAAGCAGCAGTCAGAGGGAGGGAAAAATACGTCAACAGCCCATCAGTTTTCCTCAAAATATTACTTGATAGAATACAACCCAATTCACTGGCTACAACAATTCATAGAATTTTTCATTGTTTTCTTGAGATGCAAAGTTCACTGTTGCAGTGTCTTCACAAGACCAATCAAGTGCTACTTCTTGGTTAAAAAGGCCACTGGTAGACTCATCTGATTGTGAAGAATGTTCCTTCACTGCTGGGGAAATCTGCTCCCAAGAAAAGAAAACTGAAGCCTGTGCCAAGCCTCTCACAGCTCATCTTTTTCCAAATCGTCCAGCTCCACGTCACTGAGGTCAATGTCATCTTCCACGGGAAGCTGGAAAACAAAGCTGCCGTGAGGCGTCGCAGGGGCCGAAGGGCTCAGAGCGCTCGGACTCACCAGGGAGCAGTAGTTTCTAGAGATGCCCCAGGTTACAGAGCCCGTTCCTCCCTAATCCAGCTCCTGCTTTTAACACCGCCTATTATTTCATAGCTGGACAAGCTTACGTGAAGTAGTTTAACAAATTCGCGCCTCTTTAACACCGACAGCCGTTTAGCTTGTCCGTGTGAGGAAGGAAGGGGCAGAAGGGTGCTAGAAACGCTAATTTCAAAGGTATAATTTTGCGTTTCTCAGACACAGAATAAATGAATTCCAGGTTAAGTGTTCAGTTTCAGGGTGATAATCAGCAAAGAAACCTCATTACTGAAATTGATCTCCGTTGTCTCTGTCAAGAATACCCACTGCCACGCAGCCCTGAAAGGCCTGTGAGGTGAGGACGTTTCTGACATCACGCCGAGGCTCACGTCTGGTGGAAAGGACTGGGCTTACAAACAGCAGACATGCACAGGGACAGGGAGAGTAAGAGGAGGCTGGAAAAGCACCCCGATGACAAGTCCCGCACGCACACGGCCCCCGCCCCGGGGACTCACCTCGCCGTCCTTGCCGTCCCAAGGCTCTCTGACGCTGATGGCGGGGAAAGCCCCGCCTCCCACGGGGGCCGTAGAGCCGCGGCCGAAAGAGAGCTCCCTGCGGGGAAACGAGCACAGCAAGCACATCCCGATGAAGAAACACAGCTTTAAAATGACGACCTGCCTACCAGGTTCCTGCAGAGGCATTTCTCACCTCTTCCTCCTGACCAGTGTTATCTTTTCCAGCAAGGACAACAGTGCAACCAGGCGTGAAATTACTCGGGTCTTGGCATCAGATAAAACCAGTTATCACCAATAATCAAGAAAAACTTATTTTGCTCAAATACAAATTAAGTACGCACACAAACTATCAAAGCTGATGTGGAACACAGGCGCCACCCTGACCCTTGATTCACAAAACTGGAGACGAACTTCAGACCCTTATGAAACTTATGACCCTTATGACCCTTATGAACTTCAGCCTTATAGAAAGCTGGCATCTTGTGCCGGGACTTCAGTCCCTTTCCTTGGATGTCAGCCCGCGGCCGCAGGCCTGGGGGAGGCGGGGGCAATCTCACACCTCCCGCTTTAAAGCAGAGGAGAGTTCTACAGTACAGCAGCGCGGTAGGTCTGGACTGACCGATTCTGACGAACATTTCACCAGAGAGACACAAAGGCAGCCGCTGACTGGGAGCAAGGCTCTTCTTAACAAGAGCCTGCAAGTCCTGGTGAAGGTGCGGGGATCCCAGGGGAAAGCGGGAAACCGAACAGGGGTGGAAGTCTCCTCTGTGTGTCCGACGGTTATTTGGCAGAGTGGGAAAACTGCTAATTTGAGCCCCCCCCCTTTGGCTACTCCGCATTTTTTACAATGTGCTATTGGGGGGTCTTCTCCCTTGGGGACAGCTGGCCATGTTGATGGTCACAGCTGTGTGTGCGTACATGTGTGGGGGGCGTGCAGCTGACGTCTAGAGGGTAGATACTAAACATTCTGTCTCTCAGCACAGGGCAAAGAGCTGGCCCAAAACGCCACAGGTGCCAACGTCGAGAAACCTCCATGTCTGAAGACAGTTACCTTCAGAACACAGATCATCGACACGCTCTAAGACCGCGCTTCACCGCCGTGCACTGAGCCGTCAGCTACGCAGGGCAGGATGCTGTCTGTGCGGAGTACGGGTGTCGGCATAGCACGTCAGACTCACGGGCGGCCTGCGCTGTGCCAGAACGGCTCCACTCACTACGAAGGGGCAAAGGCCAGGCCAAGCTCTGGCTTATGAACGAAATACAAACGCACACGGACAGTAGACGGAAAGCCGGTGTTTCTACTTCTTACTAGGCCGGCACCCTGAACCTGGTTATCTGACACCTCTGAACACCAGTTTCTTCATCAATGGAACGCCCAGCTGCACGGACTGGCGCTAAACAAGAGCTGCTCCCTTCGTCTGGAGGCCGGCAGCAGCAAGTGCCTCCTTTAAACAGGAACAAAATTCTGAGGGAACTATGCCTTTAGGGCAGGGCTCAACGTTTAAAAAAAAAAAAAAAAAGTTTATCATGCTCCTCCCCTGTGCCACCATTTCCCCTACGGGGCTAAATGCTACCATCTCTTCTAGAAGAGCTCCGAGAAACACAGCTGCTGCCTCAAGCACACTGAACGGCCACGCACCGACAGAAAACTCAAGTCCTTTCTTCAGCTGCTGGGTGCATAGTGCACAATGCCATTACTTGTGTTTTTGGCCGCTATACCCAGAGGAACACTTTAATAACAAGCTTTCAGGGGAAGATCCAGGAATCACCAACGCTGTCTTGGGCTGACTGCAGTTTTCCATTCCTGCTCCTACGTCCCTGAGTTGTCAGTTTTAGCTTCCTTGTTACTAACTTCCATGGGCAGTTGGACAAACTGTGTATTTACACCAATGGCATTTCTCTCTCTGGTTTTCCAAGAGCCAGGCCGCGCAGGCCTGTGTTTCCCATGCGCGCGTGTTGGCAGGTGTGCGCGCCACCTCACTGCCAGCCCTGCCCCGTCTGTCTGCGGCAGGGCCCACAGTGGGGACGTGCTCTGCACGGTCCGTCTCTTCAGAAAGCCAGAGTCGTATGTGACGAGAAACAAGTACGTTGTCACATACTCTGTCTCCTTCCTACTTATTACTACACACTTGTCTCCACTGGTAACGGGGTGGATTCTGAGGTCTTCTGCTGTCTCCAAGACACAAAGTTTGAGAACCAGTGGCCTGTCTGATCTCAAGCACAAAAGTAATGGTCTCAAGTTGATGACAATATGCTATTGTTTCGTACCTTTTCCACGAACTGTTTACCTCCTCTGTACCGAACAAACAACAACAAACCAAAAAAGGAAAACTAGTTGAAAAGAAATGTGAATAAACTCAAAACTGGGGTTAGAACCCGTCATTTCCTGTTAAGTGAGTCCAAAGGCTCAACCTTGTTACTACCCTCACACATTTCCTACAGTTCTTGACCCTGGAATCAGCTGTTGAAAAAGGACGACATTTTCTAAGTATGGCTGACCCTGGAACAACATGGGCCGAACTGTACGAGTCCATTTACACACAGATTTTTTACACTACAGCAATGTAAATGTATTTTCTCTGATTTTCTTTCTTTTTCTTTTTTTTTTTTTAAGATTTTATTTATTCAACAGAGATAGAGACAGCCAGCGAGAGAGGGAACACAAGCAGGGGGAGTGGGAGGAAGAAGCAGGCTCATAGCGGAGGAGCCTGATGCGGGGGCTCGATCCCATAACGCCGGGATCATGCCCTGAGCCGAAGGCAGACGCTTAACCGCTGTGCCACCCAGGCGCCCCTTCTCTGATTTTCTTAACTATATTTTCTTTTCCGGGGCTTACTTCATTGTAAGAATACAGTATATAATACATAAAATATATGAAGTATGCGTTAATCAACTATTTGCCAAGAGCTTAATATCAGCTCTGCAGTAGTGGAGAGAGACAAGGTCTGGGTCGAAGAGGTTCGCCTCTGTGAAAGTCACAGTTATAAGGAAGAGGCATTAATCCAACCGCCGCACATCCAAGAGACCATGCAGCGTCCATGCCTTGTGTTTGGCTGAAAGGTGATTAAGTCGGTTTTAGATGAGCTGAAGAGCAGGGCAGACAGAGAGCTCCATACATTGGGTTTGGAGTTTGGGAACCTCTCATGTTGTTTGCACCTAACTGGAGTCACTTCGTAAGTGTACTCATTTTCACATAAGTACCTTCTAGAGCTAATGGCTAGAAACAGAAGCCATACTACCTGAGGTCAGGGGCGCAAAGCGTGCTTGAGTGGGAATGGGTGAGAAAGGGCTCCTTCTAGCCCCGTGAAACTTTTATGAGAATCAGGAAAAGCTGAATGCCAATGGCACAAAATGGCAAGGTGGCCATCACTCTACAGAATCCTTCCACAGAAAAGAGAACACAGCTCTTACGGAAAGATGATTTAGAACTCAAACATCTAATTCTTATCCAGAACGCCAATGCAAAATAATTCCATCTACTGCCTGGTCTACGTAAGCCTAGTTTTAAACCCACACCACCACAGAACTAAGCCACAAAACAAGAACAACTCAAGAAAGCAAGAAATTACCTGAGAAACTCATTAATGCCTTGCTCGCTGAAAGATCCTTTCAGAAGAGCAAATTTCATCTTGCGTGCATTAATGGCTGCCATGGCAGGGTATCCAAACCCTCCAATCCCCAATGCGTTTTCAAGTTCCGACTGGGCTCCAGCTTCGGTCCACAGCCACCTAGAAAAACAGGCTGGTTTTTAGGGTAAAGATCCCTTTCAAATTAGTTGAAATCTAATTAGCAGGTATTAAAAAAAAAAAAAGATTACACTCCAAATATTTTATAGAATGAAATGGAGAAATAAAAAGGAAGTTTACAAACACAATGTATTCTAGATGTGCTCTTAACTACACTTCTCTCTCATATTCCCTAACTGCACCTCCAGAAGTCCCCCAAATCTACAAAATTTTCCTCCCAGCCCCTGAAATATTGTCCACTAAATCTGGTGAATTTTCTGTCTCTATCACCTGAAACTCTGCTAATATTTGGAGGATTATGCACGCTCTCTACAAGTATAACAACTTCTTTGTAGAACTTACTGGTATGTCGTTATATGCAATACCTACAAACACGCTCAGCTGCATTTCTTTACTCCACCGCGACAGCGGGCAAGAGTAAAGGCCGCCGGAAGGCGCTTTTCGGTAGGCACGCAATCCTGAGCTGAACTAAGGGAGGCGGCGCCCGGTCACCTGACACGGACAGCAGGGGCGGGAAGGAGACTGAGAAGCAGAAAGTTCAACAGGAGGCAGACATACTTTGTCTTCAAACTTTGCCTGTATTCGCCCTCACTTGGAAAAGGGTAAGAAAACACACTTCTACTAATGCTTTCTTTCTCTGGCCTTCGAAGCCGTCCCAGAGTTCAGGTAGGTGACTCCGTTTTTGCTTGCTAGTTAGGACCCCAACCACCACTTAAAACAACTGCTATGAGAAAAACGTACACCGTGGCATAGATGAGTGTCTTATAAAGAAGAGACCTGCATTCTTTTCCTTCTGGATGATAATTATTATTTACCTCTCAAATAAAAAAAAAATGCCAAAGAGAAACAGGGACCCATCCTACGGAAAACACGGTGGGAACCAGATACTTCAGGAGCGCGATGCACTCCCAGCCAAATCATACGGGGATAATAACAACTTACCCCCACATTTTCTTTTTGTATTTGTCTGCCAACTTTAGAAGAACTTCTAAGTAAGAATTTCTGCCAGCAGCTCCTGATTTAAACAGACAGAATTTTTTCAAGGTAAAGATAAAGGAGTCCGTCACATCCATCAATTGAGAAAGCATTCTCAGAGCGGGGAGCCCAGAGCAATGGCAAGGGAGCCTCTGTCCATCGTACCAGTATCCAGAATATGGGGCAGCACGGCCACGACACAGAGCTGATGCTCCTCACACGTCTTCTTGGCGATGTCCTCACTGATGATCTGTGGGCCCAGGACACAAGGGGTGATTGGAAGGCCACTGACACAAAACCCAAAGGTCAGCCTGACAATAAAGACTTATCATCACGTTCACTGAAGAGCAAAGCAGTTCGCGAGACTGAGCGACTCCTCCTGAATACGACCGCCTTGTATGCACTGCGGCCCCAGGGACAGCTCTGCTCTGTGCCGGACTTCTGCGATTTGTCCCTAAGCCCTCCCTCTGGGGTGCCAGCGAGGCATTTGCGTGAGTGTGTACAAGCGCGCGTGTGCGCGCGCGTGCACACGCACGCGCGCACACACACACACACACACAGTCTCTGCAATGACGGAGCCTAGGTGTGGCCTGGCTCTGACATTTAATTGTTTAGCCAGACAGATATATACATATTATATATTTATGAGAACTTGAGGCTCTCTGTGCCTCCGTTTCCTCAGGTAAAATGGAGACAAAAGCAGTATTTCCCTCTAAGCATTCATGTGAGAATTAACTGAGAGAAACAGACGTAAAAGAACCAGCACGATGCCTGTCGCACGCTTAGGTGCTCCGCAAATAACAGCTATTACTTGGAGAACGATGACAGCGTGATGGATGCATTCTGTTTTTAAGCAGCTTGGTACACCTGTCCTGAGGGTGTAATTATTTTAGCACTAAAGTTATGAAATGCAGCAATTTATCAGACAGGTTTTCCCCACTTGAAAGCACAACACCACTTTAAAGAGAGTGCTTTAAAACAGAACGGCAAGAGCTCATCTGAAAAGACAAAACAAGTGTCATTACTGCTTCAGTGCCCCCGCCATCAGACTGGACTGGAGTGATGGAAGCGGTTTACCTCCAGCAGCTCAGGAGGCGGGGCATTCTCAGAAAACAAATCCAGGGCTCGGGAGATAATGTCAGATCGTGTCCGCCCCCCATCATAATCCACAGGAGACTCTCCCTTCTGAAAGATCTTGATTGTAGGAAATCCCCTAATCTATTAAAAAGCAAAGACGAGACAAAATCAAATTAACATTTAATAAGAAATAAAATAATCTTTAGGGTTCTAAAACTACCTTATAGGTAATTTAACATAACAATATCCCCAGCCTGCATCAGTGATCAGGGACGAGACATAAAGGTCTGTTAATCAGACGGTTTTAACAGTCTACCTACCAGGCATAGCCAAGTCTTCTTCCAAACTTGCCTATGTACTTAATACAACATATCTGCTCTAGAACAAATGGACCAACTTCAAAAGCAATATTAGCGACTTGTAACAGCCTGGGCAAGCTGAAGACTTGCATTAAGCACAGCAGAAACAGTGAGATATTGGATTAAAAAAAAATAGTCTTGGGTTGAAGACTTTATAGTTTTAACAACCAAGTAATTTAGTTTCATTACAAATGGCCAAGCATCTCCCCTCCCGCCACACAGGGAGGCTTGGAATACTAGATGCAGTAGCAGTTGAAAATACGGCATTATTTCTCAAAGAAATGAGAAGGTACTCTGGAAGACACACTCACCCCGTACCGGCTGGCTAGCAGCTGGTTGACGGTGGCGTCCACGGCTGCGAGCTTCACCTTTCCCTTCGTTTGCTCTCTTACCTCTGTAGCTGCAGCAGCCCATTCTGGCTCGAGGCTACAGAAAAATATTCGCACTTTACTATTTTAACTCTTGGCACAAATACTTAAGCTGATGTGTGCATTTCTGCCCAGTCCACTGAAATCACACTTGGACACATATTGTGTGTGTGTGTGTGTGTGTGTGTGTGAGACACAAAGTGATGCCACCCTTTCACGTTCCCTTCCAGGGCCTTTGTCACTGCCCTCCCCAAATCGGGAGGCTGGCTCCCTGCTCATCTCCAAAAACACGACAGAAGATACTCTTGGCCCTAATACCAATGTGTAACAATCATGTAGAGTCCAGAGTTTTTTTGGAGATCTTGGTGGTTACCTGGGTCTGGGTCGGCTTCTTCAAAGCAAGCAAGGTGACTATACTGAAAGCACCATGACTCAAAGAACTTGGTAAAAAGCGCTTACTTTTTGCAGTGTCCACACCAAGGAGCATAGAATTCAACCATCCAAACATCGTCACTATCAAGAACGTTCTTATCGAAGCTGTCGTCCGTCAGCTCAACCACATCCTTCTTACTTGAACTTTCACTCCTCCCCTGTCACAGGTGACATTAAATATTAAATTACGCATGGCCAGAAAGCACACTACTCCTGTTCTAAATGACTTATTTGACAATCTCACCCACATCTTAACAAAGTTTGCAGCTTTTCTTTCAAGTAAAAACTATTTTACTCAGATTGGGGACATTCCTTATTAGTATTTTCTCATATTAAGCAGTGTTTACCGTCAGTCACCACTACCTACAGTGTAAGCTATCACACGCACCTAAATTCTATCATCTGCTGTTTTGTTAAGAGAAACCCCACGTGGTTCACAGAACCACCCAGTGATCCTACTCTAATTCAGACTGGCCACAGCTGCTCATTCATTCCAGGATGTTAAACATACCACAGTTGCTACCTTCCCATAAAGTCCCTACCATTCAAGAGAGCTAAATATAACACTGCACCCTTTTTTCAAAGAATTTTCTTTTATTAAAGTTTTATTTAAAGTCCTCTCTATACCCAATGTGGGAATCAAACTCACAACCCCAGGATCAAGAGTCGCACGCTCCTCCGACCGAACCAGCCGGGTGCCCCAAAGAATTTTCTTGAATACCAAAGCTCAGAAGCAGTCAGTTCTGTTTACTGCTTTCTGGTGCCTGGGCCAAAAGCCATGGAGGTAGGGGAGACAACTGTGCCCATTAAATGTCAGAGTTTGAAATAAAAGGCAAGAGCGTGGAATCTCTGGGTAAGTTCTTCGTCTGTGTAAGGAAGCTAGTTTTACTGGTCTCTTAAAGAGTCAAGGGCCATTTTATCTCTACCTGTAAGAATGTAATGCCTCTTCCCAAGAACATAAGTACATCATGGTTAAACATCACATCTCATACATGGGCATCTAAAATACCAATCTACGGAACAAGAACTTTTCTCTTCTTCCCTGTCATTTATATAGAATTTTCCAGGACTTGAGGCTGACTGCCAGATATAGGCCAAGGGATCATTCAAATTTCATCTGTCTTTGCCCAAAGCCCATCTGGTCTCTTTCTCTCTCTACTCCGAACTACAGAGGCCGTAGGATCCCAGAGCCCGGCTCCCCTGGCCTGGAGCTCTTTCTCTGTCTACAGCCCAAATTCTTCCACTTTAGCGCTGGGCCGAGGAAACCCATCTGTGGCCTGGTTTTTGGCCTACAGTTTTGACAAGATGCCCTGGGACTAGTGACTTCTGAGGGGGGCAAATGAAAAGGATAGTTGGCTGACTCCCTCTGGCATCAACTGATCTAACCTCATATTATTTTTTTAACTGAAAGTTCACTAATCTACAATAGCAGTGACTTAAAAAAAAAAAAATCTATCCTCTTACAAGGAGTCCATATTCTGGCATCAGAATCATCACACACATTAAAGATTAACATTGCATAGCCTTACTTGCTTTCCAGAACTATATCCGCCACCCCTCCCCCCAAGGCGATCCTTGACGAGCTGGCGCAGGGCACTGAGGGCAGCATCTACAATGGCTTCACCGGTTCTGCCACCTACAGGGAGACAAAGGACAATGAGATGGACAGGTGGTGGTGAGCTGTGTGCCTGCAGGACACTACCTACATCTGTCAGCTTTATCAGATATTTGAACAGACCCAACAGTACACGCGTGTATTTAACACAGAGCCAAGTTCTCCCTACAGTGCATTTTGCACTAGACTTTTCACTGGGAAAACCAAATCCCCTTCTTCAGTTTTAGGTTATTAGTGTGAACAAGAGCATCCTTCTGCTCCCCTAGCAATACCGTCTACAGGGAAGAGTAACTCACAAACGTTTACGGAACGTGCAATACGTACATGGATGAGGAAGAAACGTATTATCTAGCTAAGAAAGCAGAGAACGTTTCTAAATACAAATTACCAGCTGAGAATAATAGAAGAAACTATTTCCATGATAATGGAGAGAAAAAAGATGTGGAAAAAGTAGGATACGAAGCGTCTGAAGCCACATAACTGGAAAGCAATCCAGGCCTCTTTTTTCTACCTTGCTTACAACACAGTTATCTTAGGCTTTGTTAGGTTCTCTAGCTGAATTTAATCTGAATCCAAGAAGTAACAAACCCTGTAACTGAAACTCAATCATGACAACAGCCTTTGGAAATTTAACCAAAAACTATATACTCAAGAAAAAGTCACAGGGCTATTAACGGACTCAGAAATGTGCAGAGAATATAGGCCATGAGGCTATCTTCAGAGTTCAAAGGCAAAACTCTAATAAAATCTCTTTGGAAAATTTCATATTTTTTAAAAAATAGTTTCTTATCAAAGTGCCAAGGAAGAGAGAAAAACGTCTGAGAACACTTTCAGACCTGATGTTAGAAAGAATGTACAGTACAGTAACACTCCGAATATGTTCGAATCATGTCGTTCTGCGGCCCTGGCCGACACTTCCTAACACAGAAGGGCAAGCCCTGCACATCACACAGCCTTCTGTTCCTTCTCTATCTCCACATGCCTCCATCCTCTGAACCACGCCCCTTCCAGCCATCTACCTGGAAATACACCAAAATAAGAGATGTACTAGCCAGAAAGAGAGGGTTTTCTCACTCCAGACCAAGAGTTGGTGAACTCTCTGTGAAGGGCCAAACAGTACTGATTTTCAGCTGGGCAGGCCTTTACGTCTGTTGCAGCTACTCAATGCTGCCATTTCAGTGTGAAATCAACTACAGACAGTATGAAAACAGGTGTGACTGTGCTTTGAAAAACTTTATTTACAAAAACAAACAGGCCCTTGCTCCTCATTTTTACCTACCGGCTCAAATTAAAATCCCAACCAGGGGAATGGAATAGTTAGGAAAAGTCCTTACCCTGATAATCTTCTGGTCTGTTTTTGTTGGAGCCAAAAATCTTAATGGTGGGAAACCCCTGAACGCCGTACTGGCCTCCTAGAGACTGATGTTTATCTGCGTCAACTGCACCAACTTTTACAACATCCTGGGAAGACATGAAAGTATTATCGATTTTTCTTTCAACTGGAGCAGATTCCACAAAACCCACCATTTGATTCTTGCAGACTCAGGGACAAGATACTAAAGGGCAGGGTTAGGTTTATACACAGAATAAATGAGGGCTTTAGCCTGGAAAATCATTTCTACATGGGATGATGGGTGAAATGTAAATCAGCCCTGGGGGGGACCTCTGCAGCTCCCAGAATTACCGTGACAGTCTGGAAAACTGAATTAACAAAAACAGACAAGGTAAAAATTAAATGCTTATTATCCCTTTGCTCCCTATATGATTCTGGCACCAGAACAAGGGTTCTGAGCTTCAATATGCAAATTAACGTCCTATCCTACATTAAGCCCAGTTGCATACTTATTTATACATTCACACCTTAGAAACTTACTTTTAATGCAGTTGCCACTTTCTTCCATTCTGGTGTCAACCTCTGGCAGTGGCCACACCTTTTAGGAGATGAGAACACAAGGCAACAATTAATGTCTTTGATCCCCAATTCAAAAATACTGCACCAGGGGCACCTGGGTGGCTCAGCTCAGGTCATGATCTGGGGTCCTGGGATCAAGCTCCAAGTCAGGCTCTCTGCTCAGCAGGGAGCCTGCTTCTCCCTCTCCTTCTGCTGCTCCCCCTGCTGGTGCTGTCAAATAAATAAATAAAATCTTAAAAAAAAAAAAAACACGCCACCAACAGTCTACTGAGGGACTTGCACAGGGTGGGTGCTTGCAGGGAGTACATGCACTAATAAAACCTGAGCAGTGACGAGAAGGAACTCACCATTTTAAGGCTTTACTGTAATCCTTTTTCATATACTAATTTAAAAAGTTTCCAAATTCCTGTTTAACTAAATTATATTTAAAGAGTTTAAACTGTCATTTGTAACTCTATCCCTGGGTAGGAACTTCAGCATTTATCTGGTCAAGGGTACCTCAATGTGTGCTCTGAGTTATAAGGCTAGGCAAAATGCAGATTCTTGGGCCCCATGAAATCAGAACGCCTAGAGAAGGGGTTCAGGAACCCACATTTTAGTAAGATCAACTAGTGATCCTGAAGCCCATTTAGGTTTGATATTCCCTGATCTAGTCCAACCTCTTCATTCTATAAACGAGGCATCTGTACTAGAGCCTAAATCTCAATGCTCTTTGGCTCCCACAGCAGCATGTGGAGCTAAAAACGTCCATGTAATCCCAAATCTGTAAGCCTAGCAAGCTGAGAAGTACTGGATCCCACAAGGTGGTGATAAAAGAGCAAGAGCAAGGGTGTCTGGGTGGCTCAGTTGTTAAGCATCTGCCTTCGGCTCAGGGTGTGATTCCCAGCGTTCTGGGACCGAGCCCCACATCAGGCTTCTCTGCTGGGAGCCTGCTTCTTCCTCTCCCACTCCCCCTGCTTGTGTTCCCTCTCTTGCTGGCTGTCTCTCTCTCTGTGTCAAATAAATAAATAAAATCTTAAAAAAAAAAAAAAAAGGGCAAGAGCAAGCAAGAGAGAGAGATGAGAACACAAGGAAAAACAACTTTAATCTCTTAGGGAACAGTATTTGAAATAAATTACTGAAACAAAACATATACAGATGAGTGCTTTTAAAAAGTCATATATACACAAACCTGTTACATTTATACCATTTATCGAGGTTGTAGACGTTCTACTGTTCTTTTTCACGGCTGAATAACATCCATCGTATGAAGATACCGTAGCCAGTTTACCCATAGGTGATTAGTTGTTGTTTTTTAATAAAATCAAGTCTCCTAACTAGATTTCTAAGGAACTAATGAGCAAATGCCATTTCATTTCATCGGCACAATGCTGAAGCCAGGCCTTGTCATCTTCATCTCACGGATGAGGACACAAAGGCAGCCAAGTTAGGAAACCTGTCCACTATCACACAGTCGTCTGGTGACAGGTGTCTGTGACTCCAGGTCCCACGTTCTTAATCACTATATATTACCACCTTCCACAGGGGGCCAAAGCTATATTTTAAAAGTCAGGATTTTTGGGGAAATGTCCTGGAATGCTGGTTCTACAGACTTGTATCAAGTATCTTTGCTATCCACGTGAGCTACTTAGAGGTCCAGGAGTCAACATTTTATAGGACCTTGTGCCTCTTTAATTTCAGTTTACTCTATGAAAGGACTCATATCAGAGATGGTCAGAGTGTACATTCCCTTTAATTTCAATATGAAGCATAGCGAAGACAGATCAAAATGTCATATAAATCTAAATATGGCACATCTTTAACCCAAGGGTTTCTGACTTGCGGTCCACAGATCCCAAAGGGTTCGTGGATAAAAATCCAGGGGCTCCAGGAACTACTGATGGAGGGGTGGGGAGATGAACACCTCTATTTTGCTAACTTGTAATGGAAATGAAGGCTTTCCTTCAATGGTGAACATTCACAACACACCACTTGTCACAAATGAAAACTCACAGCTACTCTCAGATCACTACCACAGCTGCACACTTCTCTTCCAACCTCGTTTATGCTCATCACTGCTTCACCATTATGTTGTCAAGATGTTAGAGCTGCTGCTGATCTTGGTATTTACCGTCCCAGTGAACAAGTACTATATAACCACATCAAGACTTATTTTAACATTTCGGTAATGTTATTTCAATATTTTAGGTTCCCTCTGTGCCTCTATATGCTTTTACACATGGAAAAGGAAAACCTTTATTTTGGAAAGAATTCAAAGCCTTCACCAAGCTGCCAAGATCAAACACAAGAAGAGGGGAAAAACACCTGCTCTAATGAGACCTCCTGTTCCCCAGAACATTAGGAAACAAAACTGCTATGTAACAGTAACCATTAACTACAGGGTCCAGATCCAGCCTTCTCAATGATTATTTGGTTTAGTTTCAGAATGTGGTATATTCTCTTATATCGTAGCTCCCCAAAACAATGTCAATTACTCATACTATAAATGATTTAAAAAAAGATCTAACTTGTAAAAATTGCATACAAAGGCATTCAACAATATAAAGTTTGTACAATTACTATTTGTATATTTACTAATACGAATAAACTAACCCATACAGAATGCTCATTTGGATTTAACAAAGAAAAGAGAAGCTATAAAAAAAAATAATAAAGGCATTCAGATGAATAGTATTCACAGTGTGACAGCATTAAAGTAGAGGGTTTTACCTTCATTTGCTGCACTGAATATTAAGTGAAATAGTCCATGAGGACTGATAATGAGTTTCCAAAACTCAGTTTCATGGTCTTGCAAAGGAAAAAATTAAAGCAATAAAGGAAAATCTTTCATCAGACATATCCTAAAATGCACCCATTCAGGTAAAAGGAATCTGCAAGAATTTCATTTACTACCCCCCTATGTGAGCGTAGGGAGCGCAGCTCACACCTAAAAGGACTTCCTGAGGTCATTTGCAGGACACAGCTGACTGGGACTCAGGTCTCCTCTGGGTACTCGGGGCCTGCTAGATTACAGAAGTAGCAGTCTCCTGCACATTTTGCAGTTTCCATTCATCTGTTCTACACTTCCATTTGTTGGGTTTTTGTTTTGTTTGCATTATATGCTTACCTACATAAACAATGAGTGCAATACTGTACTTTGACTATGTATACTCGAGCACCATTAACTTCAACGATAATTACATCTTTACTCCCCAAGGGTTTTTTTTCCAGCAATGCATATAAGGCAAGAGAAGAATTTTTAATAACATATTTCTGGAAGCAACTCTCTTCAAGAAACAGAATGGAATCAATCACTAGTTCTTCCCTTTCCTGTGTCCAATATTCTTTCAGCATAAATGAGTTTCCCTTCCATCAAGATCCTACTTACCTCATCATTGAAATATACCTCCTTAAAATGATAAGAAAGATTTTCTTTTGTTCTTTTTTGCAACAAATTAGCCACTTTAACCATTTTTTTCCAGTGGACTCAATCTCCATGGCCTTTAACTGACAACACTTCAGGGTGTCTCCCATTTCCCTCTCTACTTCTTTTAAACAAGCAGTAAGCTAGGTAAACTAGATGACTGAATAAAATCACACTTTCATATAATATTTTTCCTAATTTTATGAAGTACCATCCAAACCCACAACGGCTTTGTACTTACCATGGAGCATAGAATTCTACAAGCCACAAGCTATCACTCTGAATAACTTCTCGGTTGAAATTTGTTGGAGTTAGTTCAATCACATCATCGCTGGAGGAATAGAGACCATTCGCTGCCAGGAAGAAGGTGCAGCTCATGAGACCTGCAGGAATGACACGAAGCACAGCATGAGCAAAAGGGTTCACGCTCTGGCAGCAAACTCGGCAACGGGAGTCTTCTCCAATTGCCCAACGTCCTCCCGGGTCAGGGTCCTTCTGACCCCCAGCAGACACCCCTGCTTGTTGCTCTTGTGGCCCCTGGAATCTCACTCCCCCTGGTGCAGACCACAGCAAGTAGGACACAGAGGCCACACTCTCATCTCTTGAGCTGCAAATGGGAAAAGATTTCTTACCTCGTGCCTATGCACCAACATCTTCATTCTTCACAATCACCCTGTGAGATAATACCACTACTGCCATTTTATGGGCGAGGACACTGAAAAGTTGAGAGGTTACCCTGTGACCCTGGGCAATCCACACAGCATTTATCTCTTGTGTCATGCAGCTGCAATATTAGCACACTACCTTTATTACTTTCTTTTGAAGGAAAAATCATTTATTTCCTCTACTAAACTGGGACTCTATCAAGGGCAATCATTGCTTTTATAAATATATTTACTTCTGCTAACACTATTCATGGCACTCAGGAGGCACTTGCAAGGCTGTTGGAGGAGCTTACAAAGAATTTTCACATAAATGTTATAAAGCGGGCATGGAGTCTTGTCGTATTATTAATAGCACAGTCAGCCACACTGTGGCTACTCTAGGAACTGAGATGCAATTTTTAACAAATTATATAGGAAAACAAGTTCTGAACTTACTTATGAATATTTTAAGAACTCAGAAGTTTTTTGAATTGGTAGCGCTATCAAAATTCCACCTCCCCCTTTTAAATACATATAGGACTTTGTTTTCCAATTGCATTGCATCTAATACCTCCAGAACAATGCTTAATCATGGATTGTTCTTGACTTTCATGTTTTCTCATTTGCTAGCTTTTGGGCTGCAACATAAAACTTTATGATATTAGAGAAATTCCTGTTACTTTCTTTTTAGCACCTATGAAGATCATATAATTTCTTTCATTTCATCTACTGCCGTACCGAACTGTGAAAGTGACCTGTCCTCTAAGGCCGTGTGTGCATACACCGTCTTTGCCGTATTTTCACCAGGCCTTGTAGATAGAATTTGGAAGATTTCAAATGGAGCTTTTTAAAATAACCCATTGGTAAATTTCTTCTGGAAGGAGTGTACACCAATGTTAACTGTTCCGTTGCCAAATCTTCCACCTTCTACTTACATACTACTTTCAATTTTCAAATTGCTCTCAAATACATTAGAACATTTGGTTTTTCACAGCATTACTAACTACAGAGCAGGAATAATCCCTCTTTTGTAAATAAGGAAACAAAGGCACGTCTAGTGGCCCATCTGTGGTCTTTGACTTCTATTTCCAAGTTCTTCCCATTAAGTCACTGTTGTCTCTGTAGTGCTCAGGATAAAATGGTTCAGTAGGTCATGGTCATGAACAAACAATGTAATTTTATTGTTCAAGAATACTGCATCTGGGGGTGCCTGGGTGGCACAGTCGTTAAGCGTCTGCCTTCAGCTCAGGGCGTGATCCCAGCGTTCTGGGATCGAGCCCCACATCAGGCTCCTCTACTATGAGCCTGCTTCTTCCTCTCCCACTCCCCCTGCTTGTGTTCCCTCTCTCGCTGGCTGGCTATGTCAAATTAATAAATAAAATCTTATCAAAAAAAAAAAAAAGAATACTGCATCTGAGGGGTGCCTGGCTGGCTCAGTCAGCAGACCAGAGCATGCAACTCTCAATCTCAGGGACATGAGTTCAAGCCCCACATTGGGCATGGAGAAGAAACGAAAGAAAAAAAAGAAAAGAAAAGACAAGAAGAAAGGAAGAAAGGAAAGAAAGGAAGGAAAGGAAGGGAAAGGAAGGGAAAGGAAGGGAAAGGAAGGGAAAGGAAGGGAAAGGAAGGGAAAGGAAGGGAAAAAGGGAAAGGAAAGGAAAGGAAAGGAAAGGAAAGGGAAAGGAAAGGAAAGGAAAGGAAAGGAAAGGAAAGGGAAGAAGGAAGGAAGGAAGGAAGGAAGGAAGAAAGAAAAGAAAAGAAAAGAAAAAAGAAAAGAAAAAAAGAAAGAAAGAAAGAATAATATTGCATCTGAATTATAGATATGGCTAATACTGTAGGAATTTATGAAAATAAAACTGTGGACTTTATTAAGGGTGACATGAAAGGTTATCATGCAGTGGGTTATGACCAGATTTGCTTTCTAGAGGGTTTTCTGGCTGCAATGTGGACAGTGGATGGGGAAACTACCAGGAGAGTGCTGTCACCCAAATCCAGGGAAAGATGGAATGGGCAACAGTAAGACACGCTACTGGGAGATCAACTAGGAGACTGAAAACTAACTGCTGGATTTAATGACAGATCCCTAGGGCCCAGGACAGTTGTGGTGGAGTAGTGAAAATAAGCAGCAGCCAATCTGCAAAATACTGGACAGAGTAGGAGGGAACAAGTTGATGAAAACGCATAAGGCTTTAAAACAAATCTTCTTATAGGGGCGCCTGGGTGGCACAGCGGTTAAGCGTCTGCCTTCGGCTCAGGGCGTGATCCCGGCGTTATGGGATCGAGCCCCACATCAGGCTCCTCTGCTATGAGCCTGCTTCTTCCTCTCCCACTCCCCTGCTGTGTTCCCTCTCTCGCTGGCTGTCTCTATCTCTGTCACATAAATAAATAAAATCTTTAAAAAACAAAAACAAAAACAAATATTCTTATAAAGAGCACAAGCAAGCAAGCAAATGTGGGGTAGAAAGAAGGATTCTTCTTAAATCTGAGCATGAAGGGAAAAAATATGGGGAGTGGGAGGAATAATGAAACAAATAGAGGAATAATGAAACAAAATGCCTGGAATGAAACAAAATAATGAAAGTAGAGGAATAATGAAACAAAATGCCTGGAATCAGGAAGGGAGGGAACCAGAGTCAGTGACATGGGCAGCCTGGGAGAGGATGACCTCCTTTTCTACTTTGAGAGGTGGGGAAGGGTGCATATGGTTGGAGATCAGGCTATCCAAAGTGGGGCTCTCTCAATAAATGCTGCTGTCCGATACGGTAGCCACTTGCCACATGTGGCTGCCTCAACGTGTACTGATGGTATAAAAAGCATTAATTTCTGAAGACTTGGTAGGGAGGAAAAAGTATCTTATTAGTATTTTTGATATTGATTACATGCTAAAAAGATATTTTATATACACTGAGGAAATATATATTAAAATTAATTCCACCTGTTTCTTTTTACCTTTTTAAACAAGGCTACTAGAATATTTAAAATTAGATATAAAGTTTGCATTCTTTTTACTGGATTGTGCTGCTCAATAGTCTTTTTGTTGCTGCAGGAAAGGTTAAGTGGAGTTTGACATATTTAACAAAGCAAGTAAATTAAGAACCCAAGCAGAGAGTCCTAACTCTGAATAAGCTTAGAACTTAAGACTGGTCCTGGAAAAATCCTCCATGGAGTTCTACTTTCTAAAATTTATCATTTTTTGTAAAATCAACATGAATTGATACCTGTTCAATCCATTGAGCTCACTGTGGAATTTTTGAAAATGCAAACGAAAACCCATCAACAGTTCCAGTAGAATGGGCAATATTTTGGTGACCATTCTTACTGAACTCTCTATGCAATTTAGAGTTCTAAAACTTTATTACTGTATTTATACACATGTGCTCTTACTATACATTCCTCTCTGTAACCTTTTTTCACTCAAAATGAGTTACGTTTTCTATGTAATTATGGATTCCTTATCACCCTTGCCCCCTATATAGCCATTCTTAATGGCTCTAACATGTTGCCAATCGATCCCTAACAGAATTTATTTCCAATTTGTCATCACTATTAACAGACTAACGCTGAAAATTCTTACACTTTCCTTCCCCCTCAAATATATAAGTATTTCCTTAAGAGATAATCTTACAGGGGGGATGGGGGAATAGCTAATATTTTGATATATGGATCTGTCCAACTACTCTCCAGAAACTGACATGTTAATTATGCATGATGCTTAAATGACACTACATACCAGGCACCGTCTAAATAACTAAGACATATTAACTCATTTTAAGAACTCTATGTGGTATGTATCATCACGTCCATTTTTAGACCAGGAAATGGAGCCACAGAAAGGGTAACTTGCCTAAGGCCACATCATTAGAGAGATAGAACATGGTTATGTAATCCAAATTTTTAACCAAAGGACTGGAGACGGCATTAGTATAATCCCAAGGAGGGTCATTAGGTAGATTGTAGCAGAATTTTCTGGGTTTTTTTCCCTTCTCCTGTCAATCAGGTACAGCAGGCTGTTACAAGCAGGCTGGAGTCACCTAAGGGACAGACGGACCATGATTTTTACCTCAGGAATGTGCTTCCTTTCCATACAAAGATGGTCATGATATCAGTATAACATGGGCTTGGGCTTTTTTTTTTTTTTCCTGGTCATGTTGTTGGAGTTCTTATTTGCCTTTAAATTTTGCCTAATTCTCATAAGAGCCTCCCCTTTCTTATAAATGGCTCTCCACTAGAAATGTCTTGATAATAAAGATATGAATTCCTTAAAAGGCAGTATGACCTAGTAGGGTTAGAAAGAAATTGAATATTCAGAAAAACATTAAAAGATGTATAAATTCCAACAGCATGAAAAGAGCCAGTAACTACCCCCTATGAAAACCCTCAAGGAAACAAATAAAAAACCCTGGGCCACTTAAGATGATAAAATAGGTCAATCGCGACTAATACTGTTCTGTTTCTGAAATTCACATCGCAGTTCCACTCACTGATAATGAGCACCAATGGGAAATTGGAACATCCGAGTGTCTAGAATCTATGTGAGCAGATGGTTTTGCCATCTGTGGCTCCCCATTATTCCTCCACAGTAGTGAAGCATGTTATAAATCCACATCAGCAACATGTCTGTCCCACACCTGCTAGCAAGAGTACATGATCCCAAAACAGTCATCTAGAAACTAAGAGGGCTCCCCAAAAGGTTGATTACATTTATTCAAATAATGAGTTAATTGATAGAATCAGACTTTTTCAGCGGAGTCTGAATTCACCCGAGGAAAACTAAACAGAGACTGGAATCTCTTCTCGGTCGTACAGCAAATCTTTATATCTCGCTTACCCTCTTGAGACCTATATGAATTCATTCATCCCGACAACAACCCAGAGTAGGAGTACTAGCCCAGAGTGGTTAAGTAAATTGCTCCGGGTCACACAGCTAGTAAATGCAGGGGCGGGCGGGGGCTCTAGTCTGGATCCAGAGCGTTCCCTTAACGCCGATAGGACCGCCCGGGCTGGGTGGGACCAAGGGAAGCCAGAGAAGGGACGGGATCATCCTCAGCCTCACTCACTGTAGTTTCTAAAACAGGCATTTACATAATTCATGGAAGTCTGCGTTCCATGTAGTTTTTGAAAGTTCAACCACATTTAACGTGCTTTTGGAAGGCACCGTTCCCTATCTCAGGCAACTCTTCGGCCTGATTCCAGGGCTGGGTTCTGGTATTTCAGTTCTTCTCATTAATGGGAATTCCATAGAACAGGTGGTGAGCCCGTGGCTGTGCCGTACGCACGCCAGCGTCAGGACAGCGGGCCCAGAACAAGGGAGCCCTGGCCCTGACCCTGAGGTCGCCCCCGGCCCCAACCTCCGCCAGGGATCAAGGTGTTTGCGCGGCTCCCACGCAGCTCCGGCCTTCGCTCCTGCCCGGCCCGCCGCGGCCCCTCCGCCCTGGGTTCGCGCCCAGCCTCGGGGCTCCCCGTCCCCGCCGCGCCACGCTCCCCTGGGTGGGCTGCCAGAGCCCCGCCGACATGCCTCCCCGCCGCACGCGCCCGGAATCCGGCAGGGCCCCGAACCCCCGCCGGCCGGGCTCGCCATCCCCCACCCCAGCTCCGGCCAAGGCCGCACGCCCGGCCCCGCCGGGACCTCCCAGGCGGCCCCCCGAGACGAGGAGGCCGGCGCCTACCCAGCACCAGGTGAGCCATGCCGAGCGCCCGGGCCGCCGTGTAGTCCCGCCGTCGCCTGAGCCCCGCACGCCGCGCCCCGCCGCCCCACGTCCCGCCCTCGGCCCGTGAGGCAGGAGCCCGGCGGCGCGGCGAGGACCGACCGGAAGGCGCTCGCCAAGCCGTGGCTGCGGTTCATTGGTCCTGGCTAGTTTCGCTCATTCGCATAGCCAATGGGAGGCGGCCGGGTAGAGGTTCCCGGTTTGATTTTTTTATTGGGGGCGGAGCGAGCGGCGGAAGGAGGGACTTACTGGGGGCGGGGCGGGCCAACCTCGCCTTGCTCCGTGGCCCCCAGATCCCCGAACCCCGGCCTGGGCTTTTGCACTTCCCCTCCCTCGGGTAGAGTCCGGTGTTTGGTTCTTGTTATCTTGGGGTCTTTATTCTCTCTTCCTCTCCCTGGCCTCTAATGAGCCCTTTCCAGCCCTCACTCATCCCTTGCTCCCTCCACTCCCCACCCCTTACCTTCTTTGTCTCCAGGGAGGATAACTTTTTTTTAGGCCCTCAGTACATCTAGGCCCCTATTAAGTGACATATTAATTTTTCTTTTCTAATCTTTCTCGTCTACCGGATGAGTATTCAGTGAAACGCTTGCTAAGCACGTACTGTATATACCATAATTGAACACGTATTTATTTTGTTGAATTACTTTGAAAGTTCCCACGTCCAGGGCACTTGACTACAAAACCTTTTCACTGATAGATCAGGTTCTCTGTGGAAGCCTGTGGGGCTTCAGCTTCCGAGCTCCTCAGTACAGGGGTTCCTTCCTTGCCCTGCGAGGGGGCCTTGGCAATGCAATCAGCGGTCATGTGTTTTGCAAAATTTTCGAAAGTAAAATATTTTAAGTGTAGCAGGCTAAGATATCGTATCTTTCCACTCTGATGTCTCGTCCTGCGTTTGGAGTGGGCTTGAGCATTTGATTTTTGTGTTAGTATTGGTTTATTTCTCTGTAGTGCTTAATGCGTAGGACAGCTCCGATTCTGGCCAAAGCATTTAGCATTCAGTGGAGTCCCGGAGGGGAGAGGGCCTGTAGCGCTTCCTGGGGAAAGTGGCCCTAGAGCTGAATCTGAAAGATTTGCCAGGGGAACAGAGAAAGTCATCCAGGCACAGGAAGCTAAGGGAGTGAAGAAGGCCCAGCAGGGTCAACTGACCCCAAGCAGAGGAAGCTGGCAGCAAGCTCCAGATGATGGGCTGGTGCAGGGGGATGGGGAGAGGGGCTGTGTGGCATCTTGAGCTCTCCAGCTCCTTCCAGCACCACGGCCCTGTGGATCCCTGATTTTTGATTCTCCAAGATCTCTCTGGGTTTACTGATGACATTGTAAAATCAAAGATTTGGTGTATCAAGGTAATCAGTGGTGGCCTCTCAAACAAACGGCCCTAAAATCTGGGTGGCCTACACCATAATGCTTTGTTTTTTGCTCTCTCTGGAAAGGAGCTTTCCATGTGGTGACTCAGGGATTCTGGCTTCTCCCATCTTACCATGCCACCATCTTCTACAGCATGCCCTCTCAGCATGGGAGATATTACCCCTAAGGGGGCAAAATTGGTTCTTGGGAGAGGCTGCTGAAAAAAATCTTAGATATTACAAGGGTTACAATACATAAACAGATATACAGTCTATCTGTGTTTTTCAAATTTCATGGGATAGAGGGATTTAGGGGAAAAAATGTCTAAAAACTCTCCTTAGGAGGATGATAACAAGAAAAAAAAAGATCAAGATACACTGTTCTAGAACAGGACTGCCCAATGGAAATAAAATGTCAGCCACAACCACATGCGAAATTTAAAAATTTCTAGTAACCAGTGGCTCAGTTGGTTAGGTGTCTGCCTTCAGCTCAGGTCATGATCCCAGGGTCCTGGGATCAAGTCCCTCCTCGGGCTCCCTGCTCAGCAGAGAACCTGCTTCTCCCTCTGCCTGCCTGCTCCCCCTGCTTGTGTGCTCTCTCTCTGATAAATTAATAAAATCTTAAAAAAATATTTCTAGTAGCCACATGAAAAAAGTAAAAAGAACACCTGAAACCAATATAACACTGTATGTTAACTAAACTGGAATTAAAATTAAAAATTAAAAAAAACCCCAAAGAGATTAAACTTAATAATATAGTTTAACCCAAAATATCCCCAATGTTATCATTTCAACATATAATCATATAAAAATGATTAATGAGCTGTTTTACTTTTTTTTCATGCCCACTCTTTGAAACTCAGAAAACATTTTATGCTTACAGCACATCTCAGGTTAGACTAGCCACATTTCAAGTGGTCAATAACCACATCTAGCTAGTGGCTTCTCTATTGGACAGCACAGTTCTAGAACCTCCTTCCAGTGCTTGATTGGTTCTTCTGCGTTTGAGTGACCGAAGAGCAAAGCAGGAACAAGCTAGCTATGCATCTAAGGCCTCGTGTGTCCTGGAGGCTGTGGGGAGAACAGAAGAATATAGAGAACAGAAGAATATAGAGAACACAGATTCAGGCATCAGAAGATGGCTTTATCATTATCATCTAGAATATTCTCTCTCTTCTTAAACAAAGGCTTAAATGTGTTCACTGTTCACTCATTCACTCATCCCATCCTTCACTCATTCGCTTGATGAGTATTTATTGAATGCCCATTTATTTCAGGCCCGGTGCTAGGTTCCAGGGGTTACTTACAGTGATTAATAGATGTTCCCGGCTTGTGTAGACACTCACAGTCCAATGGAGGCAGGTCAGTAAAAAGCTACAGTGAAGGGATAGACAGAAAGTTCCAAGGGATCACATGGTAAGCAAGCAGTTTGTTCTGCTTGAGGGAGTCTGATGTTTAAGAGGCTTCCTGGGGTGGCAGGAAGGCTGGAGGGGGTGTGCCAGGCAAGGGTGGGCTTGTGAACAAAGGCACAGAAGTAGAAAAGCGCGTGGTGTGCAGTCAATCTCGGGCAGCCGTCCGTCCGTAGCAGGGCCGTTGAGACCAGTCTCAAAAGCTACACTAAGCCACAGAGACAGTGAACACAGCAGGTCGCTTTTCTTTTAGCAACACTGGGTTTTAGGGGAAAAAAATCAAAACGTTTTACGTGACTAGATTTCCGGAATTCTAGAACTTTGGGTGCATATTCGGTGTTGCTCGTTAGGTGCTTGGTAAATAAGAACGGAGTGTTCCAGAGTTGGGTGACCAAGATTTAAGACAATTCCAGAAAGTCCCATTGGCCTTGGCAGGAAGCTGAACCAGTCAAGCTCCAGCTCCGGGCCATGGTTTCCGGAAAAGACTGAAGGGGCAACAATAATATTTTCTGAAGTACAGCAGGCTCCCCCTCAATGTCTTGGACACCAACCAGAAAAGAATAAACCAGAGGATTTAAGGAGGAGGAAAGGACAGCCCAGGACCTTAACTTTTTCTCCCCTAGGTCAATGAACAGAATTAGTAACTCAGATTTCCACCACATTTCATATAATTAATAATAACAATAAATAAAACATGATAACTTTACATGTCCTTCCCCAGATTTTTTAAAGCAGGGTAGGGAGTGGAGATGTTGAAGAATAAACTGGAAATTTCTTTTTCTTCTTTTTCCCTATCATTTCCACCCTCCCCCAGCTGGGTTACTCCGGTTGCTGCTTGTCTCCCCTTGTCCCTCACCCTGACTTCCGAAGGCACCCCTTCCATCCAGAAAGGAGAGGAGACAGAGGCAGATGGGGCTGGGTTAGAATGGGTACAGTGGGGGGACACTGGCATGGTCGTTATATTTGCTCAGAAGTGAATGAAATGAAAGCCCTGAGGAAAGAACTGGATTATCGCCTGAGCCTGCCTCCCCTGACACCAGCAGAAGTTTTTACCAGTCCAGGAAGGAGGAGAAAGGTGTTCCAGGCAGAGGGCATGGCCTGAACAAAGGCACGGAGGTGTGGAAGCTCATGGCCTTATCTCTCAGATGCTGGATTTTTTTCTTAAAACCGGCACATCCTCTAATCACAGTTATTACACGCTGGACACTTCCCGTGTACCAGGCATGATGCAAAGCTCGTGAACTTTAGTGACTTACGGAATCGGCACACAAATGAGTCTATCTACCCTTTTCGTCTTTTATGGCTCTGTTTCAATTTCAAGTCTTCAGAGGTCTTCCCTGAGCACACCCTGTAACGTCGGTACCGCACCCCTGGCCCCCATGGTTTTCATTGCAGCCCCTTGCTTTTCCCCTTAGAGTTTCTCACGGCCCCTCCTAACAAGTTACCACTGACTTAGTGCCTTCGACGATGCAAATTTTTTATCTCACGGTTCTGTAGGTTAGAAGTGCAACACAGGTCTCACTGGGCAGCAGTCAAGGGTTTGTCTGGGCTGGCCTCCATCCTGGAGGCTCCCGGCGAGCATCTGCTTCCTTCCAGCTTCTAGAATGGCCCGCATTCCTTGCCTCGTGGCCCCTCCTCCATCTGCAGAGCCACCGATTATACCCAGCTGAGTCCTTTTCATGTCCCATCTCTCTGTTTTCTCTCTCTCCTGCTTCATTCCTCCACTTTTAAGGACCCTTGTGATTACAAGAGCCCATCCAAATAATTCAAGATAATCTCCCTATTTTAAGGCCACCTGATCAGCCCTTCCTTCCATCTGCAAACCGGATTCCCCTTGGATATGTAACGTAGCATATTCACCAGATCTAGGGGTTGGGATATGAACAACTTCCGGGGCCCATGATCCAGTGGTGACACCCCAAAAGCACTCAGTGAGTACGTGTTTGGTGAAGGACTGAAGGACCCTACAAGGCAGGTTTTACCATGACTCTTCTATATGAAAGACAGGGCTCAGAGAGGTGAACAAACTCAGCCAAGCTCGCAGAGCCTGGGCTTTTAGAATCTGTGAGTCAGGATGGGCTAGGTTATCCTGCAGTAACACACACGTCTCATCTCAGTGGCTCACGACAGTAAAGAGTTTATCCTCCCGCACTACCTGTCTCTCACGGGCTGGCCACAGCTCTGCCCGACATTCAGGTCATGCCGAGACCCAAGTAATGGAACAGCCTCAAGAGGGGCATTGCTGTTTCCGTGGCAGAGGGGAAAGGAGCCTCCGGCACAACCACACACAGGCTCTTGAATCTTCTGCTTGGAAGCGGCACACCTCACCTCCACTCACAGGTATTGAACCAGCCAGAACACATGAGTTCAACTAGCAGGGACTGGATTAGATGGCTCAGGCCGCCATAACAAAATACCAGAGACTGGGCCACTTAACCCACAGACACATGGTTCCCCAGTTCTGGAGTCGAGAAGTCCACGATCACGGGGCCAGCGGGGTTGCTTTCTCTGAAAGCCTCTCTTTGACTTGTAGACGGCCATCTTCTCGTGTGTCTTCATATGGCCTTTTGTCTATGTGAACATAGCTGGTGTCTCCCTCTCCTCGTGAGGATGCCAGTTGTATTGGATTAGAGCCCCACTTTATGACCTTGTTTAACCTTCATTATCTCTAAAAGACCCTATATCCAAATTCAGCACACTGAAGGTCAGGGCTTCACCATATGACTTTTGAGGGGACACTAGTTGTGAATCTTGAGGGGATACTCGTTGGTAATAACGATGTGTCACCTCCTTGTGTGGAAGAAAATCATGGGGGAGGGGAAGTGGAACATTCGGCAGAAAATATGTATAATCCGGGTCGCCTGGGTGGTGCAGTCGTTAAGCGTCTGCCTTCAGCTCAGGGCGTGATCCCCGTGTTCCAGGATCGGGTCCCACATCGGGCTCCTCCGCTGGGAGCCTGCTTCTTCCTCTCCCACTCCCCCTGCTTGTGTTCCCTCTCTGGCTGGCTGTCTCTCTGTCACAGAAATAAATAAAATCTTACAAAAAAAAAACCTATTAGAAAATATGTATAATCCACCACAGATACTAACCCTGCCTCTCCAACTCCAAAGTCCACCAAGGAGCCCCTCTCAGGACTCTCCTGCAAGGGATCATGAGCTCACTGAGCGGAGAGGCTCTCCTCCTTCCTCTCTGTACCCTCCATGCTGCCTTGCTGGTGGCTGACACCTTGTCACGCTCGGTGTCTTCCTCAGATATGTGTATGTTATTATTTTATTAGGACGAGCATTCGCACCCCTTGACAATAATGGCTACCACCTAGGGAATGCCTGCCCTGGGTCGGATGCTGTGTGGAAATTTCACATGGATTGTTTCAGTGTAGTCTGGCAGGAATCTTGTGATGAAGAACAGCCGGGTCCCAGTTCTCAGTCATGAGACCGAATCAGGAAGGTTGAGTGACTTGCCCTGAGGAGACACACATGAGAAGAGGAGTAGAGCTTCCTCTGCCAGCTGTCTGCCTCCAGGCCACACTCCATGCTACTCTGCTTCTCCTCTGGGGCACCCACTGCTCTAGGAGAGTCTGGTCCCCTGGGCACTGCCTCCATGACCTGCCACATCTGGTTCTCTGTGGCACCCTGGCCTCATCCCCGGCTTCCCCACTCTTCCATTGTCCATGGCATTCCAGAACTCTCACACCTTCCAGACATTGTAGGTACTGCTGGCTGTGCTGGGGGCCTCCTTCTCCCCACATTGTTGCGTGACTCTTGTATGTATTCGTCCAACCAAATCAGCTCAGGAGTTATTCTTCACTGCACACCCATTAGGATGGCTACGATGTAAAAAAATGGAAAATAACCAGAGTTGGCAAGGATGGGGAGAAGTCGGAACCCTTGTGCCCTGCTGGTGGAAGCAATAGGCGGCTCCACAGGCTGTTACCAAACGATCCGCCAGTTCTATTCCTAAGTAGATGCCCTAAAGAATTGAAAGCTGGGGGTGTGGGCGTGGCTCAGTCAGTGAAGTATCTGACTCTTGACTGGGGCTTAGGTCACGATCTCAGGGTCGTGAGATCAAGCCCTGGGTCAGGGTCCACACTGGGCATGGAGCCTGCTTGAGATTCTCTCCCTCTCCCTCTGCTCCTCACCTGCACTCTCTCTCTCTTGCTCTCTCTCTCACTCAAAAAAAAAACAACAACAACAAACAAATAAGTTGGAAGCTGGGACTTACACAGATATGTCAATGTTCATTGCAGCATTATTCTCAGGACTCAAAAGGTGGAAACTCCCCAAGTGTCCATGGATGGATGAATGGATAGACAAATGTGATATATCCATGCATTAGAATATTATTCAGCCTTACAAAGGAATGGATTTCTGACACATGCTATAATATGGATGAATCTTGGAGCATATATGCTAACATATAGAGAATACGTATTAAATAACACCAGACACAAAAGGACAAATATTATACGCTTCCACTTCTATGAAATACCTGGATTAGTCAAATCCATAAAGACAAAAAGTAGAAGAGAAGTTTCCAGAGGCTGGGGGAGGGAGTGATGGGGAATTGTTATTTAATGGGGAGAGAGCTTTTGTTCGGGAAGATGAAAAAGTTCTGGACCTGGCTGGTGGTTATGGGGCACAACAGTGAGAATGTACTTAATGCCCACTGAATTGTATATGTAAAAATAATTAAAGTGGTAAATGTTATTTTATGTGGATGTTACTAGCATAATCACACACAGGAAGAAGGTGTTCTTTCAGGCTCTCTTTCAGGATGTGTGTGTGGGGGGGGTTCTCTGGATCAGTACAATGTACTATTTTATTCTCTGCTTCTCTGCTGGTGGAGTGCCGCCCCTAAGGTCAGTGATGGTCCCTGGGCCGAGTACCTCACATAAAGAGGCTGCTAATATGGGTTTTATTTTAGTGCAAGAAGAAGCAAGTGACCCTCTTCCTGGTGCATTTCTGGGAGCTTCCACAGGAACAGCGCGTTCCAAGTAGGCGAGGCCGTCTGGGGAGCTCGAGTGCATCGCACAGCCCCCCGGAGAACAGCCAGTGCTCGGGCATATTTGCAGGAGTATGGATCTCGCCCTATTTCTCCAAGAGCCTCAGACAAATTGGGACAGAGCACACAGGTCTTGGAAGGCCGTCTTTCTGAGAAGAGCCATCAGAGCAGGACTGCTGTCCTGACACAGGGCCTGGAGGGGCTGGGGTCCGAGTTCCACGGGAAGACCCAAACTCCGCCGTCCTTGCAGCCAGCTGGTTGTGATGGCCGCAGGTGCTGCGTGGCGAAGCGAGGCAATACCCCGGAACACGGAGGGCAGGGAGGTGAGGCGCCCCCTGCAGATGACAGGGGTCAAACCCAATGGCCGCGTATTCAAGGAGAATTGTGTATAAAATACGGGAGTCGGTAAGCTTCAGTGCGGTGATTTTGGATGGACTGATTAATAGTCCCTCTTACGCATGAACCACCATTGGTTTACCTGGTCCTCTTGCTGGGCCATTTTGTTGGCTTCCCTTTTACTTTCCCTACTATAGGTGGGGCTGCACTGACCACGGTACGCGTATCAGTCCCTGGTTAGATGTGACATCTGACTTAAAAGGAGTAGGGCACTGTAGGGTGAGGGCAGGAGTTGCCCCACCGGCTGGAGGGCGAGGATGTGCCCGCCTTCGGGGAGATCCTGGAGGCAGAGAGCCATGGCTCACCCCTGATCCCTCAGTGCACCTGCCTCGTTCTTCCCTCTGCTCGGTTCTCCTAGTGGAACATGGCCACTGCGATAGTCGCTAGGGCTACCACACAGAAGACAACAGAAACGTATGGTCTCCCAGGCCTGGGGGCCAGAGGTCTGAAATCAAGGACCCGGAGGATGGTGCTGCCTCTGGGAAGTGCAGGGGAATCCTCCGTTGCCTCTTCCAGCTTCTGGCGGTTTTCTGGAGCTCCTACATGGTAGGTGCATCACTCCCATCTCTGCCTCGTGCTCACACAGCCTTCTCCCCAAGTCTGCGTGTCTCCTCTTCTTCTTTTTAATATTTTATTTATTTATATGAGGGAGAGAGCATGAGCTGGGGGTGGGAGGAACAGAGGGAGGAGGAGAAGCAGACTCCTGGCTTAGTGGGGAGCCTGATGTAGGGTTCGATCCCAGGACCCTGGGATCATGACCGGAGCCAAAGGCAGGTGCCTAACCGACTGAGCCACCCAGGCGCCCTGCGTATCTCCTCTTCTTGAAAGGACTGCAGTTGTGTTGGCTTAAGGGCCCACCGTTCTCCAGCGTGGTCTCATCTTAGCTCATTAGAGCTGCAAAGGCCCTATTCCCAAGTAAGTTCATGTTCTGAGGTAGTTGGGGGTGAGGACTTCAACGTGTCTTTCTGGGGGACACAATTCAATCTACAGCAGCCACAGCCTAGCTCTTAAATTTTGACATTTTTTCCATTTAAGGGGCCAGCTGAGAATAAACTCAGATTTATAAGTCAAATCTCAACTTCCTGGGGACAGAATCCTGATAGGTGTAGGTTATGTGCCCATTCCCATCCCTGATGCCTGTGGGATGGGGCTGCGTTGCAGAAGCAGGACTGAAGAGACCACCCCCAGCCCACTCACCCCTCCAGGACGGAGAGAGAAGGGCAGCGTCCAGACATAGATGAGAGGCCATTGGTGTCCACCACAGACATCCTGGAATATTAATATACTTTATTTTATTACAAAATGTATTTAGTTAGTTATTTTTAATTTTCATTCTGATATAGTTAACATACAGTGTTGTATTAGTGTCAGGTGTGCAATATAGTGATTCAGCAGTTCCATACGTCCCCCGGTGCTCATCCCAAGTGCCCTCCTCCTTTCCCATCATCTATTTCCCCTATCCCCCACCTACCTTCCCTTTGGGAACCATCTGTTTGTTCTCAGCAGATAAGAGTCTGTTCCTTGGCTTGTCTCTATCCTTTATTCCATTTGCCTATTTGCTTTGTTTCTTCAGTTCCACGTATGAGTGTAATCATATGGTATTTGTCTTTCTCTGATTGACTTATTTTGCTTAGCATAATATTCTGTAGCTCCATCCATGTTGTTGCAAATGGTAAGATTTCATTCTTTTTTTATGGCCGAGTAATATTCCATTGTATATATATCACACCTTCTTTATCCATTCATTTGTCCACGGACACTTGGGCTGCTTCCGTAATTCGGCTATTGTAAATAATACTGCTATCAACAACAGGGTGCATGCATCCCTGTGAATTAGTGTTTTGTTTTGTTTTGTTTTAATATTTTTTGTGTAAAACCCTCGTAGTGCAAATACTGGATCTTAAGGTAGCTCTATTTTTAACTTTTTAAGGACCCTCCTTACTCTTTTCCACAGTGGCTGCACCAGTTTGCATTCCCACCAATGGTGTAAGGGAATATCGATTTTTAAAAATTACATCTCTTTTTTTTTTTTTTAAGATTTTATTTATTTATTTGACAGAGATAGAGACAGCCAGCGAGAGAGGGAACACAAGCAGGGGGAGTGGGAGAGGAAGAAGCAGGCTCATAGCGGAGGAGCCTGATGTGGGGCTCGATCCCATAACGCCGGGATCACGCCCTGAGCCGAAGGCAGACGCTTAACCGCTGTGCCACCCAGGCGCCCCTAAAAATTACATCTCTTGACTGTTTCCTCGGGCTTCACTCATAGTGACTCAGAAGCCCTTCTACCTCCCCGTGTGTTATTATTAAAAATGTCAAACATGTAGAAATATCAAAATAATTTTTCAGTGAACATTCACAAACCCACCCCCCAAGTTCTACAATCAAGATTTGCTGTGTCTTACAACTATTTGCCTGCCCATGATCGTTTTAGGGATCTTGATTTCTATTTCCTAGTTATCTCCTAGATATCTTCAGTCAATTTACAATTCTGGCAACAGCCTTTGAAAGTGCTCAAAACAATTTGTTTCTAAAGTTCTCAAAGGAATATATTTCCTGGCGTGGGGCTTTCTGCCACTGGCCACTATCCGGGTAGCATCCGCAAGCTTGCTCACTCCCGTCTGGAAGTAGATGCTGGCTCTTGGCTGGGACCTCAACCGGAGTTGTGGGTTAGAACACCTACTTTGCCTGGTGGTCTCTTTACACGGGCTCATGGGCTCGTGGGCCGGGGGGTGGTGGGGGGAGCCGATTCCTTTCTGCTCTGGAAGCTGGGTTCAAGAGTGAGCACTTTAAGATTCAAGAAGAGACTGAAACTGTCATTACCTGAGCAGTGATAGAACCCAGACTCAAGGGGAGGGGACACAGACCCACCTCTCTGGGAGAAGAGTATCAAAGAATTTTATGGCCATGTTTTAAAAGCGCCTTCAGGGATGTATTTTATTAAGGAGTTGGACGTTGGTTCTCATATTGGAATATTCTTTTCTCACTTTGGTGCTGTCGAAGTAATGCTCCTCCTTTTCATCCCTGCAGGAATCTGCCTTGCCCCCCACCCCCACCCGTTTCCTCTCAGTTGACATTCTCTTGCTTCCTCTGTCTCTATCGTTGCCCTGCAAGCAAGTGGAGGACAAGATTTCGTCAGTCGATATTCATTCTCCGGACAGAATGCTCCCTACAAGGCAAGCACCCCAATAAAGGAGTGTCAGACAAATGACTGTAATTGAGAGTTTGAAGGTGTAGAGAGGAGAGGAAGAGGGCTCAGGGAAGGCCAGGTCCCCAAGGGGCAGCGGAGGGGGGCTCTGGCTGTGCAATGGGGTGTCGCCTCTTATTCAGCCATATCTGAACCGATGTTCACCCAACATCCAGAAAATGCGAGCGCTTTTCCCTCTGCAGGGTCATAAACATCTGTGGTGTAAAGATCCCAGCGGAGGGCGACAATAAATGATTTTTAGTGCGGTTCGGCAAACACAGATAACTGGGTGTATGTTCCTTCTCCAGGAAGCTTTCTTAGCTAAAGAGGCCTTTCAGAGACCAATGCTATCTCCACCCTCTCTGCCACCTAACAAGTCAAACAGGCAGCTCAGCTGCTGACCCGGTGGCCTTGGGTTACATGTTCTGGCCTGGCTTTACCTTGCTGAACAATTTGCGAGGCTTCTAGGCCAAGCTAAAGCCAAAAAAGGAGATGCCTCTTGAGCTGAAGGGCCTCACGGCCGCTGTTCAGGTGAGATGTGTTGTGAGCCTTCATTGTTAGACGTTGCTCTTTTTTTTTTTTTTTAAGATTTTGTTTATTTATTTTTGAGAGCGAGAGAACATGAGCACGAGCAGGGGGGAGGGGCAGAGGGAGAAGCAGGCTCTCCGTTGAGCAGGGAGCCCAACACGGGGCTCAGATTCCAGGACCCTGAGATCATGACCTGAGCTGAAGGCAGCCGCTTAACCAACTGAGCCACCCCGGTGCTCTAGACTTTGGTCTTGTAGCAAATCTCAGGGGACTGGTGGTGAGCGGCACCTCCTGAGCACAGACGAGGGCTCCCCTTTCCCAGTCTGCCCTGGTGGCTGGTCTCCAGCTGGAGCTGTACTCTAGGGTATGGACAGTTTTTATGCCCTGCCTCCCGTGACTTGTCTGGGGCTGATCTTAGAATACTCCAGGGTCTTGGCATGGCTTAAGCTCATCTTGTCTGGGGCTCGACCATGATGGATAGCACGCTGAGATGCACTTCTCCAGAACAGAGATGGTCTGAACAAGTCAGCTTGCTCAGTTTTTCTTGGGTTTCAGAGGTTAAAGGTTTGATGCTAAGAAAAGCAAAGGGGCTTCTTGGCTGACTGAACCAAATGTCTCCCAGGTCCCTTCCGAGCCACCAAGTACCCAGAGCTCTATCTGATGGAGACCCTCCCTGGCGGCCTCCAGGACCACTGGCTCCTGCAGCCTCAGGAACGTTCCACATCCCTTGTCCCTTCCTGGTTGAGCAGTTTGGTCTTGTCCTCCTTATGCTAGCTCTCGGTGCCTGGCCTCCCATGCCTGATACCGCCTGTGATTTGGCCCAAAGCCGTCAGACCAAGGATGTTGACTTTCTGCTCTCCAAACAAAAGATCCTATGGTTACCAGGATCTGCCCTCATTAGCAGGCACAAGGGATTATTAACAATTTTTTTCTTTTCACAGAATCAACAGCAAATCCTGCCAAATTTGAAGCATCAGTAGTGTTCCTCCTCTCCTTCCACACGGACCCTAACCAGGCTGGGTTTCAGCATCTCAGGGCCTCAACTATCGCAGCAGGCTCCAGCTTCACCTTCTTTTGGTTCTCTCCCATTTCCTCCTTCCCCAGAACTTTCTAGAGCTTTCCGGAGGTTGAGAGAGGCCCAGGCCCCTTCCTTAGTTTATTTGTTGACATACTACAAGCCAACAACATGTCAAGGCACAGTTACAAGGTTATGATGCATCGTACATGTTTGCTTTTCACAGTATTAATGCTTTAAGTTTAAAAAATGTAATGCTCTCCAGTTGTTCTAGTTACAAGATAATGGTAGAATTAAAAAAAATTAATGTAGCATATTCCAAATGGTGTGACCTGGTGATAGGACACAGGTCCAAAGTAGTTTCGTAGTTTCAGGAATATTCCCCTCCGTTTTTATTTTCGTTTTTTTTTTTTTTGCCTTGCCAGTATGTCCTTTGAATGTTGACTCCTATTTGAAGATAACATTGAAAGTCAGACTGTGGATTCCTTCGAGAATTAGAAGCTGGGCCTTCTAGCCACCGGCAGTGGCACAAATCAAGCTTCAGTAGCTGAGGTGGCTGCACTGTGAAGTCCAAATGCCTTCCCAGGTCAGCTGCCCCACCCTGCATGTGCCAGCCCCCCTGGGGTGCCTCAGGTCTTAAGGGAACACTTTGCTCTCTGGCTGTCTCTGCCTAGAATGCCCCACCGCCATCCTGCCCTTGACTGGATCCCATTCACCTTTTAACATCTAAGACCATGCGTTTTCCCTTCTAAGGGTGTCCCCACGTGTGCCCCTAGGGAGGCTTGAGGGCCCGCTTCTCCTCCTCCAGACTCTGCCTGCGTCCTGTGCCACTGACTTCGTACCACGAGGTGCAGCACGGCTTGCCTGTGTCTGCCCCCGCCCATGAGTGCTCCCCGCCCATGAGTGCTCCATGAGCAACTCCAAGACAAGGGCCACTCCTCCAGACTCTGCCTGCGTCCTGTGCCACTGACTTTGTACCACGACGTGCAGCACGGCTTGCCTGTGTCTGCCCCCGCCCGTGCTCCATGAGCAACTCCAAGACAAGGGCCATGACTTGGTCATGGCTGCAACCCCAGCTTCTAGCAGGGGCCCAGGGAAATGGCTGAAGGAACGTTCCAGTGAATACATGTAAAAAGTGAATGAAGTGCCACAAGGCTCTATGCGTATCAGTTCTCCGTTTGTTTTGGCCCGGATAGTTTTGTTTGAGCTGGTGGAACTTGGTGAACTTGCGAGACTGCCGCACAGTTCCGGCCCAAGGCCAAAGTCCTCTTACTCTTTCCAGCCTGCACGTGGATATGGCTCCAGAGTGTAATCAGACAGACCACCAGGTGGCGCTAAGTCCCCGTGCTGGACAGTTGCAATCCGCATCTTCCTGCAGGGCCCAGAGAGCCCTTTCCAAGAGACTGAAGATTATTCTAGATTGTTTTCTCGGAGTATCCATGAACTCACTGTAAAATCCCAAGTCTAGCCCATGGAGGAAAAGAAATTTTATAAAAGGTATCTAAATTCAGCTAAGGGGAGAAATTAATCCAAGATTAGTCCAAATATGAAGAACATAGCCTCAACTCAGAGCTACAGTACAGCTGCACTGCTCTTCCGGGTCCTCCGGTCACCCTGCTCCAGCTGCGAGGACCCCTAGAGGGTGTGGCTGTGTCCCTGGACACACAGGAAGTCTGCCTTCACAGAACAGACTGGAACCTAGGTCCACCACCCAGCGTTACCTTGGTTGGCTGGTTATTCAAGAGGTCTTCTCGGGGCCCTGAACCACTAGGAGTAGCTCTTCAGGAGAATACCTTGTTGCTCCCGGACCTGAGCTCTTGGCCCATTTCCTCTAGTCAGTAGCGACTCCTTCCTCCATAAACACTAGCCTCTCACTGTCCCTGAGCGTGTGGTGTTTCTTCCCTCCTTAACTTGGGGGTCCTTCTGGAAGTGAAGGGAATGCCACCATGCTTCACGCCCTTGCAGAAACCATCCTGCACACCAGTTTCTTTCTTTCTGAAATTCCTTGTATTTACAGTCAGCTTAGGTTAGCTTCATTCTTGAAACTTATAGCCATAGATGAATTCACTGCGACAGAGTGACGATGAGAATTAGACTTGCAGCTGGACAGACAGGCTTTCCGCTGATTGGCTCTATGATCACTGACCCCCTGCCCACTTAACCTTCCCCCCCTTCCCCTGGCCAGGCCCACAGCTTTTCCTGCCCCCAGGGGCCCTGCTGATACTGTAGTCCTTGTAAATGGCACCCACTTGGCTTGTGGGGGCCCCTGGACCGGGCTTTCCCACCCCTGGAGAGCTACTCAGCTTGCGAAGAATGCACTGCACGGTCGTGCTGCCCGCAGGGAGGGTGCCCAGCTCCTTCTCGATGGAAAGCCTCTTTTGGCATTGTGGCTATAGCGTCTCAATTTCCAGCTATAGATTCTGTGTTTTTATCTGACAGCCATATACACAAAGCAGGGGTAGATGCTCGTTGGGCCTCTCCATGGCCTGGATGGGCTGCATCACCGGGTGCTGATTCAGGTATGCTAAGTGGCCTTCTGATCACATCTGAGGCTGCAGCCCACCCAGCCCAGTCCCTGTGGTCAGGCCACTGCGGAAGGGACAGATGGCAGGTTGGCCTCCAGACCCAATCTGGCCCAGACTAACTCCTGTCCGAGGGCAGGCCCTGAGATTCAGGGTCTCCTCCCCACTACCACTTACTCTCTCCTCCTTCGGGCCCACTGCTGGCCACAGCTGCCCCCGCCTTCTCCCGTTCTGGAATTCCTGAGACCAGGACGGCCTGGAGGCAGGTTCTCAGGGCTCCTTCTCTGTTATTTCTCTGAGCTTGCATGCACCCCCCCCTCCACTGGGGGTTTTCATCAGTCCTACGGGTGAGCAAGAAACCGCACAGACGAGGGGAGTGGTCCTCAGAGGATTCATTCCTTTTGACTTTGGCCGGATAAATAAAGCCAACAGTCTGCTCAGAACATTTCTGAGCCCCTTCCCAGAAGTTTCCCGAGTGCCAGTATACTTGGTATAGGACTTCTAAACCCCTTGAATTGGGATACACTGTTCTCACACTGATAACAGACTGGAGCTGCTGTGGGGCAGGGCTGGGGGCTCAGGTCCACATGTATTCCCAGCCTGGCACACAGCAGACTCGCCAACGATATTTATGAAATGAGTGGATATGGGAGTCGAGGCTGTTAGGTTAGAGCACGTCCTCAGGCCTAGAAGCTACGAAGTGTCTTGAAGCACGACTCGAAGGGTCCCAGGGTCCCGGAGCGGCAGCCAGCATCTGTTATTAGAGGCTGCAGGCTCTCATTATAGAGCATCTCTACTTTTCCTGGTCCTCGCCACTGCTTCTCTATGTTTCACTTATCATTTGTTGATGCCATAAGGAAACGGAATTCTAAAATAAATTCCTCTCCCTTCCCCAACCCCCAAACTTCTGAAGAAGATTTAAGCCTGGCATTACAAATTTTCTAAATACTGTTGCAAAATCCCAACAGCTTATACAGTGAGCAAAGTGCAGATCTGAAGAAAAATCCCCCAATGAATTTTTATCTCTTCTGTGCCGGCAGCTGCATGATTTCAAAGGGAGGCAGCAAATCGGTCTCCATTCAGGCGAAGTAAATTCTGGGCAGAGATTAAAAAGGTGGAAATCTTGAGCTGGATCAAAGGGAAGCTCTATTTCTATGTGGGCCACGGATGTTGCCCAGAGCAGTGTGTTTTGGAGAGAAACAGACTCTCAGTGGAAAGGGAATATTCTGGAACCTTCTAGATGTGTGTGCCTCTTCCCTTCTCTTTGGACATTAGTATTTGGCACGCAGTGGACATTCAGCGCATGCTTGTTGAATAAACTAATTTGATAGTGCGTGTTTGTGAGTAAGTGGGGGTGGCCGGAGTGGGGTAACATGAAATTGTCAATACTTCTGTGCTGAATTATCTCATCTAAGCCTCATCTGCAGTCTGTGACCTGAGCAGGGTTACTTTCATTGCAGACATGAGATGGCCGAGATGTTCGGGAACCCCCCAGAGTCAAAGGGCTGGCAGGGAGTGAAGCGGATGCCATACCCGAGCCATCGGACTCCAAGGCGCGTGTTGCTGACCATACTGACCCGCGGCGAATGAGCGGGACTCCGTTTCCTGACATATCACTGTCTGGCCTCATTCTTGGGCGTATTTCTTACAGCACACTTTCTCAGCCCCCTTCTTCTAGAGGCCCCTTGCTGGGTCTGGCTGCTGGAAGCTACCAGTGAGGCCCGAAGTGTCCGCCAGGGGTCGCTGCAGGGAGCGCAGGAGCTGGTCCTGAGGGCCTTGGAGGCTGGGAAGGAGCGGGCACGGGACGTAGAGCTCCTAAATGCATTGAAAGTCACCTCTCTGCAATCACGAAAATCTTTTGGTCGATGAAAAGCAGACCTCTTGGGCCCAGGAGGAAACTGGTGTGGGCACTGGCCGGGCTCCACCTCAGAGGGTCCCCTTCGCTCGGCTTTCAGTTGGGAGGGGTGGCAGGCTCAGCCCCCAAACAAGTAATGTCTGCAGTGGGCTCAGAAACCGTAAAGCCTGCTCCTGCCTGAGATGATCCCATTCACCCAGGTGCCAACCGAGGGCAATGTGTCACTTGTGTCACCCCAGGCTTGACTCCTCCCATTTTAGGGAACTTAGAGTTCTGCATTAAATGACAACCGGCATTTGTCCGCGGGGACGGTAACATCACATCTGGCTTCCCACCTTACCTCGTCTCATGTTTACCCCGAGGTAGGGCGGAATCAAAGAAGCAGCATCCTGAAATCTGGCATTTGGAGAGGGAGCTCCCCATTTTTTTTTCAGTTAATTTATTTAAGTAATCTCTACACCCAACATGGGGCTTGAACTCTGGACACTGGATGAGGAGTCGCCGGCTCCACTGCCGGCACTAGCTGGCCGACTCGGGAGCTGCCCATCTTATAAGGAATCCTGAGACCTCCTCATGAAGGGAGCAGGGTGTCCCTCTTTGGCCCGGCTTCCACAGGGAGGCAAGGCTGACTTCAGGAACCCCTCACTGATAGCAGAGAGGGCCTCCGGAGGTTGGTCCTGCTATCCAGTCTGCACATTTTGGGGTTGAGAATAGAAACTCCAAGCAGGGCCTTATGGGTTGCATCACCTTCCCCTCGGATTCACATGCTGAAGTCCTAGCCCCCAGGTGTCTGTGAATATGACCTTATCTGGAAATAGGGTCACTCGTTGCAGATGTAATTAGTGAAGAGGAGGTCCTACTGGAGGGGCTGGGCCCCTAATCCAATATGACTGGTGTCCTCGTAAAAAGGGACCCTCAGAAGGAGCCAAGTCTGCTGACTCCGTGATCTCAGACATCTAGCCTCCAGAATTGTGAGACAATCAATCTATTGTTTCAAGTGCTCCATTTGTGGCACTTTGTTCCCATTGGCGCCAGGAACTAACCCACAGGGAGAGCATCTGGGGGACAGACGGACACCAGCAGTCCCCTGGGGTGAGTCCACATCTCCATCACTGTTGGCCTGACCTTGCCCTCAGGGCTCAGGGATAGAAGAGAAACACCTGCCACTTTAAAAACTTTCCATCTAGGAAATGACATGCCTGGATGAGAAGTTAGCCTCAACAAAGAGGGAGCCCTCAGATTCTCAAACCCCGACATTTCTATATTTGGCTGTGGAGAAATCAACTTTTTTTTAACTACAAAAGGAAACTTCAAGGACCAAACCCCTTACCTTACAGGAAAAGGGTGCTCAGGGGAGCCCTGAACGCACACCCCTTCTCCCAAGGTTATGCTCGAAAAAGTGGCAGACCCCATGTTCAGAGCCAGGTGCTCCTGACTCTGGACCTGGGCTCGAATTTAGTGCAGTACTTTTGTCTTCCTTTTCAAACAGGACAAGTTCTGGACCCCAAGAATCGGCCGCGGTACAGAAAAGGTTTGTTGTGTGCTTGAGACCCTGGGCTCTGTGCAGGCTCGATCTCAGAGCAGAAGGCACAGCGACGGGATGGGGTGGCCATGGCTGAATCTTGAAGGATGGACAAGACTGGCTCGGCCCGGGGCTGGGTGGGCATACAGGGTGTTCCCAGCAGAGGGTCCAGCGTGAACCAAGGCTGGGGGCCTAACAACAGTTCATGTGCAGGAGAGCTCTAGGTAATTCAGTGTTTCTGGAGTTTAATGAGCCGGGCAGTTTAAAGAGCGGCCAGTAGGGTGGGGCCGGGACAAAGGGCTGGATGAGGAGGGCTCACGAGCCATGTTAGGGAGGGTGGCCCTATCTTTGGGGTCACGGATGGAGTGTGGATATAATTTATCATTGACCTCAGGACACGTTTGAGAGTGAAAAGCTGCTTAAAAATAATGACCGGGTGTGAATTGCTCTGTAACAAGTGTGAACCGTGATTGTCCCAGACACCCTGTCATGGAGAGCCCTTGAAGTGTTTGAGGCAGGGTGTGACACAATCACATCGGCTCTTGAGAAAGGTCGCTGCCTGCCCAGCGCGAGATGGCTCAGCATACTTTATTTGCAAAGGTAAAACGTGCATAACATAAAGAACTCAGGCGGTAAAGAAAGAACACCTTGGTGAGTACGTCTCCCCCTCGCCCTTGTCCTTGAGTCCCCTTGTCAAAAGCGATCCCTGGCCTCCGAGTGAGTGTTTCGTTCCAGAGGGAGTGTGACTATAAGAGCCGATGGGTACGTATCTCCCTTTTAGCACAGCAGTCGCACTTGACCCTGTTCTACCCCTGGCTTTTTATCGATAGGCCACGGAAGTCATTCTGTCTTAGTACAAACAGAGCTGGTTTCATCTTTTGTTGGCTTTAAAATGTTCTATGGATTCAACATATTGCATTCGGCCTTTGCCCTATGGATGGACACGGAGGTGGTTTCCGATTTTGTGCTGTTCTAAACAATGCTGTGATTAATATCCTCGTACAGAGGAATGTGTGCGGAGAATGAATTGCCCGCAATGGAATCACTGAGTCTGAGGGCATATATACATTTATAATTTTAATAGATATTGCCGAATCGTCCCTCACAGGAAGGGAGTTCATTCTATGCACATGCTCCTAGGCCCGAGGATAGAACTGCAGCGAGAACGCGTTGAGTCCCTGGTGACTAGGGGAGGTCGGCTGTCCGATGGGAGGCAGGGAGTGTGAACAGATGATTATATGCAACTTCGGGAGACGTGAGGGTCTCACGTGAGGTAGTCATGGTGGGGATGGGGGGAGGCAATGATTTGGAGAAACACATGAAGGGTGAAGTCCCCTACCCAGGTGGTAGAGAAGTGTGCGGGGATGCCTTCTGCTTCTCCACCTTGTGTAACTGGGGGATGCAGGTGAGGGAGGTCACTTCGGAGGAGCTGAAGGCGTCCAGGTAGAAGTGTCTGGAAGATGTTGGATGCATAGGCCCGAGGCCAGGGAGAAGCTCTAGGTGAAGCCCCAGTAAGGAGGGAGGGGGAGCCTGAGGGCTGGTGGGACAGCCTGGGCCAGCATGCCTGGGGAGCCAGCCTCAGAGAGAAGAGCAAGCCAGGGGCCCGGAAGCAGAGCTGCAAGAGGGCCTCCCCCTAGGCCCCGGCTCTGTCCGATGGGAGGAAGGTCTTGTAGGTCTTGAGAAGTAAGGCCTCCCTGACTGTTGCTGCCTGGGTCTCTCCCTGCCTCACCTTATGCAGGCCCTGGTGGGGGAGCCTGGGACTCTGCCATATTTAAAGGGCAGGCTGCGGGAAGAGGCACGTGGATGGAGGAAAGAGGCACCAGGAGTGTTCTGGAGGCCCAGGAGATCAGCTCCTGAATCTGGAGGCAGCAGGTCTGGTAAGGCAGGGACTCGAAAGTGTCCATTAGACAGAGCAATTAGGAGATCACGAGTGCCCTGAGCGGAGCTGGTTTCAAACAGAGGCTGGGCTTCTTTGAACCGATAATAGAAAGTCAGCGTGTTTACTCATTGGTTGTATCCTAGCAACAGCGTGTTCTCAACAGGGCTAAGTGTTCTAGAAAGCAAGACCAAATTATACAAGAACACAGCGTTCTAGAATGTCTGCATGGGTTTGTCAGCCAATTTCCTCCTTAGAGGTACTCAGGAGATTGGTAAAAACTACCCTCTTTTCCTCTAAATTTCCTGGTAGTCCATGACAGGCATTCAGTACACTAATAGAATTTGCCTGGGTCACCTCCCAGAATTCAAAGTTAACCTGACGGGAAACAGAAGCGTGGGGTCCCAGCCGGGGAAATGAGCCTTGAGTCGTACTTGGCCACCTTAAGATCAAACATCACTTAGGCATTTGCTATGGGATTGTCTGCTCTCCCAGGACAACACTGGCGGTGCCTTCTTTCCCTTCCCCTGTGGATCTTCCCACACAGGGGCGGCTGATTTGACCCATAGCTCACTTCCAGCAGCTTTGAGTGATGCATGGAAAATGCAGGTGGGCTTTCGACCTCCAAGGCTCCAAGCCCTACCCGCCAGCACCTGGCATGTCTCAGGGAGAGCGCTTCGCTTCCCTGATGTAAGCTATCTGTTCTATTCACACCTGTCTCCCCACAGATGGATGCGGAGCTGGTCTGGGAGGCAGAGGCTGGTCTCAGGTGTGTCTCTGTGGAATTCCCTCATGCAGGTAAGGACTCAGGGGCTGCTGTGGGCCAGGCTCAGGAGATGAGTAAGGTCTGGTCTCTTCCTCTGAGGCCCTGTGGTTGAGTGGAGGACATAACCTAGTACATGGGTCCCTTGAAGGAAATGCAACACACCAAAGTGAAGAAACCAGGGTGAGGACAACCTAACCCAACACTGGGCAATCAGCAGAGACTTCTTGGAGGAGGTGATACCTGAGCTGTGTCTTACCAACGTGAGAAAGAGTCCGCCTGCAAAAAGGTGTGGAAGCATGTTTCTGACCTTTCAAGCAGCCTCTGTGAGACACGCAGGTGTGGGCTAGCCCGGCACATTATACACTGTTGGGGCTCAGACTCGAGAGAGGTATTTCCCTGGCATTGTGCCCGGCCCAGGGCGGCCCTAGCGATGCTGTGGAATCAAGAACGACTTGAGGGGGACAAGGTCTTTCTTCAGGCAAAGCAGGGTGAAATGCAACGTTACCCTCCCTCCTCTCTTCCCTCGCGATCACAGAATGTAGCCTCTGAGCCTGGGTGTGGGGTGAGCACAAAGGGGATGGAGTCCACTGCCCTGCAGGCTGGTGGGCTCTAGGGGGGTGTAGACCTTGTCCTTGCAGAGCCTGTCCCACGTGCGAGGTGGGAGAGGGGTGACGGCTGCCCCTCTCACTCTCTTGAATGTTACATAAACTAATATGAAATGGTCTTGGGTGAGGTCAAGCCTCAGGTCTTTCTCACTCGTTCCTTCATTTTTATGGTCATGCCTTTGTCCGAAGGGACGCCCTAGGAAACAGAACTTGCTGTTGAGATTGTGAAGCGTGTTGGTCAGGGAAGCCCTTGTTTCTGAGTGCCCCAGAGGGGGGAACATTTGCCCCAGGAAAAGCCGTCTGAGCTGAGCGGCTGGCTTGGTTTTCCTGTTCGAGATGTAGTATGTTTTTATTACAGTAATTTGTGAAGTTAGAAAGAATTATTTTGCACACTTAACAGGACAGAAGAGTACAAAGGATAATACAACTCGCGTGTTCCTGACACCCCAGATGAGCAGATATTAACAAGTTTTCATGTTTGCTTCAGACTTTTTGATTTGCTTGCTTTACTGAAATAAAACAAGATACAAAATTGAAGTCTTCCTGCTTCCTCTCTCCTTGGAGGAAACCACTGTCATGAGTTTGGGAGGCATCCACGCCACAATTTCCTAGTTTATAGCGTAAGCTATAAGCTTCCGTAAGCAATAAGCAGTCTCATGGAGTGTGATTAGAAATTTTACGGGTAATGTGTTGACAATGTTTAGAACTTGCTCTTCTGCTCAACATTCCGTATTCTCGAGATCTATGGGTGCAGATGGATGTAGGAGCGGTTGGTGTATTTCACCTGGTGTCGTGAACGTGTTAGCTGATCGGTTTCTCTACGTTTGCTCCTAGGAAATTCTGTCCTGATTTTACAACAGAGTGTGCACGTTAGCTTTCCCTCAGGCATTTCCTTTCTACTTTACCTGTATTTTTCTTTGTCCTGATTTCAAAGAAAACCAGATTTTCATTTTCAGAACAGTTTTAAGCTCACAGCAAAGTTGAGGGGATGGTACAGAGGTTTTTCATATACCCCCTGCGCCCACACATGCACACCCTCCCCCATTATCAACATCCCCCACCAGAGGGGACGTTGACACAACTGAGGAACTTGCATTGACCACACCATCAACGTCATGCAACGTCCCTAGTTTACCGTTCATTCCCGGTGGTGTACATCCCGTGGGTCTTAACAAACGCATAATAGCATGTCTCTAACGATATAGCATCGTGCAGAATAATTTTTACAACCTTAAAAATCCTCTGTGCTCTGCCTATTCATCCCTCCCTCCCCCACCCCCTGGCAATTGCTGATCTTTATACCATCTCCATTGTTTTGCCTTTTCCAGAATGTCACATAGTGGGAATCATGCAATATATTGCCTGTTCAGATTGGCTTCTTTTCGTGATATGCATTGAAGTTTCCACCACGGCTGTTAATGGCTTGATAGCTTATTTGCTTTTCGTGCTGAATAATATTCCATCGTGTGAATGTACCGCAGTTCATTCATTTATTGACAGAGGACATTTTAGTTGCCTCCAACCCTTGGCAATTAGGAATAAAGCTGCTATAAATATCTGCGTGCCGGGTTTCGTGTGGACATGCTTTCGACTCATTTGGGTAAATACAAGGGACGCGACTGGGTCCCATGGTAAGACCATGTCTGGGGACGCCGGGCTGGCTCTGATGGTAGAACATGTAACTCTTAACCTTAGGGTTAAGAGTTCAAGCCTCCCATTGAGCGTGGGGCCTACTTAAAATTAAATAACAACAATAATAAAAAGAATATGTTTAGCTTGTAAGAAACTGCCAAGCTGTCTTCCAATGCCCTGATTTTTACATCTAGCCACTCTTCACTTTTTTTGGATGCTGGAATGTTACCTCAGATCCTTTTTGGAATGAGTCAGGGGAGAGACGCGAGCAAGCACGCAAACATCTTATTTCTATGCAGGCTGGGCAGCTGGGGCCTAAGGCCAGACCTCTGAGAGGGGGACTGAAAGAGAAGGCCGGTTTTGAGGGGTGGGTGTGCATCAAACCCAGACTGCCAGAAACTGCGTCCGGTCCGTAGACTCCTGGAGAGGCCCTGGCTGTGCCCGGAGGACACAGAGCTGAAGGGAGGCTCTGGGCTGCCCACTGCAGACGGGAGGGTGCAACCAGCCCTCCGTCTGCTGCTCTGTGCCCTGAATCACAGACCCTACTTCTACTGTCCGTGGGGCTCAGGCAGCAGCTCACTGCTGGCTGGGAGGAGGCTTCGCCCTCTCCCGCTCCTGCTCCTGCTCAGGCCACCCTGGGTCCGGCCCAGGCCCAGGTGCCAGCGTTGGAACTCAAAGCCAAGACAGAGCACTGGCTGATCCCTCAGTTGATGGGAAGCCTGGTCCCTGGGACCGCCCAGCCCTTGGGTCTTGCCTGTTTCCAAGTCCTCCAGGTGCAGCCCCTCAGCCCTGCCAACAGGAGTCCCCAGAAGGGGTCCTGAAGCTAGTTCCACACTACCCTGACGTCCTCTCTTCTGCCATCTTGTTAGTGGAACACACTGCTCTTTCTCCAGTCCCCTCTCTGCCCAGCCCAAAGCCCACACACAGATGAGGGCCCAAGGACATGGTAGCATCCTGACCCCCTCTCCTGCTTGGGACACCTTTTCACACAGCTTGCTTCCAGCCACGCTGTTCCCTCGTTCCCTCACTAGAGGGCGCGCTCCTTAGCACCTGGCCGGTTGACCAGAATCCAAAGGGCGGAGACACGGCTGGCTCACTTATTAGAGCCCGGGGGCTAGAGCAGGCCCATGGTAGGCACTGGGAAATAAAGGGATGAATTGAAATAATGGCAGAATATAAACGTTTGGCCTGTTTTAATATGCAACTTAAAAAAAATCTTTGCTGTGCTTGAAGGATGGGATGTAGTTATCCCCTGCTTTATAACATAGGCAGGGGACTAAGCTCTCTCCGTCCTGGAAGAAAGAGGAGTCAATACTTCTGTTGCTCGGGGCTTTGCGGGCCACTAAGAGCTCCAGTGCAAGAGCAAGATTTCTTTGTGGGGAGGAGGTGTAGGCATGCGTCAAGGAATACGGAAGGTTGAGAGGTCTGGTGGTTAGGGGAAGTAGCCAGAACGCTCTGACATGGACCCTTTGAGATGGAGCCTGCATGCTGGTCCCAGGCAGTCACCCAAGAATGGAGAGATGGTGAGTGGGCTCAGGGGAGCCCCACGGTGAGGGGCCTTGCTGCATTCCTAGTGCGTGAGAACCTGCCAAGGGGCCTCCGGTGGTGAGACAGCCGTCCCTGGCCGGCACCTGGGCCCTCTCAGCAGCACCCCCTAGTGGTGCTGGAAGGTCTTGACGCCCTGGCGTGGAGTGCCCACAGGAGCCTCTCTCTGGAGGCGGGACCAGGCTGGCTCTGTCTGGGTCTTAGTCGGGTACCTCCCGATACCCGAGACGCCGCTGTGTCTGTGAGCGTGTGCACATCTGTGCCAACCGAGCAAGCTCTAGTCCCCTGATCTGTGCCCACCATCATTGCCCCCCATGACCCACGGCGTATCAGACGCAAACCTGTGCTGCTGGGGTGCAGCTCAGCCCTTCACGTGCACCAGCTGAGGCTCCGAGGGGCGCACTAACTTGCCTTGCACGTCTCGCAGCCAACAGCCATAGATCTCATTCTCAGAGAAACGTAGAGACCAAAGTTTAACAGCGACTTCTTGATAGCTTTTGGGGATGCTCTGTGGCCTTTTGCTTAGCATTGCTCTCATCTGTATTCTGGATGAAAAAGTTCTGGAACCAAGATAGGAGATCTGCAAGTAAGGTCCCATTTTTTAAAAAAAAATTTTATTTATTTGTCAGAGAGAGAGAGAGCACAAGCAGGGGGAGTGGCAGGCAGAGGAAGAAGCAGACTCCCTGCTGAGCAAGGAGTTCGATATGGGACTCGATCCCAGGACCCCAGGATAATGACCTGAGCCGAAGGCAGACGCTTAACCAACTGAGCCACCCAGACGTCCCAGTAAGTTCTGTTGTAACAAGGAATTAAACTGTTTTAAAACGTTCCATGAAGTTATTTGAAATAGTAATATTAATTAAAATACTGGGGGTTCACCATGAGCCAGATTTTAAGCACATTACAAGAGTTGGCTCATTCAGTCTTCACAGCCACTGTATGAGGTGGGGGCCAGAGGGGGCCAGCATGTGTTGGTTTTCTTGCTTAAACAGCGACACCTCCACACACGTGGCTTGCGTCTTAGGACGTCAGGAAATGGTGTTCCTTTTGCACATTTGCGACTATTTCTGCATAAAGCCGTTCTCAGATACTGGAGAAAATTGACATGTTCTGAAAAACAGCCAGGGAGCGTTCCTGACCCCGCCTGAGATGTTTTCCTACCACTGTGTTCGCTTCTTCTTTGGGACTCACGGGAAGCTGAGTAGGACATAACCATGGTAACTCACAGGCAATCACCTCCAACTCCAGTTGCTAATCTGGGTTAGAATCGCCCGCTGGAAGCTCTTTGAACATTCTCAGGAGAGCCTGGAAAGGAGCTGTGAGAGGCACCAGTCCACAGGGTGGGGGGCCGTGGCCCTGGGACCTCACTGGTGCTTTGGCAGAAACACCTGCCTGCTGTCAGGAATCTCGGGCTCAGACACCAGGCTTGTGGCCCCGCCCGTGTGATCTGGGACAAGTCCCCTCCCACGGGTCTCCCCACGTGAGAGGGAGATGATAATTTATGGCTGCCCCAGATTCTCAGGAGAACAGTAAGAGTTAAAGCTTATGAATCATATTTAGTAAATAAAGTGCCAACGTCAGGAGTTGTAAAAAGTAAAAGCCTTTATTTTTTAGTCCCGTGAGGCGTGTCTTTGGGGTGGTGGAGTCAGGGAAGTTGGATGAGGCATACTTTGATTTTCTAAAACTTTTTATTATGGTAATTTTCAAATACAAATGAAAGCAGATGGAACAGAATAATAATTTTCTATGTATTCATTGTCAATGTCAACTATTAACAGCATTGGGCCAGTTTTGTTTCATCCATTCCCTGTAAAAAAATTATCTTTATGGAGATATAATTTATATACAAATAATGTACCAAAATGTACCTTTCCAGGAATTTAGAAACTCCTGTAACCATCAGATATTTAACATTCCATCACTTTCCAAAGTTCTCATCTGCCCTTTCCAAGCCAAGCGCCCCTTCCACCCTGGTTCCAGGGCTTGGAACAGACCCTGCATGGGACACATGCATCTTCCTAGGGATGCTGGGACTTCAGGCAGAGTAAGGTCTTGTTCTCAATGGGGGTGGGAGGATGGAAGCATTTTTATACATATACAAAGCATACATATAAATATACATAACATAAAATTTGCTGTTACAACCATTTTTAAAAAGATTTTATTTATTTATTTGAGAGAGCAAGCTCGTAGGGTGTCAGGCAGAGGGAGAGGGACAAGCAGACAAGCAGACTCTATGCTGAGTGTGGAGCCCGACGTGGGGTTCGATCTCATGACCCTGAAATCATGACCTGAGCTGAAATTAAGTGTCGGACGCTTAACCGGCTGAGCCACCCAGGTGCACCTGTTATAACCATCTTTAAGTGTACAATTCAGTGGCATTAAGGACACTGACATTATTGTACAACCATGACCACTATCCATCTCTAGACATTTTTCATCATCCCAAACTGGAACAATAACTCTCCATTTCCCCTGCCATTCTGGCCACCACGCTGTAGCATGTGCCAGAATTTCCTTCCTTTGTCAGCCTGGTAATACTCCATGTTTTGCGTATCCAGTCCTCTGTCAAAGGACACTTGGGCTGCTTCCGCCTTGGGATGGTATTGCGAATAATGCTGCTATGAACGTGGGTGTCCCAATATCTGTTTGGGTCCTGGCTTTCCATTCTTCTGGGGATGAGCTCGGAAGTGGACTTGATGGATTAAAATGGTAATTCTATGCTTCAGTTTTTGAGGAGCCACCGTGCTCTTGTCCTGAGCAGCTTTGCCATGTCACATTTCCATCAGCAAGGCACGGGAGTTCCAATTTCTCCATATCCTTGTCAACACCTGCTCTTTTCGGGGCTCCCACGCCCCCCTGCGATAGCCATCCCGAGGAGTGGGAACTGGTACCTCATCGTGGCTTTGATTGCATTTCTCTGATGACTAACGGTGCTGAGCATCTCTTCGTGGGCTTATTGGCCATTTGTGCACCTTCTTCAGAGAGCTGTCTCTACAAGTCCTTTTCCTTCCTCTTCTTTTTAAAAACATGTTTTCCTACTTTTGCAAATAATTTTGGCCAATTCTTTCTTTTCCTTAAGTATATATATTATTATGCTTTTTTACTTTTTTGTCCTCTTCTTCAAAATAATTCTGCTTCAGGCGCTAGAGAATATTTGGCTGTCTTTATTTTGGAACAGGTGTCTTCCTTGGGAATCTGGTTACTTTGTCTTGTGAATTCAGCACCCCATGATGATGTCAAACAAAGGCCAGGCTGGCATCAATCCCAGAGTCTAATGGTGGGGAGAGAATGGAACAGAAGGGAATCATGATATGCCACCCCAAATTTGCCACTTTGTCATAAGAATTATTTTGAGCCGAAGGCATTTGGGTTCCTGAAATCCCTGATCTGCCTGAAAGCAGTCCCCCCAAAGAACTCAATTGTCATAAATCCCCTCCCGGGAGCAACTCCAATCAACTCTCAGAGTGGAGACCACACCCAGATAGACATTGTCATAAACCGTCCTACCTCCATCTATTTTCCTGAGAGCCTGTTTATCTTTCCCCAAAATCATGTGCTTTCCCTAAAAAAGAAATTTCTTTCTCGCTGTCCCTTCCCTCCTAAGTTAGGTATACAGACCCCAAGTTCTAATCCCCGCTTTGAGCTACTCATCCGGGTGTGTGTACAAGCTTAGAAACTTCTGTTGCTTTTCCTCTAATTAATTTGTCACCTGTAAGTTCTATGCACACGTCCAGCCAGGGAACCTGAGAGAGGAGAAGGAAGAGAAGACTCCCTTCTCTATAGAACCCAGGGTGCTTGAGCCCCGGATCCCAGAGAATCCCTCCTGTTTGTGGTCTCCCTCCCTGAAACTACTCGGGTCAGGGCTGTTTCTCTGGCTCTCAGCGTCTTGGGAAGAGCCAGACTCGCCAGGTCCCCATGCTATGGGGGTGATGAAGGGGGTTGGGTGGTCTGCCCTCACTGGTTCTTCTCAAATCCTCCGCACAGCAGGGTTCATGCAGTGCCCAGTGCCCTGACTGTTCCACAGACACAAGGACAGTGGTCTGGCCTAATTCTCCAACAGTGACTGTTCTAAGGCTCAAATGGCGGCCAGAGCAGAACTCCAAGTGTCCCACCCACCCCCTCATTGCTGTCTTCCACTCCCCAAGGCCAGCCTCACTCTGACCTTAACTGTGTGATTCTTCTCTCTTCGTTAACATGACTTCATTTTTCCAGGAGCCTCCAACCCAGCCAGATTATTGTTATGGAAATTCCATGAAGACTCATCAGCTTTCCAATGGAAAGCATCAAGGGACCATCTGCGCCCTAAGATTCTTTGAGTTCATTGCTCAGAATCCTTACTTACTGTGTCCACCAACCCTGACTGTCCAGTCATGGCCCCACCCAATCCTGATGACACCTCCCCCCATCAGAAAGACTGCCTTAAATCAAACTTCCAATCCTCAGTGAATTTTGACAGTGGCGTCTCCTCTCTGAGACACTGCCCGACATCTGGGAGGTGATGTTCCCCTTTACTGTGGGAAGCAATAAACTCCACTTAGTTTCCTCCACAGGTTGTGTGAATTATGATTGGGACCCGGCTTTTGACACCGGGCACCGCTTAAGCCAGTCTTGGGTTTTTCCAGATCTTTTTCATCTCGTTGTTCTCGTTCATTCCTCTGATCTGTGTTTCTTTTGCTTTGTAACTTCTCCAGGTTGATTTTAGGGGAGGAAGCATCAGGCAATGACAATTTGACACTCAGCATGACTTTCCTTCTAATTGCATGGAAGGGAACTCACATTGTTACCTTGTAGACGATCCAGGACAGCATACCAATTTCAGATGCTGTCCGATGCTAGGATCTAGATTTGTTTAACCAAAACTCCCAGTTACATTTTATATTTTCCCATGATTGACCCTGAAATCCAACTAATCTTGATTGGCATGTCAGCTTCAATCAGGAGGGAAATTTATTAATTGTGTGACTAAAACACAATAGTGATCTAATAATGGAGTAATAATGTCGGCTTAATTATTCCTGCTTTTTGTGACTATTTTAAAAACATAAATCTGTAGGCAGAGAATAATTATATACCCATAGATATTTCAGTGCTTTAAAAATTTCTTATTTTCTAATGCTAGGTATCTGGTTCATGTAATGGGCATTTTTATTCATATACAATAAAAAAGTTAAGTGTTTACAAAAATTAAATAGGGTATTGAAGTCATGGCTGCTTCAGCTTATAATTATTGACTATGATAGCACGAGCAACTCCACTCCTGCTAGCGCTCCCGTCTTCACTTGGTTGCCCCCGGCACTAGGGAAAAGACAACCAGGTGAAAAGATGACACACAGGATTTGAAGTCACACAGACCCAAATTCAAGTCCCGGCTGTGTCACTTACTAGATGTGATGTTGATCAAGGCTGTGACCTTCCTGATTCCAGATTTCCTCAGATGTAAATGAAAAATATATGTATCTAATAGGATTGTCAGGAGGGTGCTTGCTGTTATAGTTTGCTTGATTGAAATGGATGTCCTTTGAAATTGTCAAGGATATTATACCAAGCTCTACATCACCGAGGGCTTGGATGCCTTCCCTATGGAATTTATCTCATAATGTGTATAGCTCAACAGACCCTTTAAAACAGAAGGAGGGGCATTTGTTCATGAAAAATTACCACGATGGGGAGAGGTTGGTAGAACCCGAGTACGATAAGCTCAGCTTCTGCCCACGTCCCTAAGAAGAGAGAACGCGTCCTTAGCCCAGAAGGAAGGGCACAGCCTGACTGCAGTCCAGGTGTCAACGTGGGAAAGATCCATGTGTATCCAGCCAAAGGAGAAGCTTGGCAGTAAAGCCTAGAACTGAGGGGGAGTGGGGGCAGGCCTGGCCCAAGGAAGGGAGCCCTGGCCTAGGGGCTCCTCCCCGCAGTCCTGTCCTGTGGAAGAGAGGGTGTGCCAAGCTGTCACCTCCTTAGTGCTGCTGTGTCTCCTTCCTCGGCTCTGGGTTTGTCCACACCATCCAGCCCCCTACCCTTAGGCTTTTTGTGTAGTGCTGTCCTGTAGTGTCACACGGGTTTGCAGGGGGCCAAATTCACAGCCTCCGAAGTGGGAGTGCAGGATGATTCACTGAGGAGTGGGGACAAATATTAGAACTGCCATTTATATTTATTTCTCATCTTGTTCTAACATGCTATTTTTGGTTTCCTTGTTATAGTGCACATAATGTGGCAGTTTAATCCTATTCACCACTTATAAAATTTATAAAAGAAAAATGTACATTTACGGAGGATGCACATTTATTGTCGCTCAGCCCCTTAGAAAAACTGGGTGATCACTGCTCTTGACTGCCTGATGCCCGTGGTCATTCTATTTTGAGTTGCAAAGTCGTGCTCTGAAATCCTTTCTCCTTCTCCCAACCAGCCTCTCGAGAGCTTGGGTGTCCGCTGTTGAGCGAGTTGGAGCTTCTGAGTCTACAAAGCTGAGAATAAGTCTCTCTCTCCCTCGTAAGCCTTGGCCTCTCTGAGCCTTAGCTTTCAAATCAGTCAAGTGGCAGAACAGTAGCTGTCTTGTCTGCCTCCCAGGGTGTTGTAAAGACAGATCATATCTCATTGTCTTGCATCTGCAGAACACCAAAGCCAGGAACATTCTAAGCAGTTAAGAGAAGAGTCAGATTACTCTCAAAGGAATCACAATTTACACGAAGAGATTTCTTTTCCTTTTCTTTTTTCTTCTCCTCCTTCCTTTTATGGATGATAGAAAAGTTTATTTTAGGGGCTCCTGGGTGGCACAGCAGTTAAGCGTCTGCCTTCGGCTCAGGGCGTGATCCCGGCGTTGTGGGATCGAGCCCCACATCAGGCTCCTCCACTATGAGCCTGCTTCTTCCTCTCCCACTCCCCCTGCTTGTGTTCCCTCTCTTGCTGGCTGTCTCTATCTCTGTTGAATAAATAAATAAAATCTTTTTTAAAAAAAAGAAAAGTTTATTTTATTTAAAAGTCACCAGCTATGCTCTGTTGAGATGATCCCCCCAATCTTGTTGGCCACACCCAGAGCTACAGCACCAGGAACAATTCCAGTACCTTCTTCTCTCCATTGGGCCACATGAGGGTATGGTCTTGGCCACATCAGTGCTGAAGAGCTTCCTCATAGCTAGTTTGATCTGCCTTGATCTGTTTGTTGGCCTTGACATCCATCCTGAACGTCAGCGCACTGCTGTTTTTCATCTTCATGGCTGACGATGTGCTCAGGAGAAATGTGACGACGGCATAGGGGTCAAGTTGACTATTTGGGTATCTTCCTCTGAGGATACTTGGGTTGCTTTCAGAGTTGCAGTGTCTTGGGTTGCAGGAAAGCAGAACGTGGGTGACATGAGACAAGTTCTCTCCCTCTTCTTTCATCTTTGTTTGTGGCTGTGGACACCTTCTCTATACTGCCTGTTTGGCCTCCAAAGCCTTTGCTTTGACCTCAATTTTGGGAGGTGTAGGGGGTTTCATGTTTTGCTTTCAGCACTATTTGTAAAAAGGCAATGTAGCAAACTTCTTAACAACAGTGGAAGTCAGAAGGTAGTGTACATTCAGTGTCCTGGAAAATACAACTGACAGTCTAGAGTTTTACATGCAGAAGATTGTTTTACAAGAATAAGGCGACATAAAGATATTTCAACACAAACAACAGAGTTTATCCCAAATACGACCTCACTGAAGGAAGTTCTAAAGGCAGAAGGACCAACCTGATGGAAGGGTAAAGAAGCTGGTAAACATATGGATAAATCTAACAACCATCGATTATGCTGAAACATCAACAAGAATAATAACAGTTGCTAATTTGTGGGATTAAACAAATAAGATAGAACGAATACCAGAAATTTCAGCATATAAACTGTAAAGTTCTTTGTTTGGAAGGAAGATAAAATCATTTAGGTTTTATTAAGTATGCATGTTAAAAGCTTTAGGTTACCTACTAAAAGAAGAGAGAGTGTATATTTCCAAACTGGTAAAGGGAATTAAGTGGGATAAGGATAAAACACCACCTTAACTAATCCATATAAAGGTGAGGAAGAAGGATAATAAAAGATGCAGAAAAGGGGAGCCTGGATGGCACAGCGGTTAAGCATCTGCCTTTGGCTCAGGGTGTGATCCCGGCGTTATGGGATCGAGCCCCACATCAGGCTCCTCTGCTATGAGCCTGCTTCTTCCTCTCCCACTCCCCCTGCTTGTGTTCCCTCTCTCGCTGGCTGTCTCTATCTCTGTCGAATAAATAATAAAATCTTTGAAAAAAAAAGATGCAGAAAAAAGCATGGACAAAATATGGTAAAGAAAGAAATCCAAATATATCAATGATCACAATACATGTGAACGGATTAACTTTCCATTTAAAAAATAAAATGTAGACTGGAAAACAAACACAGCGTTCTGCTATTTATAAGATGCGTCTAAAACATAAGGGCTCGAATTTGCTTCAAAATAGGTAGATGAGTGGTCAGGGGTAGATAAATGGATGGCAGTGTGGGCAGCCCTAGACTGGACATTGATCGTTGCTGGGACTGGATAATGAGTATATGGGATGTATCCATCTACTCTTGTGCATGTATGGACTCTGTAATAAAAAGTAAACACAAATATTAGGGGCGCCTGGGTGGCACAGCGGTTAAGCGTCTGCCTTCGGCTCAGGGCGTGATCCCGGCATTATGGGATCGAGCCCCACATCAGGCTCCTCCACTATGAGCCTGCTTCTTCCTCTCCCACTCCCCCTGCTTGTGTTCCCTCTGTCTCTATCTCTGTCGCATAAATAAATAAAAAAAATCTAAAAAAAAAAGTAAACACAAATATTAAACAAAACAGGCAAACCATAAGCATAAAGAAGGGTTAGAAGTAAAAGTATAGAAAAAGTATGAGGCAAATACTAATCAAAGTAGGTGTGGCTATAAACTTGCGGCACCTGGGTGGCTCAGTCAGTTAAGCGTCTGACTTCAGCTCAGATCATGATCTCAGGGTCCTGGGACAGAGCCCTGTGTGGAGTTCCCTGCTGAGTGGGGAGTCTGGCTTGTTCCTCTCCCTCTGCTCATCCCCCTCCCCTCCCCGCCCCTGCTCATGCTCTCTCTCCTTCTCAAATAAATAAAACCTTTAAAAAGAAAAGTAGGTCTGCTTAATAATAAAAAGACTCAATTCATCAGAAAGATATAATAATTCTAAACCTGCATTTACCTAGTAATACAGCTTGAAATATATAAAGCAAATGTTTATTTAAGGAAAGAACTGTAGGGGGAAATTGACAAATCCCATCAAATTGGGAGATTTAAATATACTTTTCTCACTAATTGATAGGGAAAGCAGATAAAAATTCAGTTTGGATATAGAAAATTTGGAAAATACACATAATAAGCCTTGATGTAGTATGTATATCAATATATAGAACATCACATCCAACAAATGAATGACATCCTTTCATTTCAGTCTTTTTAAAAAAAGGCTTTATACTATGGGAAATTTCTAAAATGTATGGAAGTGGAGAAAACAGCCTAATAAAGTCCCAGGTGTATACCAGCAACTTAAATGATTTATCAGCTCATGGACACTCCTGTTTCATCCACTCCCACTCACTCCTCTATCCTAGATTATTTTTGAAGCAAATTCCATACGTTACATAAGTATTTCAGTATGTATCTTTAAAAGACAGAGGCATTCCTGGGGAGCCAGGGTGTCTCAGTCGGTTAAGCTCAGCTCGGGTCATGATCCCAGGGTCCTGGGATCGAGCCCCACATTGGGCTCCCTGCTCAGCAGGGAGCCTGCTTCTCCCTCACCCGCTCCCCCCTGCTTGTGCTCTCTGTCTTTCTGTCAAATTTAAAAAAAAAGAGAGAGAGACATTCTAAAAACAGAATCAAATACCACTCTCACACCTAAAAACAGATGTTAACAATGAATGCTTAATATGCAGTCAGACTTCAAATTTCTCCAATTCTCATATATACAGTTTGTTTGAATCATACACTGGTTTGCTGGCATGACTCTTGAATCTCTTGTAATCTATAGATTCTTCTCAATGCTTTTTAAATTTTTATTTTCCCTTGCAATTTATTTGTGGAAGAAGCTGGGTTGTTGTGGATTTTGTCCATTGCATGTCCATGGTGTCATTTAACGTGTCCTCCTATTCTCTGTTTTTCCTGTAAATTATTAATTCAATCTAAAGACTTGATCAGTTTTAGATTGAGTTTTTTTTAGTTGAGTCTACTTCATAGGGCATTCATGTGTTTTTTAATCAAGAGCAATAAAATACCTGGTTCTTTATCTTTTGCGAATGTCCGCAAGTATTAAGGATCATTGACAATAACCATGAATCCATCAGGCATTGTGAAATGGTGACAGTCTAATTCTATAATTCCTTCATTTAAGCTAGACTTTGATGCAAAAATAATCATGTCCTATCAACTCATGGGTTACCCAGAGATATAGTTTGTAGAGGAAAGGCTGGACAAAGTCAAATGCACTTTAATATTCATACAGCCAATTAAAAATATTATAAACATCATCTATAATATCATAAATAAAATTAAGTGCATAGAAATAAATTTAAAAGTATGTAATACCAAGGTTGAGAAAATGATACAATTTTTAGCATTTAGCATTAGAAAATAAATGGCAAAATATGTCAGATTCGGGGATACAAAATTTCCAAAACCATATAGGTATTAATTCTTTCTAAACCAACTCACACATTCAATTCTATGTGACTCTAAGCACCGATGTTTTCGTATGTGGAATTTGACAAGTTGATACCAAAAATGTACAGAGAAGAGCAATTTGCCAAGTATAACCAAATACTCCAGAAGAGCATGGTAGAGACTGCCCCGAAAGAAAATGGTACTTAGTGAAAAGTTACATGGTGCTGTGGCACTGGGGCAAGGATGTAAAAATAAACCAATGGAATAAAATGACAGAAATAGACCAGGCATATATAGAAACTTGATTTATGACAAAACAAAGCAGTGTAGGATAGTGGGGGAAATGTACTTATCATTAATATTGCTGAGATAAAAATAACCACATAGAAAAAAAAAAACTAAATAGGATCCTTCCTCGTGCCATTTACGAAAATCAATCCCAGGCAGATTAAAGACCTGGCTATAAAAGTCAAAATTACAAAACTTTAAGAAGATAATACTGTATTTATCTTTATGACCTGAAGTTAAGGAAGGAGTTCTTGGACAGGATACAAAGGCCTACACGTCATAAAGGTAAAGATGGAAAAATTTGATAATATTAAAATTAAGAATTCTTGTTCATTAATGAGATATGAAGAGAATTCATGATCTGTTCATTGCTGGTGGGGATACCAATAGGCACGAGTACTTGAGAAAACAATTTGGCATTACCAGGCAAAGCTGAGGGCACCTGTGCCCGGGGACCCAGCAGCCCTGCACTTCTAGGAATCTATTCTAGTGAAAATCTTCTCAAGGATGCTCAGCTGCACTGCTCCTGTTGGCATCAAATTGGAAACAACCAAAGTGTTCATTGGTGGGAGAAGGGATAAGTTCTTGGTGTATTTACACAATGGAATACTATACAGCAACAAAAACAAATGCTACCACATGTTCACTGAGAAGGAAAAGCATCAGGAATATATGGTGGAGAAAAAGGAAAAAGAAAAGGAGTAGAAGAATGAGTCTGTACCATTTCATTTATGTGAAATTCAAAAATATGCAAAACCAAATACCTTTTCAGGGAGACAAAGACAGTAAGAGTGTGAAGCACAGCAAGGAAAGGTAGACACACAATTCGTGATGGCTGTAGTGGGATGTGGTGGGGGGAGGGTGAGAAAGGGCACATTGGGCTGCAAAGATGCCGCCATGTTCTGGTCTTCACCTGGGTTAGGGGTATATAGGCACCTGCAACAGTGGTGGTCTTTTCCCCCTACACACTGATTATAACGATCCTTCTATACCTATTTGTATCTACTAATATCTTTTCCATCTACTCAATAGAAACAATGGTTCAAACCCTTTGGGTTTACAAGGGAGCATGATGGTTGCACCTCCTTGGGAGCCCTGCCTGCACCTGAGAGGGGCTCTGCGTGCTTGTGATTGCTGGCCAGGCGTACTGTATATGACCCCGACTCCTGCACACAGTGTCTGACGGACTCTGGCCAGATGCAGTGAGGATGGGATGGTACTAAGGACCACGAGAAAGACGGAGGCAGGAAGTGGGCTCTCAGGAGGGCACCCTGCTCCTTCCGTGGTGACCTCAGAAGGAGGGAGTCATCTGTGTCTTTTAAGAGCCCATCTGGGCCATGTTGTCTAGGAGTAGCTTAGGCAGACCAGTGCCTGGTTCTGCCCAGCCCTGGGAGGACACCTCGTCTGACAAATAAATCACTAGATCCAAGCTTTGTGGGAAGGAGATAGGAGTGGAATACAGAAAGTCGATGCACCATCGTTCCGTCTTACCTATGGTTGTCAAGGTTACCAGAGCCTCGTGTTTCTTAGTAACCACTCCTCCCAAAATAGCCTCCATTGGTGCCAGCCGGCGAACTGCGTCCTGTATCCCAGTCATGTTTCACACGGTTCTGAGGAGAAGACAAGGAGGCCCCTTTGCATGGAGTAAAGGTTATAGAGATAAGGTTACATGGAGCGCACGCAGCTGTTCCTCATCCGATCTTTGCCGTGGCTGAGCGAAAGATTATAAGCCCCAGTTTTCAGAGGAGAACACAGTCTTGGAAGACTCACGAGTATCAGAACTGAATGGAAAATCTAGATTTTCTGAGGCCATTGACACTGCGGGAGAGGTTGTGTTGGACCAAGAGTTCACTCTGAAGGTTGAGCATGCCGGGCTGAGGTTCTCCCTTAGTGACCGATACTGCCTCTGTTCCCCACTTTCTTCCTTGCCAACACAACCCCAGTTGTGTTCCCATGTGAAGGGCTCTATGCCCTGGGGACCCCCTGCTCCAGGGAGTGAAAGTTGATTCTGTGTGATGATGATTCTATTTCCCTTGTTGTGATTGTTTCAATGTGAAATGTGGCCCAATCTTGGCCAATAGAGGTGGGGTGAGTCTGCCGTGGGGAGGAATACTGGGAAAGGTGCTTCTCTCAAAGAAAAGAAATTCCCAGGAGGAAGTGCCCCTCCTCGATGACCGGAGGCCCTTTCCATGTGAAAGAGCCGGTTCGTGGCCCTAGGGAGGACGTTCCTGATGACGGCCAAGTGGGAGGGTGGAAAGCCCTTGGGTCCAGCTCTGAGAGGCCACCTCTTCCTCAAAGCCAGGCTCCCTCCATCTGGTCACATATTGCTGTCCCCCCTTGGATGGCACATGTGGCTTTCTGCTCTGAGGCAGAGCTCTCTTCAGGTGGGGGTTCCAGTTTCCAGGTGGGGCTATGAGCTCCCCGGTGCTGGGCATTTGTCCCATAACCTCCCCTAACCCCAGTCCAGTCTTTACCTGGTAGAAGCAGTTGGTGGTGGTGGGGGGAATGTCACTGAGAGTAGGGCTGGTTCTCTTGAGTCAGTGATCCCTGGTAGAGAGGTATCTGTACCTCCATTTGTGGGGGACTCCTTGGTGACTCTGCAGAAGGTCCTTGGCTTTGGTCCTACTTACAGTTAACATGCAAGTATTGTCTTTACTCAACATTTTAGAAGGTAGATTTATTTTGGAAACTGTTTCCATTGAAAATCCTTCATAGTCAATGATCACCGTGACAATTGGAGGAAGTTTAGTTACTATGCAGAGAGTGATCATTCTTAAAAAGGACTGTCACTTCATTCACCCCTTCTACCTTATGGAGTACCTACCTGATTGTTCAATATGTGGTGTGTGCTAAGCTTTGGGGCCAAAAGGAAAGTGACACAAAAATAGTTAAGTTGTGACTCCCCACCCCCTACCCCCATCCCCAGAGTGCCCAGCCCCACAGAGTGAGGACATCCCACAGAGCACTGCCAGGTGGCTCAAGGCCATGGGTGCTGAGAGAAGGGTCCTGGCACTGTGCTCCATCAGCGCGTGAAGGGTGGGGAGATGCTGGCGGGCGGTTTGAGTTGGAAAGGAATGAGACTGGAAGAGGTGGAGAGCAGATGGGCTTGCGGGGTTTTTGTCAGAAGTGGTGGGAAGGGTAGAGTGAGTATGTCCTCCGATGCCAGGCGGAAGCTTTGGGACCTTGTTTGGAAGACATTGAGGGGTGGAGTTGGGAGAGAGATGTTACTGTGGAGACTGTGGTGGGATGGGGGGGGGAGGGTTGAGGGAGGCAGGCAGGAGACAGCGGTCATCCCTGGGACAGCTCCCGGGTAGTCAAGCAGGTGCCACCTGGAGGGAAGGGAGGACACATCTGTGGTCCAAGGGAGGAAGGGGTGTGGGCACCGAGCTAGGAACCATGGATTCTAGACCTGGTTTGGCCTCTTGGTTGATGTCACCTTGGTCAAGTCATGCCTCCTCTTTGGGTTCCTTTTTTTCCTCAATGCAAACAAAGGGGACCCACCACCCTTGGGGCGCTGCAGTTCTTGGGTCCTCTATGCGGGGTGCGCCTGTGCAGGAATCTAAGCAGGTCATGGTTGCAGACCGGATGTGGGGACAGGAGGAGGAAGGTCTTCTGGCTCCGGTCCTTCATTATTCAGGAGGGTGGTGGCCCTTTCCTCATGGTAGGAAGAAAGCAGGGGAGAAGGGTGACAGGATGGCTGCCTCTGTGTAAGGAAGGGGGGGCAGGTTGGGAGGAGCAGGCATTAGACCCCACAAGTGTTTAGAACTCAGGAATGTACATGTCTGGTAGTGGCTTGTTTCTCTAGCTCTCCTTCAATTTTTTTGCTTGATTCCCAAGCATGTATCAGAGTTAATGAAGCAATTCTATTATTAAACCACATAGAAATTTAGAAGACAATGTACTTGGATTTGAATGCAATAATTAGCTATCGGGGGGGGGGAACATTTGTAAGAGAATTACATATAAATCTCCTGTATTACCCCCTTTGTACCCCACTCATGAAAAAAAATAGGATCACTCAAAGAGCTCAGAAACAAGCTATTTCGTGAGTTTTGGTAAAAAGCAAAAGCATTTCTATTTCCAGTGAAATGCTTTACGAAGCACTTCAAAACATAGATCTGAAACTCCATTTCTGGTTTAACATCTACTGAGAAGGCTAGAATCACTTTTCACTTTTGAAGAAGTGTGTGATGCTGTTGAAAGCCATCGGGATTTGCTCTGGCAGAACCGTACCTGCTAAGATACCGGGGCGCCATCCTTCTTTGCTGTGAGTCATCAGACATATTTGAAGTTATATTTTTGTTGATGGAGAGGTGGAGGCTTTCAGATACAGTGAGGATGTGGCAGGGCCTGGGTGGGGGAGTCTCAGCCACGCAGTCTAGAAAGAGCCCAAGGAGCCCGTGCAGTGTGAACTTGGGCTCCCTGTCCTATTTCCTGCTGGGGACACAGAAAGCGACCTTGACCTTGGTGTCGACTCACATTTGCGCAGCTCAGTGATGGACAGGGCTCATTCCCAGGCATCACTTCCCTGGTTTCAGATCCCTCTCAGAAACAGGTGCAAATAGTTTCCTTCAAAGGGCACACTTAGCTCACACTCTCAGAATGCGAGCAAATTTCATGTGTGCCCAGCTCCAAATTTGTATGGACTCTGCCAAGTTGGACATATGTGTGTATAAATGGGGTGTCGGCTGTGGCACAGGGAGGCAGCGTGAAAGGTGGAGAGAGCCCTGGATATGGAGCAGAAAGATCTGAGTTGAAAGCATGGCTTGGTCTCTTACTGGTTACTTGACCTTGGACAAGTTAATTAGCCTCTCTAAAGCTTACTTTCCTCTTCTGTAACACGGAGCTGGTTACAATACCTTCTTCCCAAGGGTATCGCGAGGCATAATTGCGATGAGCATCGGGGAAGCACTTTGTAAGTGACGAAGCATCCTGAAAATGCTCGAACTTGGAGTTTACCAGCAAACCTGTCATATTCCAAGAAGGGTGTGATCAGACCATTGGAGGACCTGGAAATGATGTCACACGTTTATGGTGACAGAGCCTGACCTAACCGTGCCTTCCACTTCCAGGGGCTGCTTTGCTGGGCACAACTTAGCGGAGATGTGGCAAAGGGCAGGTACCCTCCAGGAGGCTGAGACTCAGCCCCCACCTGTGCCCGGCCCGTGACCTCCATCAGTGACAGCTAGACCCACAGAATTCGGGAGTGGTCTGTAGGAGCCGAGGTCAACGAGAGAGGGAAAATGCACGTCTTCTCCCTTTCCCTCCTCCTCCTCCTTATTTTCGTGTTATTTCTCTCTGGCTGGCAAGGTATTCAAAGAGCTCTAATTATTTAGTTGTCAGCTTGCATTTAATTGTTTGCCCATAAATTGATTCACTTAACAAAATTTATTCAAATGTACTTCTTGGCATCATACTTAAATGAGAACATTTAGCAAAGGGTGGCTGTGGCATTGACGTGGGGACCGTGGGTTTCATGTTGGAAGACCGGGGGTGGAGTTCAAGGACTGCTGTCACCAGCAAGTCAGGGACCCCCCCCCCAGCCCAAAATCCTCTGCAGGTAATTGGGGCAGTGGCAACTCCTTCCTCAGTGTTCCGGCTCAGATCCCCTGGTGTGGATGTGGGGGTGAGGGATTCCTGGTAGAACAGATAGCCTCGAGGGAGAGCAGGCAGCTGCCCCGCAGGAGGGGTGACCAGGCCAGGCTTTTATCAGATGGGATATTCCAAGTGGGAAGAATTGCTTTAGGGGATTCTGGAAGCTCCTTCGGAGTCTTTATTGACCATGAATTCTTTATGAGAAAATTAAGCCAGCAGGCCCTGCCCTCAGGCAATCTTCAGTTCCTCCATAAACTCAATGATGGCCCGCAGTGATATGAAACCAATTTCCCCCCTAAAATAAGGAACCACAGGGAAAGGAGACCTTAAGAGCTGTTTGGTGTTCGAAAAATCTTATTTTAGTCGGTTCGGGTGGCCGTAACAAAATACCACAGGCAGAGGGGCCTAAGCAACTGAGATGAACTTTCTCCCAGATGGAAGTCTGAGCTCAGGAGGCCACCATGGCCGGGTTTTGGTGAGGGCCGCTAGCTTGCAGATGGCCGGCCACCTCCTTGCCATGTTCTCACCCGGTCTGGCCTCTCTTCTTCTTCCTACGAGGGAGCCGGTCCCATCACGTCAGGGCGTCACCCTCATGACCTCATTTACCTTAATCACCTCCTCGGAGGCTCCAATCCCAATACTGTGATGTTGGGTGGGGGGAGCTGCGACATGTGAATTTTGCGGGACACAAGTGGGTCCACAGCGAAGCTCGAGTGTCAAGTGGGCAGAAGTTGCTGGGGCGCAGCAGTCAGGCTGACCTGGGTTCAAATCCTGCCCTGCCGCGTGTGGCTGAGGGACTCGGGCAAGTAGTCACCTCTCCAGCCCACTTCCTCTTCCGTAAGGTGGGACAACAGGGTCACAGCTGCCAGGGTCTGTGCAAGGATTAGTCCAGGGGATGAGTGGGAAGCTCCGGGCACAACAGCTGGCGGCTCCAGGGGCGGCTAGCTCCTTCCTTTCCTGAACCGTCGTGAGATGCCAGCCCTCGGCATCCTGATCTTTACATGATGAAGAGCTTGAGCTCTCTGCAGGGTCTCTTTCTGCTCCTTCATTCTGGAAGTGTGTCATCTCGAGACGAGAGGACAGTGACTACGAGGGGCTCTGTTTGCTCTCAGTGAGGATAATGGTACCTAACTGTCAAGGTTCTTCAAACGAACCAGGGTACCAGTTGGGGAAATGCCTCATTCTGTTCTTGGCAGGTGGCAGATGATAAAGGTTCTTGCACTCTGGCTCCAGGTGAGCCTGAGTTGGGAGGATAGCAGTCAACGAAGGCTCACTGAGCGCTTACTGGGTGCTGGGCACTAGGGGTTCAGCAGTGGGGAAGACGGGCACGGTCCCTACTCTTACGGAACTTAGAGTCTCTGGGGGGAAGGCCAACGTTAACCAGATTACAAAGGCTCCTGTCTGCGGTCTTGAGTCCACGCCCACCTGACAGAGCCTCTGGCCTCCTGCTGCCCAGCAGACATCCTCGGGAGGGGCCGCCCTCGGCCCCGCGGGCCATCCGCTCCAGGAGAGGTGCTCCGGGTTGGGAGAGCACTGGCATTCCTGCCCTAAGTCCCTGGCACCCCGTCAAATGCCAGCTCAGCGTGCAGCTATGTACTCCCTCTCGGCCATCTCCTGTTTTGGTGTCCTCCGAGCAGCCCCTCCGAGTGTCCATGAGTCACAGAGCCGCTCCTGAAGCTCCTGGTCCTGGAGAAGAGAATTCCGTTTATAACAAACAGATACTGTGTGCCTGCGAAACGATTGCTGGGGCCAAGTGCTGGGCCTCCGTCCCTCTGCTCCTCTCTTGCGGTCCCAGCTGTGCCAGGGACTTGCTGGGGGACACGGGCAAACCCCTGCTCTCTGGGTCAGGCGTACAGGGCTGCAGAGTCTGTAAAACTCATGGGGGGGTGGTTAGGTGGCATGAGGCAGCCCGATTGGGTTAAACCTCACCCAGATTTGGGCAGCAGTTAGAACAGGGCAGAGAGGCTTGTCACCTTGACTACCTGCTTTAGTAGATATTTATCTTGTCGGAGGGCCTCTTGGAGTAGACAGCCGAGCCTGTCACCTGGAGAGTTTATCAAAGGCCTTCTCGAATTGTTCTGTGACTCACTCACCAATAATTGACAGTCAGCAACAAATAGATTTTTTCTTTAAAAGAAATATAAATGGGGCGCCTGGGTGGCTCAGTCGGTGAAGCGTCTGCCTTCAGCTCAGGTCATGATCCCAGGGTCCTGGGACCGAGCCCCGCGTCAGTCTCCTTGCTCAGGGGGGAGTCTGCTTCTCCCTCTCCCTCTGCCTGTCACTCCCCCTGCATGTGCTCGTGCTTTCTCTCCGTCAAACAAATAAATAAAATCTTTAAGAAAAAAGAAAGAAAGAAATATAAAGCCTTGAAACTGGTGAACTCTTTATTTTTATTTATTTCTCTCTCTCTCTCTCTCTTTTTTTTTTTTTGACATTCAGTTGGTTTGTCTCTGTAAAGACCTGTATTTAGATGTTTAGGGCAAGATTACTAACTGCCCTTCTTCCTTTTGGCAACGAGACTGCCTGAATTTTAGCCAGGCACATAATCAGCTACCACAGGCCACATTTCGTGGCCTCCCTTCCAGCTAACTGCGCCCATATGATTAAGTTTGGCCAACAGGGTCAGAAGTGCTGCATGCCATTTCCAAATTATTTGTCTAAGTACATCAATTGCATGCCCTGCTGATTCTGTGTCTTTCCCGGGTGGGGACGTGGAGGTGGGTCTGCAGCCAGGGTCCACCACGTGGACAGCGGTGACAGCACAGGGATGGCAAAGCAACAGGACGGAAGAAACTTGGATCCCTAAATGACCTCACCGAGCGGAGACACCTGCCAGCCTTGGCCCACTGCCCACAGTCAGACTGTTATGTGAAAGACAAACACATTTCTATTTTAAGTCCCTGTATTTGGGGGCCTGTGACATAGCAGATTAGCCTAAAGCCTAAGTGGTGTCTATGTGAGCTCACAGAAGGTGTGGTTAGGTATCTAATTATCTGTAATATGATTCTTTGCTGGAATCCGTATAGATTTATGTGATTTATTGCTATCCCCAATCTAGCATAGATTGCTAAGGCTTTTCAAGATATGATAGCAGACATATGTTACCCATTTTGCTTATAATTTTGAATTCCTTTTAATTTTAAAACCAAGTATATGGGAGACAGCATTTATGGAAGATATCGCTCTTGACGAACTTGAGTACTTATAGATATCAGGCAGTGAAATTCATATAATCTGGTGGGTTTCCTTTATGCTTTGTCTTCCAGGAAAGTTAGAATCAGGTAAATTTAATGCTCACTATCATAAACATATTTACCATAGGCTTCTTTTTATTGTGTTTCTTTCCCTATGTGTATTTCACCTTTGTTTGTTCCAGAAGAGATTCACTGCACCCACTGTCACACCCCTCGGTGTTTGCCTATCTATTCCTCTGCCATCGTGTCCTTTCCCCTGTGCACTGAAGAGCGCCTTCCTTTCTGATGACTCAGTGCAAGTGTTTTCTTGGTGCACCGGTAGCCTTCCATATACAACACTCCTCCTGGACTTCGATTCGAGCTTGGAGCACACTGGGTTTGCTTTAGCGGTAACGGGAGGACTTCAACTCCAGCCCTTGATAATGACGACATACATAGGAGGTGCTCAGCAAACCATGAATGCTGAGATGGTAGGGCTGAGTTGGAGCCAGAATCCCGCCATGCCATACCGATGTTGGACTCCTCCCATCAGGCTAGGGGAGGAGCCGGAGCCCCACTAATCATGCGACTCAAAAGCCTCACTGCCCAAGGGCAGGGTCTGTCCCTCTCTCAGATTCTGATGTCCCCTGCTGCCACTCCATGAGTCCCCTCAGTAAACAGGCTCCAGCAGGCCAGGGCTGTCTGGCTATTCATCCTACCTATGTGACACCCTGGGATCCAGGCTCCCCTTCTTCCTCTTAGTAATAGAACTGTACCAGTGTTTTGGCAGTTGTGGCTGCCTGGGAGAGAACTTTTCCCAGCTACTCTTGCAGCCCCTATGACCATATGACTAAGAGTTAGCCAATGGAGGATGGACAGAAGTGATGTGCGCATTTCCAGATCACATTTTTTTAAATTAGGAAAGCATGTGCCTCCCCCAGCCCCACCCCAGCCCCTTTTCCTGTGGACTGGAATGTGACAGTGACAATATGAGTGAATTTTGACCATGATGCAAAGATAACACCCTAGGGTAGGACAAAGCAACAAGACAGGAAGGCCTGAGTGCTAGGAATGTTCTGTACCTTGATCTGGGTGGTGGTTTCACAGATGTGTACAGATATAAAAAATAATTGAGCCACCCTCTGAATATTTCTAAGCTGTATTATATATGTGTTATGCCACAGGAAGAAAAAAAAGAAAAGAACCTGGTTTCCTGAATGAACTTGGGGAGTAGAATTTTCCTCTGGGCTGCTGTAAAAGAGAAAAATAAACTCCTTTATGCTTTGGGCCATTGTATTTGAGGAATTTTTGTTCTAGCCAGTTAGCGTGTACCTTAAGTAATTTCTTTCTTTCTTTTTCTTTCTTTCTTTCTTTCTTTCTTTCTTTCTTTCTTTCTTTCTTTCTTTCTCTTCTTCTTCTTTTCTTTCTTTCTTTTGTTCTTTCTTTCTTTCTTTCTTTCTTTCTTTCTTTCTTTCTTTCTTTTCTTCTTTCTTTCCTTCTTCTTTCTTTCAGGTAGGCTCCATGCCCGGGGCAGAGCCCAAGTGGGGGCCGGAACTCACAACCTTGAGATCAAGACCTGAGCCGAGATCAAGAGGCAGACGCTTAACCGACTGAACCACCCAGATGCCCCTTAACAAATATATTTCTTAGGTGTAGGAAGTTTTCATTTTCATTTTGTCCCCATTCTTTCCGCAGAGCTTGGTAAATAGAAGGTGATAGATATCTGTTTGACGAGTGCATGTTTTTGCACGTGGCTTTTATCGGTTTATCAGGACATCCGGTATAAGGAAACCCGGAAAATGGAAAGGGGCACAACACACCCACGGGAGGGAAGCCCTCCCTGCCACCCCCAGACCACGACACCTCGGAGCTGCTCGTGCAGCCTCCCAGCCCACCTGCTCCCCACGCACTTCCCTTCGCTGAGGGCTGCAGCAGCTTCAGCTCGCTTCTGGAAATGACAAGGACTTCCGGAGGTGGGAAAAGCTGCCTGCTCTGAAAGGGGTGCCCAGGTGGGCCGGGATGTTCAGTGGAATCCCGGGGGGCCGCGGGCATGCTCACCATCACCCGTGCTCCTCGGCTGTCAGGAGCAGAGTCAGGGCTGCTCTGTGGCAGGTGCACACTCCCTGACTGCGCGTGCAAACGCTGGCTTTGGTGATCGCTGTGCCGGGGGGGGGGGTACTTGGAGAGGAAGGACACTCATCACCCCCGTGCTCCCCCTGGAAGGGCTCACAGTCCAGCTGGCACGACAGGCCCGTAACAAATGCCATAATAAAAACAGCACTAACAACACTATTGTATTTCCAGCTCTTAGATGTCTGGCACCTTTTATACATGATTTTATTTTCATACAACTCTTGCAAATAGGTATTGTTCATAGGTGAGAAAACACATTTGAAGAGGCAAAGAAAGTTGCCACGGGGGTCCCACTGCAGCCAGACCACCCAGGCTGGAGACCAGGCCCAGGGACTGTAACAGGGCCATCCATAAGGTGCTGGTGGAGAGGCATTAAAGAATGAGTGGTAATCTGCTAAGGGGACACAGGGTGGGAGTGGGGATCATTCTAGATAGCAAAAGCAAAGGCCCAGGGTGCGGGAGAGAGCGTGGACATTTTAATCCGGTGTGGCTAAAGCCGTGGGTGTGCATGGGGCGAGGCAGCAGTGGGAGATGCCAGAGAGGCAAGCAAATGTCCTGTGGTGCCTCCTTTTGACAGTGAACCGTCAAAGGTGGAGGGTCCGCCATCCATCGGTTGACATGACTGCATATCACGGGGCCTCATTCATTCATTTGTTCTTAAACTGAACAGGAACAGAGTTCTCTGTGGGACCTGGTGGTGGGCCTGTGGGAGGGGGCACCTTCCCTGGAGGGGCACCCAGGCTCTGGATCCTGCTCACTCCCTTATTCTCTGTCTTCTCCCTGAGGTACCACAGATAAGTCCTGAAAATCCCCATTTCCCAAAGACCATTTCACAGACCACTAATTTTTTTTTTTTTGAGGAAAAAAATTCTGTGGTAAAATAAATCGGGGGCTTATTCCCCCTCCTTGGAAATTCTTGCAAGTTCACTTATTAAAATCTCCCATAAGTAAAGAATATGTTAAATTTTGTGTATGAGTTTCCCAGCGCTGCCATAACCACGGGGTTTAAAACAGAAATGCGTTGTCTCCTAGTTCTGGAGGCTGGAGGTCCCGAACGAAAGTGTTCGCGGGGCCCTGCTCCCTGGGGACACCCACAGGGGAGACTCCTCCCTCGCTGCCTCCAGCTTCTGCTGTGGCCGGTGATCCTTGGCGTTCATCGGCCTGGAGCTGCAGCCCTCAATCTCTGCCTCCCGGCTGTCATCACATGGCCGCCTTCCCCCTCCGTGTGTCTCCCTCCTCTTCTTATAAGGACACCAGTCATATCGGATTAAGGACCCAGCCCTTTTCGGTGTGACCTCATCTTGACTAATTACATCTGCAGTGAGCCTGTTTCCAAATAAGGTCACATTCTGAGGTACTGGGGGTTAGGACTTCCACATATTTTTTTGGGGGGGACACAACTCACCCCCTGACACTTTGTTTAGCTCAGAATTGCCTAAGAACTTATTTTTATTCCTCAGAATTCTTTTGAAAATGCTCCCCGATGATCCCTCAGAGCTGGTGGGGGAGAGCAGCTCACTTTGGGAAACGCTACCTGGGATGGACAAGATGGAGGAGCCAGCCAAGGGCTGAGGTGACCACAGAGGAGAACTCCTGGGGCTGGGAGGGGATTCGGGTGGCTCCCTGAGGCCTGGGGTGGGAGGAAGGGGAGGGCCACAAGACAGGGACACAGGAGTCAGCCTGTCCAGGACCGCACCGCAGAAGGCTTTCGGGCCTGCCCTGGGGAGGATGGGGCTCTGGGACAAGCCGTCCTGGGGCCTGAGGCTGCCTGCCTGGCTAAGACACCACAGCGAATGTGGGGTGCAGGGGAATTTGGGTCCAGGTCATCTGTCTCTGTTTCAGAGCCCATCAGAGCAAGGAGGCCGCAGAAGTGCCGCATCTGGTGTGTCCCCGCTCCTGTCACACCTGGGCTCTGCCGCCTCAGGCTCCGGGCGCAGAGACGTGGGTGGCGTTTTCACACCTACTGAGCTAGTTTGTGGAATGCACCCAAAATAAACCACACGGTCTATAAACAAGTTTTCTTCCTGCCTATCGATTTTCCCCTCAACTGGGCTTGCGATGATGTACATGGCGCCCACCTCATGCTTTTCGCTTTGTGGCCTCTGGGGAGAAGAAGAAGGAAAACGTAGTTTTCTCTGTGGTAAAAAAAAGACATGGATTCAAGTTCAGGGTTTGCCGTGGACCTGCTGTGTGACCTTTAGCATGCCTTCTAACTTTATCTTTGCAATTATAAAATGGAAGCAATTACACCAACCCTACTTAGATCAGGGGCTGTGGCTGCTATCACCTTCCTCGTCATTCTGCCAGGGACTATTATAGAAGCGCTGATTCTAAAAGTTCCTTGTCGGGTGCAGTGTACATAACGTACCATGTGAGTGCGTTATATATCTTTATTTATAGCTCTTCCTATACAAAAATATGTATTTAGTCATGTATTAATCAGAAGAAATTAGCATAAATAAGGTTTCCTTTCTCTCTTTTAATGACGAACTTTAGCTAAAAAAAGGGAAACATTCTCTGAATATGGTAATAATAATAAAACATCTATTAAGTCAGGTTTATTGAGATGTAAATGACGTATCCTAAAATTGAGGCGTGCAGTTCTGTGAGATTTGCTCAACGTATATAGTCGTGCAAACATCATCTCAATCAGGACGGAGAGTTCGCATCATCCCCAGCGTTGACTGTGTCCCCTCTGAAGCCAGTCACGCCTCCCTCCCCCAGCCCTGGGGAACCTCAGATTGGGTTTCTATCCTTAAGAGTTTTGCCTTTTTCTAAAAGGCATGTACGTGAAATCATACAGCAGCTCTTTCTCTTTGACTTCTGTCTCTTCACATAATGCTTTTAAGATTCATCCATGTTGCTGAATGTGTCAGGGGTTCATTCCTTTCTCTGGCCGAGGCCGTGGTATGGAAGCGAGCCCGATCTGTTCATCCATTCACGCGTTGAAGGACATATGGGTTGTTTCGAGTTTGGAGTTATTACAAATACAGTTTCTATAACATCCATGTACAACTCTTTCTATGGACACGCTTTCCTTTCTTTTGGTTAAATACCTAGATGGGGAATAACTGCATCACATGGTGGGAGTTATGTTTAACTTTTGGAGATGCTGCCAAACTGTTTTCCAAAGTGATTACCCACCGGCATGTGAGAGCGCTAATCGCTTTGTGTCTTTCTGAGTACTTGATATTGTCAAGACATATATATTTAATTTTAGCCATTCCAGTAGGTGTGTGGTGGCACTGCAGTTTTAATTTGTATTTCCATGATGACTAATGATATTGGACATCTTTTCATGTGCTTATTTACCAACCGTATTTCTTCTTCACTGAAGTGTCTGTTCAAATATTTTGCCTGGTTTTAAAATTGGCTTGTTTTATTGAATTTTGAGATTTTAGAAGTATTTTGGATATGGTTTGTGTTTTATTATATGTGTTTTGAAAATATTTTTTTTTCAGTCTAGGATTTTTTTTCATTTTCTTAAGTGTCTTTCAAAGAGCAGTTTTTAATTTCGATGAAGTTCAACTTTTTTTCCTGTTTAGATGACTACTTTTTGTGTCTTATGTAAAATAAAAACACAAAAAACCTTTGCCTAATTCCCAGGTCAGAAGGATTTCCTTTTATGTTTTCTTCTCAGAGTTTTACTGCTCTCGGTTTTAGGTCTATGATGTTTTTTGAGTTAATGTTTATATATGGTGTGAGGTAGGGTTTGAGATTCTTTTTTTTCTTTTTCTTCTCTCTCTCTCTCTTTTTTTTTTTTTTTGCATCAGCATAACCCATCGTTCTCACACCATTTGTTGAAAAAATGAATCTTTCTCTACAAATGATCTTTCCACCTCAGTAAAACATCAGTGGACTGTACATATACAGTTCTGTCTCCGGATTCTCTATTTTGTTACATTGACCTATACGGCTTTTCTTTCACCAATACCACACTGTCTTGGTTACTGTGGCTTTATACTGAATTTTGAAATTCAAATTTTGTGAGGAAGTTGGAGGAATCCAACTTTGTTGTTCTTTTCCATATTATTAGACCATTTTAATTTTTTTCTTTGCAGTTTCATACAAATTTTTGGCTGGTTTCTACAAAAAAGCCTGTTGGGATTTGAATTTGTATCATCTAGAATCTATAGATAGATCAATTTTAGGAGACTTGACATATTAATAAAATTGAGTCTTTGGATCCATGAACATGATATATCTCTCCATTTATTTAGGTCTGTTCTGATTTCACTCAGTGTTTTGTGGTTTTCAACATACAGAAAACTACATATATTAAAAACTTTATTACTAAATATTTCATGCTTTTGAATCTCTTTTAAATAAATGTATTTATTTATATTATAGATGAATATTTATATATTCCTATTTCTGATTGTTTGTTGCTGGTACATAGAAATATAGCTGACTGTCGTACACTGACCTTGTGTCCTGTGGTCTTGCAAAGCTAGTAGTTTTCTACATGGACAATCCTATCATCTCTAAATAAAGGCAGCTTTCTTTCCAATGTGTATGTCTTTCTTCTCCTCTTCCTCATTTTTCCTCCTCATTGCATTGGCTTGGTGTCCACGAATGTGAGTAGTAGCAGTAAACACCCTCACCTTGTTCGAAGTCCTTCAGAGAATGCAATCTATCTGTCACCATTAAGTAGGACATTAACTATAGGCTTTTCATAGACCCCTTTATCAGATTGAGACATCTCTTCAATTCCTAGTTTGCTGATTTATTTATTTTCACAGACTTTTTTTTGAGGCCTTTTTAAATTTTTTATTTATTTTGTATTTTAATGTTTTCCGACGGTCTAATTGGCTTTATTAAGTGATTCGTGAATGGAACATCATCCCAACCCAGCATGTAGAGGGGAGCTCGTAAGACTTTTTTAGAAAAAGTCTTTAGAAAAAGTCTTCAGTTTTAGGTTTACAACTAACTTGAGAAGAAGCTACAGAGATTTTCCCTATACTCTCTGTCCCCATATGTGTTCAGCCTCCCCCATTATCAACACCACCCACCAGAATAGAGGTTTTTTTTCCCACCGAGGAAGAACCTACATTGACATATTATAATTACTTGAAGTTTCATAGTTTATCTTAGGATCTACTCTTGGTGTTTTTCATTCTATGAGTCTGAACAAATATATTGTAACATTTATCCATCATTATATCATGTAGAGTATTTTCATCCTAAAAATCTATTTTCTGCCAATTCATCTCTCCTGCCTCACCCCTGGCAACCACTGATCTTTTCAGCGTCTCCCTTGTTCTGCCTTTTTCAGACCGTCATACAGTTGGGATGATACAATGTGCAGCCTTTTCAGATGGACTTCTTTTGCTTAGCAATATATATATTTAAGGTCCCTCCATATCTTTTCATGGCTTGATAGCTCATTTCTTTTTAATGCTGAATAATATTCCATTGTCTGGATGACAGGTCTATTAATCCACTCATCTTCTTAAGGACATCTTGGTTGCTTCCAAGTTTTGGAAATTATGCTATAAATATCTGCATGCAGGTTTTATGTGGACATGTGTTTTCAGCTCCTTTGGGTAAATACCAAGGAGCGCAATTGCTGGATTGTAGGGTAAGAATATGTTTAGTTTGTACTACCAAACTGTCTTCCAAAGGGACTGTGCCATTTTGCATTCCCAGCAGCAATGAATACAAAGTCCTGTTTCTTCGCATCCTTACCAGCATTTGATGTTAGTGTCCTGGATTTTGGCCATTTTAACTGGTGTAGTGGTATCTCATTGTGGTTTTAATTTAGAATTCTTTAATGACATATGATGTTGAGAATCTTTTCTTATGTTTATTTGCCATCTGTGTATCTTCTTTGGTGAGGTGTCTGTTTAGGTCTCTTGCCACAAGTTTGCATGGACTCCAGCATCACTTGTGTGAGGCACCACTGAGAGTTCTTTCAGGCCCAGCAGACCTGATGCGAGGGTCATAGACCAGAGGAGGCCTGGGGGTGGGCAGTGATGTGGAGGCTGTGTGGTATGTGGCCTGCCTGCAGGAGGAGCCCATGGGTGCCAGGTCATGATGCTTGAGAACAGGTGTCTGCTTTCTCCTTGCTGGGCACCAGATGTGACTTGGGCGGCCCTCACACGTAGATGTCCTCCTGGGGAGGATAAGGGGAAAAGGGAAGAAACTGAATTCGACTAAATATCCAGAAGAATCAAAGTTTAAAATCAGAAGTGATTAGGAGAAGTTAAAGTTGAATTTTCCCCCACTGTTACCAACAGAAAAGACTGGCAAGCAGATTAAAGTGCTGGCAGGGCATGCACTCTCTGAAAGTGCTAGGGAAGGATGTCTTCCAGTCTTCTCTCCCAGGCTCTGGCAGCCTCTGGCTCCAATCTTCCATCTTCAAGGGCCTTCTCCTCATGTCTCTTCATATGGCCTTTCCTCTCCATGTGTCTGTCTCTGTCGAATTCCCATGTGCTATAAAGACACCACTCATATTGGAATAGGGACGACCCCAGTGACCCTCATCTTCAATTGGTAAAATCTGCAAAGACTTATTTCTAAATTAGACTACTTCCTAAGGGACTGGGGAGGGGGGCTTCAACATACCTTATTTGGGGGATACAGCTGGACCCATAGCACATCCCATGGAGTTAGGGCTCTCGGGACCTTGTTGGATAATACTTGCCCCACACATCAGAGCCTCAGAATTCCAACCACATTTGCACACACAGCACGTGGCCATCCAAAGAGGCAGCTGTGCGACTGTACAAGGAGCACCGGCCTGGGGAGGTCTGGCACACCCAGGCCCGAGCCCTGGCTTTGCCACATAGCGACTGGGTGGCCTCGGGCAGGTCATGTCACCTTCTATGCTTGTTTTTATTACCTGTAAAACTAGAATAATTTTTTTCCGTCTCAGTCTGCTTGGGTTGCCCTAACTAAATACTATAGACTGAGAGGGCTTCAACAACACAATTCATTTTCTCACATTTGCAGAGACTTCAAGTCCAAGACCAAGGTGCTTGGAGTTGGTTTCTGCTGAGCGCACTCTCCCTGGCTTGCAGACTTGCCACCTCCATGGGGGAGGGGGGTGAGGGTGGGGAGAGAGAGCAAGCTCTTTGGTGTCTCGTCTTATAAGAGCACTAATTCTATCGGATCAGGACCCCACCTTTATGACCTTATTTAACCATAATTACTTCCTTAGAGGCCCCATCTCCAAAGACAGCCACACTGGGAGTTAGGACTTCAACATATGAAGGGGGGGAGGGGCGGGGACACAAATACTCAGGCACAGCATCCCCTCTTCAGCATTGTTAAGAGGACTAAAGTAGGTACTGCAGGTGACTGTGAGCACCGGGCCGCGAGGAAACAGATAAAAGCACTGCCTGGCTTGGATGGTCTACGTGATAGGACCTTATTTCCCTCGCTTGCGGTTGGACCTTTAGAGTAGGTGTGCCCTTGCCCTAACAAATGCACGGAGATTTCTGAGAGAGGAACAGAGCCATAGAGCCACCAGAACACGCGGAAGCTGCCACTGCCGTGGGAAACGCCAAAAGAACCTCAGCTAACGAGCCCTTACTGACGTCCGCTGTGCGTCTGCGGTCACGTGGCTAAGACCCTGCAGGAAAGCAGAGCGCTTTGGGCAAAAGAATGAAATTCTCGGGTAAGGCGTTAAGAGGTCTTTCCCAAGCCCGTCAGGATTTGTCACATCTCTGTCTCCACTTTCCATCCTGTAGACCCGTATTAGGTTCCAGTCATCATCTCATGGGAAGGAGAATGGGAATGAGCATTTATGGAGGACTTACTGTGTGCGCAGAGATTTCACACACATGATCCTTCCAGCTTCAGTTACTTGACGTGGAAGTGTGCTGGGGAGAAATCTGGGGCTTACGGAGACAAAGCTGGTGAGTGGCAGAGCTGGGCTTTGGACCTGGGTCTGTCTGACTTCCCGGTGCTTTGGAGCCAGTGACCCAGCCACAGTTTGAAGCAGACTGTGGGGGTTACATGAGTTATGTCCTTACGGTGTTTGTGTGCGGTCCTGGGAGGCAGGGATCTCATCAGATTCATCTACACCTTCTCCACAGCACCCAGCCCAGGACGAGGGGCGTGGTGGGGACGCTCTGAAACGTTCAGGGGAGCCATGGTGGATGGGTGGTGGCTGGATCAATATCGATACACACATTGATACGAAATATCAATATCCTCCTTATGAGAGTCCTGCCAGCAGCCTCTACCCTCCCCCCCAAGAGTCCCCACCGCTACAGGCTGGACCCCAAATCTAAGTGCTCCGTCTTCTCCCCTTTTGATGCGCGAAAGGTAAGAGGAGGAAAGAAGATGGCATGGGGGTGGGGGTGGGGGTGGAGCTCTGGCTTTCCGGGTGTCCCTTGAGTCCTGGATCAGAAGCTGCCTTGTCCCAGCTTCCCAGGCCTTGAGTCTGCTCTTGCAGGGGTCTGACCCCCATTGGCTTTCTTGTGCCTGCTGTCGTCAGAAAGGGCTCAGCACCCACAGTCTGAGGCTTGTCCAGAAACCCCTTCAGGAACCGACGCGGCTGAGTCAGAGAAGCTCACTTCTCAGCCTCATCCTGCTTAAAGAGATTTGGGTGTTTGGCTACTTCCTTTAAAAAGCCCACGTACCCCAGGAGATGGGGCACGGGGTGCTCTAGAGCTCAAACGGCTGATTTTTGCACACGTCAGACACGGGGTAAATCAACACCGCTCCCATTTAAAAACCATCAAAATCAAGGTCTATTTGTTGAGCTGTTTGTTTGGTACAGACGGCTGCCAAGGCTACGAATGAAACGTTTGCACCTGCTGATAGCTTTCCGAGACCAATCAGCCTTCTCACCTCTCAGAAGCCCCTGGTTGAACCCCTCAGCTTTCCTTCACTGCTCTGTCACCTTTGTCTTTTTAGCCTTGAGCGTTTCTTGAGCTGTTGTGGGGCCCCATGGGGTAGTGGGGTGACAGCCTCATTAAAAATTCAGCTATCTGTCTGAGGGATTATCTCTTCCATAGGGGCTGGTGTTATTTAACTCTCTCTTTGCAAATTCATTTTTCACATACTTACATGCTCCCCTTTCCAAGAGGACTGTCCTGGCTTGAGGGCAGGCATTGTCTCTTATCAGGCCTCCACTGCCTTGCACACAGTGTCCGATGAATATTCGTGGTTTTAGGGCACGTGTGCAAATGTGCGGGTGTGCATGCGTGTGTGTGTGCGTGTGTGCACATGCGCGATGCTACCCGGGATGGAACAGTTAAGGAGCTAATCCCAGGAAGGCAGTCAGCAGACAGTTTTAAGGCCCAGCTGCTTGGGGGTGGTGGGGGTGGTTGATCATGGGAAAACGTCAGCAATGATCATTGAAGGACTTTTGATAATGGGGGAACTTTTAGAGAAACAGCCCAGATGTCACTTTTTTCTAAACCCCCTATCAAGCTTCTCACAGTGGCGGCCTGGAGAAGTTGAGGTGCCCATCTGTGTGGGAAGGGGGGTCTCCTTGCAGACATTTATTCAAGATGGCACCGTCGGGAACAAGAAAATCATCCAGTGGAAGATCAGTCCAGAGGAAGACACTGGAAACTCTTTTACAGCATATTTCAGCTTGAGGCCCTAGATGTTCCCTGCGGATCTTCCTGAGATTAAGAAGATTTGTGGTTAACACAGAAAACAGGAGCAGGGAAGAGGAAAAGGACATGGCACACCCCGTTACCAGCGGAGAGAGGAGCTGTAAACAAGGGATCCCTACTTGGGGTACCACACTGATGACTTAGTAAGTTTTAGTCTGTGCTGTGGGTTCAGCGTTCCCCGACTATCCCTATTCCTTTGTTGTTGTTGTTGTTTTATATAAAGATTTAGTTATTTATTTTAGAGGGGGAGAGAGAGAGAATTTCAAGCAGACTCCCCACTGAGCTCATGATCTGAGCTGAAATCAAGAGTCGGATGTTCAACGCACCCAACTGAGCCGCCCAGGCACCCCCCACCCCCGGCTGTCTTCATAACATTCTGTTCGGGTGAAAAGACCCTTGGGTATTGCTGGCCAGGTAGAGCCCGTGGACATCCTCAGGACGGAGGCTTTTGTGCTGTGCCACCCCCTCCTGGCCTGCAGGCTGCACCCCCTAACTTGGATTTCCCGGACGGAGGCCCATTTACAGAATCATGCCGGACCTATGCTCCACTTTTTTCAAAGCATATGGCTGCCTTAGGATGGCAACCTGTCCCCTGGGCACTGCCTCGTGCTCCGAGCGTGCCAGCCTCTCTGCCCCTCCATGCCCCTGTGCTTCTAGCCGAAGAGTGTTCCTTTCCCCCAGCTGCTCGTGAATTTCCCACTCAACCTTCAAGACTCGATGTCCCCTTTCTGAACTTACTCTTCTGTGAAATTAGAACAATTACCCTCTGCCTTAGTCTGCTCGAGCTGCCATAACAAAATCCTGGGGGACTTAGACAGCAGAAAGTGTGTTCTCACAGTTCTGGAAGCTGGGTATCCAAGATCGAGGTGCTTCTGGTTTGGTCCCTCTGAGAGCCCTTTTCCCGGCTTGTAGACAGCTACCTTCGTGGGGCGTGCTCACATGGCAGGCAGACGGAAAGGGAGCTCTCTGGTGTCTCTTCTTCTAAGGACACCAATCCTATTCATCACTGTTAAGACCTCATTTAACCTGAATTACTTCCTTGAGGCCCCATCTCCAAATACAGGCATACTGGTGGGGGGAGGGGAGTAATGCATCTACATAAATTTTGAGGGGACACATGTACTCAGTCTATAACACTGGGATTCATGGCTGGTTTTTCAGAGCCCAAGAACACGCAAGGACTCCATGCTAGGGAGTGGACGCCCTCACTTGATCGCTGGGGAAACTGAATCCCCGACGGGGAAGTAGGCACAACAAGGGAGAGGTGCAACCAGTTATGCCCACCTTATCCTTACCCTCAGGGAACAACGTGTGGCTGGAAATGGCTAATGTGTAGGGACGTCAGGAAAACTCTCAGGTTGAGCTCTTGTCTGTCTGGGAAGTGTTCACTTGAGTTTGGGCAGACAGAGTCAGGAGTCTCCGATATCGCCTGAATACTAGTTGATAATTCCTCGGGGCTGCTGTATTTTGGAATGAGATCTTTTTTTCCCACAAAAATTAAAAAAAAAAAAAAGTAACGCAGCCTCTGTTCTGTATGTTGCGCGATATCACCAGGAGGTCTCGTGGTCTGGGCAGCGCCCTGTCATCAAACACGTCAATATTTCTGGGGAGGAATGTAAGCATTATGTACATCAAGCAAGAGAGATACAGGGCACATCAAGTCAGGGCTAGTCCTGCCACCAAATGAGAATGCCACAAACCTGTGAAAGGACTTCCAGGGTGGCCAATCCAGGATTGTGCTGTGTAACAATTCAATAGACATGACTGTTTCGGTGGAAAGAGAATGAAAAATGGCATATGGGGAGGAGGACCGCTGGGGATTCTGCCCTCTGCACTCCTATGTGCTCCAGAGACACAAGGGGAGCCTGTCTGTTTGCTGAGGGTGGGGAGCCACAGTGATGGGGAACCTCGGGGATGGTTCCCACGTGGCCAGCAAGACTCCAGCAATTTCCCATCCTCTGCCTGCTGAGCTGCAAATTGCTGTCTCCCTCCGTGCTGAAGCGTGCAGACGTTTCTCTCTGATCACGGGGATAATTAACTCCTGTCAAAGCAGGGGGCTCGGACGGGAGGGGGATTCCACTCCCCAGGCAAGAACCGTTGTTCAAGAAGTGCTCAGTGTCTAGGAAGAATATTTCCTTGCAACTTGGAGGGATTAAAAAGCCGTCTTAGAAGAATGAAGAGGAAGGTGGTGTTTCTCTGGGTGAACGTCTCCGAGTTTACATGTTTGATTTCTGCGCGCGGGCTGACAGATACCTGATGAGCCATGGAAGCTTGTTTGGTAATGGACCCAGAGCCGCACACGTTCATGCCAAAGCTGGGCATGACATTTTCCTTTCTCCTCTCGTGCCAAAAGAGCCTTCTGTGGGCAGAAGGGGTTATTTGTTAACAGTTAGTTTTATCTCCATAGTTATTTCCTACAACACGAAACAACGAAAAGAATACCTTAGAAGCTCTGTTGAAGAGACGTTATTTCAGGAGCTCTGCAATCAGTCAAACACCCAATGGCCAATGAGTTGCTGAAAAGATCATGGTCATGGTCGTATGGGACAGAGTTGCACATGCCACCAGCTTACTGTTCCAACCTTGAAGTGCCAGAGTTGGCCTTACACAAACAGGTTGGCACGGCCGCAAGGATAACGTAATGAAGAATGTTGTGCGGCACCTTTGGTTTTTTGGTTTTGGGGTTTTTTTTTAGAGAGAGAGAGTGAGCAGGGGTGGGCAGGGCAGAAGGAGAGAGAGAGAGAGAGAGAGAATCTCAAGCAGGCTCCCCACCCAGTGTGGAACCTGATGGGGGGCTCCATCTCATGCCCCTGAAATCACGACCTGAGCTGAAATCCAGAGTCAGATGCTTAACGGATAGAGCCGCCCAGGAGCCCCAGCACCTTTGGATTTTGAGAATTTTCACGTTCATCAACAACTGTGTATCTCACAACATCCTTATGATGTAGTTTCTATTCCGACATGTCCAGTTTATAGACTTGCATACCCATCAGGCTGGTTGGATGACTTGGACAGAAGAAGGGGAGGAACGGATATTAGAAAGCACACCCTGTCACAGAGAGAAGTCCCCTATCCCGCTGCACTGATAGGTGGCCGTGGGAATGATGACATGAGCCTTTCATGACACCAGTCATACTGGATAAGTGTGCAGCATAATTCGTAATCCACCTTATACTGATTACATCTGCAAAGACCCTCCTTCGAAATGAGGTCACTTATATTTTTGGTCTTTGCAGCATTCCTGGGATAGAGCTCCCCAAACCCTTAGACTTTGGTAAATGATGAGAGCAATAAATGTGTCTTGTTACGTTACTGGGGTGGCTTTTGGAAAACCTCTAAGGAGGAGGGTTTGTTGCCAGGGAAACCAACGACGTGATGACAGGGTTGGCAGTTTTACTCCCTCCCCCAGACCTGTGGGAGGGAAGAGGGGCTGGTGATTGGGTTCAATCACCAATGGCCGATGATTTCATCCGTTGTGTCTATGTAATGAAGCTCCAAAAAAAAACCAGGAAGGAGAGGGTTTGGAGTGCTTCCGGGTCGAGGAACATGTGGCGCTCTAGGAGAGCCTTACACCTGGAGAGGGCAGGGGAGCGCCTCGCCCTTTCTCCATATCTGGCCCTGTGCCTCTCTTCCACCTGGCTGTTCCTGAGTTATATCCTTTTCTAATAATCTGGTCATCTAGCAAGTAAAATGTTTCTCTGAGTTCTGTGTGCTGCTGTAGCAAATTGATTGAACCCAAGGAGGGGGTTGTGGGAACTTCTCATCTATGAATTGTCAGTCAGAAGACAGGGGATGCCCTAGACTGGCAGCTAGCACCCCAAGTGGTCAGTGGCTGCCCATCTTGTGGGGTGGAGCCCTTACCCCGTGGGATCGGACGCTCTGTCCAGGCTGCCAATGTCAGAATGGAGTCGAATTGTAGGACACCCAGCGTTAGCTCTGTCTAGGAATAGCTCTGCTGTAGCCCAGATTCTCTAGAAAACAGCCTGCGGCAAGACTTTCTGGAGAGGGAAGGAGATATTGCAATTCCAGGGAAGCAAGGATGAGGGGCAGGGAAGTGAGACAAGAAAGTGGGGAGGCAAATCCGAGGTGATGCAAGAGCAGGCGAGCAACAGCCCGCACCCCAAAAGGGAGCTGATTTCAAAGTCACTTGATATGTCTGAAGAAGCCATGTGAACCATGGCATCACAGAACAATCTAGGGTGGGGGATTTCTAGGAAGGACAAGGAAGTCATCAGCCAGCCAGTCCGCTTCTGTCTCTCAGGGTTAAATTTACCCTCATGTTTTTTAACTTCCACAGTTCTGGGTCATATCGTTGAACCCTAGGGGCCACCACCGGGGAAACCACAACTCAGCTCCCTCTGAGCCCAGAGGTGGTAGGAGGAGCCAGGTTGATGTGGCTGTGGAAACAGTGGACTCAGACAGTGACCGGGGTAGAGGACAAGTCTGGACAGTATGGTGTATGGCCAGCTCCTTGTGTAGGCCATGCCTGTGGCCTCCCTGGAGGAGGTGTGGCCGAGACTGAATAATGGGGGCGGGGGGCAGACTACGGCCCTACAATAGATGGCCCAGAGCTGGAGGCCAGGCCAGTCTGGAGGGACAGATCTGGACTGATTCAGCCTCTAAATGTCCTGACTACTTTGGAAAGCCTCCAGCAGGTGGCGAATATCTCCCTGTCATTAATCTGTGGATATTTTGTCTAAGTGTGAAGTCAAATCCAATCCAGGGGTTACGGGAAACATGAGTGCCAGGCGAAGGCTCAGATCCCCCATGGCCCCTGCTTAGCTCGTGATGAGAGCTCAGGTGCATGGAAGCCACCCACTCTGTGAAGCCCCCCCCGCCCCGAGGCCTGTACCCAGTGTCACATGTGACAGATGTCTCTGCCAAGTGCGTGTTCGCTTTTCCTGAGATCGACGCACAGACCTGTAGTTTTAAAGCCCTGGAGGACAGAGCTGTGATGCTGTTGCCCTTATTTGGCTCAAAAGCTGGGTGAAATGAATCTTCCTTAAAAAGATCAGGGACCTGGCAACTCCTCAGCTCTGTGGAGGGCCGGGAGCTGCGCCACTCTGGTCGCCTGCCAGCGAGGGCTGTGGCTGCCGCGCTCCACTCTTTCCCGGGCCTCTGCAGCTAGAGAGCGGCTTCAGCCCCGGCACACCCTTCCCGGGACTGTCTCCTTTCAGTGACTGATCAAGGAGGGGCTTCAGAATCCGGCCATCCTGCCCCATTCTGCTGGCCGAATACCCCCCGGGGCTCCCCATAGGGCTAGGCCACTTGGCCTCTCCCTCCGCCCTCTCTCTAGGGTCCTCAGGTGTCCCTCTCTACCTAACCTCTGGCACAGTGAGCCCTCCATGGCAGCTGCCTCCAGAGAACCCAACGGGCAGCATGCTATCGCATGCCCTCTTCCCTGTCCTGGGACATGCCGGACATGCAAGGGGCAATGACCCTGGCCAGCCGTTGTCCATGGAGCGAGTTAGTGATGATAGCAATGCAGGCAGGCGAGGACAGGAACCCTGGGTGGGAAGGAGGTGCTATCTGCCAGGCAGAATACTGCCCAGCGCCGATGCCGGTCCATGGCGCTGTTGGCTGCAGGGAGGTCCAACCAGAGGTGACTGGGCTGTCACAGGCCAGGGAGGCACAACAGTAGGTGGGCAGGCACTAGGAAGGCTGTGGGGGCAGGGCCTCAGGTCCAGACCTGGGACTTAAGTGGTCCTCTTCCTCTGAAGCAATGAATTTGAACTTTGAGAGTCCCTGGGACTCAGGAACTAGGCCGCCACTTGTCCAGAGAGTCTTTATGCTAATTAGGACAAGGCAGCGTGCAGATGGACCCACCCCAATAGGCCCATGGCTGGGAAGTGAGGAAAACGGCACCTCATCCCATAGGCAGCGGCAGCCCTGGCCCGGGGAGCGTGGCTTTGCTACGGGAGCCCGCCGGCGCTGGGTTTCAGCTCCCACTCAGCTCCTCTGCCAGGAGCCTTGGTTCTGGGCACAGAATGCAAACCGGGACACAACAGCCCTGCGTCCAGACTTTGCTCGGAACGCTAGCACAAACTTGGCTTTGGAGAGCGTTGGGGCAGATAGATAAAGGGTGCCTCAGATGGCAGCCACGGACCCCCCAGCACTCAGGACTCTTCCTTCGCCACCTGGAAACTGTAGCGCCGCACATGCATGCGGCCCTTTCACAGTGATCGCCTCCCATCCCTGCAGGACGCTCCCAGGTGGGCTTGTTACATCTACCTTCCAGACACAAGGAAAAGGAAGCTCCGAGAGGACGGGCGATTCACTCCATCACACAGCAAATACTAGTGGATCTGGGGCCAGAACCGCTCTTTCTCACCCGGAAACCCACGCATAACCTATGCCAGTGCGGAGCACTTCACAGGGAGCATTCCAGGGCAAAGAAGGCCATGACGGTTCATCCAGTCTAATGATGCCAGTGAGGAATCTTAGCTGCGTGGAGGTTTGTTGACTTGTCTGAAATCACATGGCTGCTTAATGAAAGAGCCACGTTCCGAACCAGGTCTCTGTCTGCCTGGGCTACTGCCCTCCTGTTCGTTTCCCATGTTACCCTCCTGGTGATTCCCTTGCAAGAGAATGTGGAGAGGAGTGCCGTGTTGTTCTTCATTGTGGAACATCTTCCACATGCCGTGCAGGGAAGTAGTCTCTTCTCTATGTGCTTTCCACTTCCTCCATCTTCATAGTCCTCAAAACCGGGCTCTTTATGGCATCTCTCCATCTATCATCCATCCATCTACCCACCTATCCATCCATCCATCCATCCATCCATCCATCCATCCATCCATCCATTCATCCACTTACCCATCCAAGCATTCACCATCCATCATCCATCCACTCACCATCCATCACCCGTCCATCTGTCCATCCATCCATCCATCCACCCATCCATCCATCTCTTCACTCCTCAAACATTCTCCAGATCTTATTCTCAGTGCTGAGGATGCGAAGACAAAATGGAGGGCATCTGCCCTCAAATAGCTCACTGTCTAGAGAAGGAGACAGACACATATGTAATCAACAATGCCCCCAGGTCAAAGGGGCACAGGGAGTCTGGGAGGGGTACCGTATGTCTTGGGGATCAGACAAAGGTCCATGGAAATGGGGCTCGGGGTTGCGGGTTGAAGGGGAATTAGCCAGGCATCTAGCAGAGGGGGTCAGGAGGACATGCAGCAAAGACCAGAGGGCCATGACCTGCACCCAGTTTGGGAGCCAAGGCTCAGTGTGGCCTTGAGAGCAACACTGAGGGCCTTGAACTTGACTCAGAGTGCAGCAGAGAACCACTGAAGGCTTTAGAGTAGGGGTACCACCGAACACTTGCATTTTGGGATGCCTGGTGGCTCAGTCAGTTAATCGTCTGCCTTGGGCTCAGGTCACGATCCTGGGGATCAGTCCTGCATCAGGGTCCCTGCTCAGCGGGGAGCCTGCTTCTCCCTGTGCCCGCCGCTCCCCCTGCTTGTGCTCTCTCTGTCTCTCTCTGACAAATAAATAAAGTCTCTAAAAAAAACGCAAAGACCTGAATTTTCAAAGATCACTTTGGCAAGTGGAGGTTGAACCAGAGTGCCCAGCCTGGGTGACTGGGAGTTAGGGGCTCAGGAGAGGGGTTAAGGATGAATTTGACATTGGACGTGCGTAATCTATGACCGGGAGCCTCTCCACAGAGGACAGCACCACCTGAGTCTCAGCCTTTCTTTCTTCCTGAACCAAAATAATGTCCCTTCTCACTGCCTCTTCAGACCGTGTTTCCATGGAGGGTGGGGTGGGAGTCTGATGGCTTTATGAAGCCCAGAGGCTTTTCAAAGGTGGGAATATGCAGATTATTTGTAGGCACATCCATAGGAATATATATATTTGTGTGTGTGTGTGTGTGTGTGTGTGTGTGTGTATGATGGGGTTTTTTTTGAGCCTTCTCTTCATCTGCTCTGTCTGCCGTTTCCCCGCATACATGACTGGAAATATTTGGTGTAATTTATAGACATGCATAAATGCGTTTGTGGATTTTAGATCTGTATACTTTTTGCTTGAAAGTGGTTTTCATTAAGATCCTAATTGGGTGGGGGCCAGGGAGAGAGACCAGGAGACAGGGAAGTTAATGGGGCTGGGCTCCAAGGGAAAGGACTCTGCCCTCATTCCCCCCAGCCGCACTCTCTTGGGGGTCAACGTCTTGGACTCGGGGCACTGTAGCCCCCAGGGTCGTGTTGCCTGGGACAAGTGGCCTTGCATGGGTAGTAATTCTGCTAGCCACCCCTCTCCCTACCAGGTCCACATCAAAGGGACAACTGCGTCCTCTTGCTGGGCTGTCTTTGTCCAGAACCCACTTCCTGCCGCCCATGCTGTCCTTCCCTTGACCTACCAACTGCCACCTGCTTGCTTGCTTTTCCCACTTGCAGCTGCACTCCTTCTCTCCCAGTTAGCACGCACCTCGCTGCTGGCCCCTCGCACCAGGTCTGAGCATTCCACACTGCTTTGGCCTTCCGGGCCCTCCGTGAGGGCCTGAGCTCAAATTTTCAGCTTGATCAGCGAGACCTATGTTCAGCTCAGGGCTGGATTGTAGGCAAACTGGTCAGGGATTATTTCCTGGCTATTGGATTTTACCGTTTGAAGTCTTTCTTGTCTTTCCAGATCCTTCTAGTGGGCTTTCTCTGTTTTCTTCCTGTCCAGGCTCAGGCTCACTCTCATCTAGTCGTCCCCACCTCCCCTCACATCCCACCCTGCAAAACCTGCTCCAAGATGAGTTGTGGACAATTAGGATGGCTGCCTGGCTCCAAGACACACCAGTGGCTGTGTCTGTGACATTTCCTTTGTCCCCAGCCCTGTCCAATGCGTCCAAGAAAAAGAAGCACAGGACCCAGATGGATTCTCTCTTCTGCTATGCTTCCTGTCCTGTTTCTGCTCCCAGTTAAGAAGAATTTTTAAGAGAATCTGATTTCTCCAGCTCTGAAACACTCCAGATTCCTGGCCCTTTGGCTCTTTAGGATAGCGATCTAGTTTGGCTAAAAGAGCAGAGAAGTCCTCCCTTAGCAAAGTTATGTTTTCTCTCTTGCTTTCTGCTTTCAGATGGGTCCGCCTCAGCCCTAGGCTTGTCTCCTTGAAGGACGCCATGGGAGGCTGCAAGAAGCAACCGGCCGCCTCAATGTCTAACAATTCCCTTCTAAACTCACCCCAGTGCTACGGCCTTGGTAAAACACGGTCTGTATCCCAAGGAACCACAGATCGCTGTTAAACACCTGTTTTGCATGTGCCAACCAAGAATGCCAACATAGCAACCCCAAACCTACCTACTTGTGAGCTTCAGTTCAACCAATTGCAGATCCTAAGTCTCATATAATGATTACATTTCATTGTACAAAATTTGGTAATGGTGATGCTGAAATTTGCAACCTAAAGTGGGTTAAGCAATGAAAGAGGCTATTGACTCCCTCGACTGAAAAATCAAGACTAGTTCAGGATCAGTTTGATCTAGTGTTTTAACGCTACAAGGACATTTGGGCCTGTCTCTCCGTTCCATCTTTGACTGTGTTCACTTCTTCTGAAGGCTGGCTGTTCTCAACGTTGCAAGATGAATGCCACCAGCTTTCAGAAAAACTATGCTTGCACATTAAGATCCAGAAGGAGAGGGAACTCCTCTTACCTCATCCATCCAAACATCTTTTGCTCTACTTTGATCAGAGCAACTTAGATCCTGTCAACTTCTCATCCCCATGGCCAGGGAAATACTGTGAGAGATTTGAGGCCAGGCCGCTCACCTTTCCCTAGAACATTAATGGGGGCAAGGGAGAGACACACGCCAAGGGAATGATGTTAGTGGCTCAGACTGATGGGGATCCCTTTGAAGCTGGGGTGGGACTCATCCTATCCAGACTTCATGGGTACTACACACTGTGGGGCGGTGGAAGGAAAGCTGGAGAGGTGAACCCGGTGAACAATGTTGTGTTAGTGCCCTCACAATGGCACCAGAACAAAATATGGGTGTGAGCATCTTCCCAATACCCAAAGTCTTTCTGCTTCTTTTTCCATCTGACTGTTAGCATGTTTTTACAGACAAGGACATTAGAGCTCACTTACCCTGGAAAGCAAAGAAGTTTAAGTCTGATTGTTTAGGTCTCATTTCAATGCCAATATTATAAAAAATAGTTGCAACGATAGCAACTTTTCGCATCATAGTTCACAATGTGCTTCCTTTATTGTTTAAAATAACCATCTGATGTGGGTCTAGTGAGTATCATTTCTATGTTGTAGAAGAGGTGACTGAGACTCAAGGAGGCAAAGTGACTTGTCCGAGGTCACACAGCAAGTCTGTGGCAGAGGTGGGACTCAAAGCTTAGTTTTCGACTAGAAATCCAACATGTCTAGAAAGATATTGCCTTCATGGCCTTAGGGTGTGGAATGACTCCACCACCAGGAAGTAGACCAAGGGCTCTTCTCGAGAGATTTCATGTGGTACCGCTCCCTGTTCCCTTCATAGAATGAGCCCCCCAACTCTAGAGGCATCCAAGTTGAGACTGAGTGCCTGCTAGGAGGGATACAGTGGGTAAAAAGTTGACCTAAGTGATCTGTTTCCTTCCAGTTCTGATGTTCTAGGACTCCAAGTTTTCTGGAAACTTGGCACCTCCCAGGGTCTGGCTGTACCTGGGAAGTCCTATTCGATTGTTATAATTATATGAGGAAGAAACTTCCGCCCCTCGCAGGGCTCTGCTTGTGCAGCCCATGGTATGACTAATGCACCGGAGGCCCCCGAGGACACTGACACCATATACGTGACTAGATGCTGACTTGGAGGAAAGGCACTGAGCTCATGACATCATAATTATTTGGTTCCCTTGCACTGAAACATCCCACAAATGACAGTAATTATCAAGTCCTGCCTGACATGACATTTTCTTCAAAACATGAGAAGACATTCCTGAATTTTCTCTCTTTATTCCCATCTACCTTCCCTCCCTCTATCCGTCCCACCTCCCACTCTGCTCCTGGTTCAGCCTGCACCACTTTCCTCTTTCCACACCATGCCCTTTCTCTCCTCCTCTGACCCACGACGCCCACTCCCTTCCTATTGTCTGGCCAGGAGCATATTCGGAGCTGGGGACACCGAGAGACAAGCATCTGTCAAACGCTTCCTAGGGTGGGGCCCTGAGGGGCTCTGAAGGTGTGTTAACATCAGGGGCTGAGCCCACATGTGTGGCGAGCCCTTTGCTGAATTCCGTGGGGTATCAGGAGGCACTGGCTGTCTCCATGTCTCAAGTTCCCTTTCCCCTGTGTTGAGGTGGGGATGGGGTTTCCTATATGGCAGCTAATCTTCAGTGAGGACACTGGATTTGGACCTACATACCCACATAGATTTGTTTTAAAGTCATTATTTACTTAAAAAATTTAATAAACTTAATTTTTTAAAGCAGTTGTAGGTTTGTAGCAAAATTGAGTGGAAAGTATAGAATTCTCATGTACCTCATTTTTGAATCAGGTTATTTGTTTTCTTATGGTTGAGTTTTAAAGAGTTCTTGGTATATTTTGGATAACAGTCCTTTATCAGAAGTGTTTTTTGCAAATATATTTCTCTCAGTCTGTGGCTCATCTTCTAATTCTTTTGACGTTGTCTTTTTCAGAGCAGAAGTTTTTAGATTTAGTTAAATCCAGTTCATCATTCTTTCATGGATTGTGCCTTTGGTGTTATATCTTTAAAGGCGATATCTTTAAAGGCTATACCCAAGGCCAGCCAGGTTTTCTATTACGTTATCTTCCAGGAGTTTTATAATTTTGTGTTTTACAGTTAGGTCTGTGGTCCTTTTTGAGTTAATTTTAGTGAAGGGTGAGAAGTTTGAGTCTAGATTCATTTTTTCACATGTGGATGTCCAGTTGTTCCAGGACTATTTGTTGAAAAGACTAATTTTTATTTTGTATCGCCTTCGCTCTTTGGTTAAAGAACAGATGACTATGTTGATGTGGGTCTATTGCTAGGCTCTCTACTGTATTCCAATGATGTATTTGTTGACTTTTTTGCCTACTGCCACACTGTCTTGATTATTGTAGCTTAATAGTAAGTCTTCAAGTCGGGTGGTGTCAGTCCTCTGACTTGTTTTTCTCCTTCAATATTGAGTTGGCTATTGCGAACTTTTTGCCTCTCCATATAAACTTTAGAATGAGTTTGTCAATATCTACAAAATAACTTGCTGGGATTTTGATTGGATTGCATTGTATTTATAGATCAAATTGGGAAGAACTCACATCCTGACAAAATGAATCTTCCTATCCATGAACATGGGATAACTTTCCATATATTAAGTTCAACAGTTTTGTAGTTTTCCTCATACAGAACTTGTTTAAATTTTGTCAGATTTATACCTATGTATTTCTTTGGGGGGGTGCTAATATAAATAGAAATGTAATAGTGTATGTTTGAATTAATTAAAGGGAGATTCTTCTGGGTGGGCCTGGACTAATTAGGTAAGCCTCTTAAAAGAGGAGTCAAGTCTTCTCTGAGATCAAAGAGGTTTTGCTGCTGGCCTCAAAGAAGATTAAGCCTCCACGTGTCCTATAGTTGCAAGGAAATTTTACCACATAAGCAAGGAGTAGGGGCCTGAGTTTCAGACGAGACCCCAGTGCTGGCCAACACTTTGCAGCCTTGTGAGACCTTGATCAGAGGACCCAGCTAAGCCTCAGCAAGGCTCGTGGAAACTATAAGATAATAAATGTTTGTCATTTTAAACCGCTGAGTTTGTGGTAATTCATCACACAGGAACAGAAAACTAATATGCTATGTAAATACTGACCTCTGGGGAATAGGAAGTTGGGGAATGCAAATATGGAGTTTTCCCATTTTTCAAATTTTTACAATGAGTATATGTTAATTTTGCAACTAAAGAAAAGGAAAATGCTGAAAGTTTAGTTTTTAAAAGAGTTTTCAGGGAGCCTGGGTGGCTCAGATGGTTAAGCATCTGACTTGTGATTTCAGCTCAGGTCTTGATCTCTTGGGTTGCAGGCTTGAGCTCCACCGCAACCCCCCCCCCGCCACACACACACACACACACACACACACACACACACACACACTGGGCTTTGCACTCAGCCGGGAGTCTGCTTGGGATTCTCTCTCTGTCCTTCTCCTCTCTCCTTCCTCCCACACATGTGCCCTCTTTCAAATAAATAAATCTTTTTTAAAAAAAGAGTTTTCTTTTATACTCCCGCCGTGCTTTAAAAGCAAGTTCAAAAGCAAACAGCATCCACCCCTCTCCTGGGGACTGCTCTACTCTGAACTGGTGGGGCCTGAAACATGAGAGTATTCCCATTGTCTATTTTCTAAAAGTGCTTTTCTTTTAAGAAAGTCAAAGCAACTTAATCTCAGGCCCAGCGGGGGTACTACCTGCCAGCCTCTAGGGCAGCTGTCCTTGTCCAGCATCTCTGACATCTTTGTACATATCTGGGACGTGTGGTGGCCCTGTCATGTGCACGGTCCTCCCACTCACGACCTGAGCTAGATGAGTCACGGTGAATGGAGCCAGGGAGGCGGAGGTGTGTGGGTGCAGAGGCACATACCCACAGCGGAACTGACATCCAAGAAGTCCAAATCCCTACCTTCTTCCCTCCTTTGCCTTTACATGTTCAGCATTTTACAGCTCATAAAGCCCATTCACACCCATTATTTTACTTGTTCCTTACAAAATTTTGCACTCAGGAGGGAAAGCTCACTAGTTCCATTTTGCAGATGAAAAAACTGAGGCATAGTAAAGACAAAAGCAGCTCAGGGTCCGGGACAAAACTGACATTTCCTGACGATTCAGTTTTACATCATTCTCTCCTCTACCCCTGTTCTCGATCTGACACCCCTCCCACCCAGCCGGCCTCCTGCACTGGGCTCCCAGGGACAGTTTATTCAGACAGGAGTCGGTGGGTTTCCGATAAATCAATTCTTTGGGGCCCTAGGGGCAGCTCACTGCACGGATAGGTGCACAGCCACTAATGAAATGTAAATTTCCAATGGAGTACAGAAGTGAATCCTAATGAAAGGTATTATTAAATTCAGCAAAACACAAAGAAATTTCAACTGAACAGAACTGATTACTCCATAAAAAGGGAGTAGATTGCAGCTTGCATCATTCGTTGTCTAGACAAATCACTTAGATACACATGTGCTGGTTTTAATTAGCGCCATGGAAATCAAGCATTCCGTAGCCCAAAATGTTATTGTTCAACAAATTAAAAAAATACATATTTAATAAAGAAAACTATAGCTCAAACAATCACACCCCAGAATGCCTAAATAGACTGTGGGGTTTTTTTTCCTGTCCCTATTTAAATGAAAAGCCTACATGAGTCAAAATTGCTGCTGTTTCTTGTGCCTAATGGAAGGTTTTGTGTTCCCACCCCCCCTTGATATCACAAAATGTACAATTCTAATAGAAGTCATATGCAGGACTGAAACTACAGCATGACACTTTCTATTTTTAGCCAAAAAGTCCAGACTTTTCCTCCTGGTTTGATCCTTCAGCAAATTCTTGATGGATCTAGCAACCTGCTCAAGTTTCCACACATCAGTGACCCTCGGTGAGAAGAGAGCCAATTGATTTTTTTTTTCTTAACCTATGACATTGCCGTCTAACCCTCCACAAAATCCAAACAGGGTCTAGGGGTCGAATGAGGAAGTGCCCGTGTCTGGAGCTGTGGAGATGGGGGAGGTCTAGAGAAGACATGGCAGGTGTGAGGGAGCATGCCCTGCTGTAACAAAACCCTTCTGGTAGTTGGAAGTCCAAGATCAAGGTCCTGTTCCTGTTTCTGGTGAGGACTCCCTTCCTGGCTTATAGATGGCCACCTTCTTGCTGTATTTTCCCATAGTTTTCCTCTGTGTGTGAAGAGGGAGGGAGATCTCAGATGTCTTTTCTTAAAAGGACAGTAATCCTATTAGATTAGGGCCTCACTTTTTTGGCCTTAATTCTGTCCTAAAAGGCCCCATCTTCAAATATAGTCATATAGGAGGTTAAGGTTTCAACATATGAATTTGGGGGGTGGGGGGCACAATTCAGCCCCTGGTAGAGGCGGTGGTACAGGCCTGGGGAGAGCACCCAGTAGAGAGGAATGCATAAATCTCACTTGCAAGTGTGTCCAGGCCAGGTGGGTGGACAGGGCCCTGGTGGGGGGGGGGGTGCGTGAGGCTTGGTGGGGTGAGGAGAGAGGATTCTGTGCTCGGGCCCGTGGGCAGCCGAGGCTCTGAAGCTTGCAAGGCTTTGGGCAGGAGGTTAAGAAGCAGGCACACGGGGCTTACAGGTTTGCAGGGGTGAATGCATGCACCCTTCTGCTCCCCTCTCTGAGATGCTGGGGCTGCTCCCCACACAGGCAGGGTTCGGGTGCCTGCCTCGCCTCTCCCCTCCTCCAAGTTCTGGCTTCTGGCCGGCCTCAGTGCCTCCAGCAGGGGTCTTCCTCCCTGCCCTTGTTTTGTTACCAACCCTCCAACTTCAAATACCTTCCTGGCCTTGACCAGTGATTTGTCTCTCTCTCATGCACCTGTGGCCAGTGGGGACCTGCTCTGCCATGGGCTGCTTGGGGACATTTTCTCTGCTGTATGTTGTGGCTGCTACTCCTATTTTTTAGCATGTTCTTGTACTCTGATGTTTTCCATACTATCTCGATAAAAATGCTGGTTAATATTAAATTCATTGTACAACCGATCAACTATGGAGTTGGTGACCCGAGCTCTGTAAAACTGACTTTTATCCAGATTCCTCACAGAACCTACTAGGCTCTGTGCGGTCATCCATCAGTATCAACCCACCTCCAAAAGACATGTCTTCCTCTGCACAGGCCGCCCCCTCCCAGGTGAGGCAGGCATACCAGGCGAGGTCCTCAGACCTCCGGGCTCAAATCCAGCACAGGCTCTTCCAGAGAACGGAGTCTGCAGCCCTGCTGGGCTGGCCAGGTATCTGGGAACACCTGCGCTCCGGCAGCATCTTGGACCTAGAGACCGTACCTAGAGGTGGCCGGGGAGAGGGGAGGGACGCTACCTGCCTGAGGGATCACCATCGCACACCCCACCTGCACACCTGAGCCAAACAAAGGCCCTAAATGCAGCCTCTTCCTCTTCCAATCTCTTCCCAGGATTTCCGGGCAAGGGGGGCCACCCCGCAGCACCCCCTGTAGGGAGATTCAGGAACCACCACTCCTTGCATATACCTCTCAGCTACACTGATGACTGCAAACTAATTATTAGTTACAAAAAACATATTCTCTACTAGAGTATGAACCCGGAACCCAGATCCCACACCCAGGGTGGAGTGTGTATGTTTGTGCTGGGTGTTTTAAAGCCTGTCAAGCTTACACTAAGATGTAATTGGAACAGAGGCTAGGCCTTAGCACCAGGCAGGCCTCAGTTCAAAGCTCAGTTCCATGGTAACCAGTTGTATGACCAGAAGACGCGAGGTGAAGCGTATGGGCTGTGACAGGAGTCTATGGGGGGAGCCAGACCCCCAATTTTGTCACCTGCCGGCTGAGTGATCTTGGCGGGTTACCTGACATCTTATTTCCTCAGAGAGTTGCACATGGGAATTAAATGAGCAAAGCGCAAAGCGCTCAGAAAGCACTTGGCTCATGGTGCACTTAAAATAAATATTATTATTACTCAACGTTTCTGAATCTCAACTTCTTACTCTGTAGTAACAGGTTGCAGGCTGATTTTAAATGGAAAGGAAATAAATCTGTAAAAAAAAGTTCACCAAACAATACTTATTTTGTGCGATGTAGTCTAATATCTTCATTTTTATACTAACTCATTAAAGAAAATGAGTGACCCAGCAAATTGATTTCATCATCCATTAGTGCGTAGAAACTTAAGGTTAAAAACCCCAGCCTACAGAATGTGTGTGTATGTGCGTGTGTGTGTAAATTTTAATTCCAGTACAGTTAACATATAGTGTTACAGTAGTTTCAGGTGTGCAATACAGTGACTCAACAATTCTGTACACTACTCGGTGCTCGTTTATCCTAATCCCCAACACCGACTTCACCCATCCCCCCACCCGCCTCCCCTCTGGTCACCACCAGTGTGTTCTCTGTAGTTGAGAGTCTGGTTTTCTGTTTGTCTCTTTTTTTCCTCTTTGTTCATTTGTTTTGTTTCTTAAATTCCACATACGAGTGAAACCATGTGGTATCTATCTTTCTCTGACTGACTTACTTCACTTAACATTATACTAACTCCATTCATGTCGTTGCAAATGGCAAGAGTTCATTCTTTTTATGGCCGAGTAATATTCCACGGTATAGATACACCACATCTTCTTTATCCATTCATCAGTCGATGGATACTTGGGCTGCTCCCCTAATTTGGCTGTTGTAGATAATACTACTCTCAATATAGGGGTACAGGCATCTTTTCAAATTTGTGCTTTTGTATTCTTTGGGTACATACCTAGTAGTAGAATTACTGGCTCAGATGGTAGTTCTATTTTTAATTTATTGAGGACCCCGGACCGTTTCCACAGGGGCTGCACCAGTTCGCCATCCCAACAACAGTGCACGAGGGTTCCCCTTTCTCCACATCCTCACCAACACCTGTTGTTCTCCTGGTTTTGATTTTAGCCGTTCTGACAGGTGTGAGGTGAGACCTCGTTGTGGTTTTGATTTACATTTCCCTGCTCATGAGTCTACAGAATATATTTTTAATAGACTTTATTTTTTCAGAGCAGTTTTAGGGTCACAGCAAAATCGAGCAGAAAGTACAGAGAGTTCCCGCATACCCCCTGCTCTGCACATGCTCAGCTTCCCCCACTAGCAATATCCCACACCTGAGTGGCACATTTGTCCCGACCGATGAACCACAGGGATACAGCACTATTGCCCGAAGTCCATAGTTTACATTGGTGTTCACTCTTGCTATGGTACATTCTGTGGGCTTGACGAATGTATAATGATACGTATCTGCCGTTACGATAAATATCATCAGACTAGTTTCACTGCCCTAAAAATCTTCTGTGCTCGCCCAGTCCCCTCTCCCTCTAGAATATTTATTTTTTAAGATTTTATTTATTTATTTGACAGAGAGAGATAGAGCACAAGCAGGGGGAGCGGCAGACAGAGGGAGAGGGAGAAGCAGGCTCCCCACTGAGCAGGAAGCCCAAGATGTGGGGCTCCAACCCAGGCCCCTGGGATCATGACCTGAGCCGAAGGTAGACAATTAATTGACTGAGCCACCCAGGCACCCCTAGACTTTTTTCTTTTTTAGATTTTCTTTTTCTTTTTCTTTTTTTTTCATTTGAAAGAGAGAGCACAAGCAGGGGGAGAGGCAGAGGGAGGGACAGATTCCCCACTGAGCTGGGAGCCCCACCTGCTGCTGGATCCCAGGACCTGGAGATTGTGACCTGAGCCTAAGGCAGGTGCTTAACCATCTGAGCCACCCAGGCAGGCGCCCCTAGAATATATATATTTTAACACAGTCTCCGGGTCCCAGGTGATGCTCAGTAATTCACAGCGTAGATCGTGCTGCAAGCTGTTGCAATGGTTCAGGCATGTGAGCCACGGAAAGACAGCTGTGGCCACAAGCCAGGAAGAGAGGGGAGGCTGTGGGAAGAGCAGGGAGGCCTTGGCGACAGCATGGGGAATGGGGAGGCAGGAGCCTGGGGATGTAAGGGATCTGGAAGCTAGTGGTGGTGGTGGGCTACGAGAAATAGGAAGTGGTGGGCAGCAAGGACTTCAAGGCAGGATTTCAACCTGCTAACCCCGGGTGGATCCATCGGCCAGGACTGCAAGGAAGCTCTCTGGATCAAGTGCTGGCCCAACTGGGCTCTACTTCCATTGCACTGTGTGACCTTGGGCAAGTCCCTTCCCTCCTCCAGGGGCTGGACTGGATGTCCTACACTGTACCCTATACAGGGAAAAAGGTGTACCCTATACAGGGAAAAAGGTGTACCCTATACACTTGAAGGGAAAAAGGAGCCGCGTGGGGTGGGGGGAGTAGGGAACCTGCAAGGAACAGGCAGGATGGGTGGGAGTTTGAGACAAGGAGGGACCAGGGACGCAGGCAGGAGCAGCCTCGGAAGGGGCTTTCTTGGGCATGCATTCGTGCCAAGCAACAGGCAGCCGCGTTCTGTCGCCATCCGTCTTCTCTACACAGCGGGGAGAGAAACTTTCCAGCCTGAGCCGCCAGCCGCTTTAAGGCCTCAGCTCCTGGCCCCCCGGTGACCCTCCGCGCCCGGGAGGGGCGGGCGGTCGCGCGCTGGTGGCGGCGGCGGCGGCGGCGGCAGCAGCTGGGCCGGTCCGCCCAAGGGTTAACCCGTTCCCCGCAGCTGCCGCGCGTGCCTTGCAGAATTTCACCAGAAGAGGGTACAGTTTGAAAAGCTCTTGACGTCAGGCTGGAATTCCTATTGTGTTTAGACACGGCTTGCGCAAAGCAAGCCCAAGTTCGCTCTCCGCACACCTCGGCGGACTGCGCGGGTCCGGCAGCTCCGCGACTCGTCCGGCGCGGGAGGCGCCCGCGGGGACCCGCGCGGCTCCGGG